>NC_139328.1:22992500-23592500 GCF_056507025.1 Lutjanus erythropterus
ATATGTATGTATGTATATATGCTCATATGTATGTATGCTCATATGTCTGTATGTATGTATGTATGTATGGTCACATGTATGTATGTATGCATGGTCATATGTATGTATGTATGTATGCATGTATGCTCATATGTATGCATGTATGTATGTATGGTCATATGTATGTATGGTCATATGTATGACCATATGTATGCATGTATGTGTGTATGTATGTATGGTCATATGAATGTATGCATGGTCATATGTATGTATGGTCATATGTATGTATGTATGTGTGTATGTATGTATGGTGATATGAATGTATGCATGGTCATATGTATGTATGGTCATATGTATGTATGTATGCATGTATGTATGTATGTATGTATGTATGTATGTATGGTCATATGTATGCATGTATGGTCATAAGTATGTATGTATGTATGTATGTATGTATGCATGTATGGTCATATGTATGTATGTATGTATGTATGTATGTATGTATGTATGGTCATATCCCTCTATGGTACACATTATGATGCCAGTGAGGGAAATGTGTTTTTATGTCTCAAAATAGACTAAATAAACATAATCTGAAGAAATTTTATTTTTCCTTTTATTTTTGGAAGTTTTTGGGGTTCGTTGCCTGTAGGCAACATTGTACCATAATGGTGCATAAGTGAAAAAGAACGTTCCTTTTCCAATTTGAACATTGTTTATTTCATGAACATATGCAAAAATATTCAATAACATCAAGAAGTCACAATTCATTTTAAATTTTTAATTAAAAAGACTTATAAAAAGAATTTATATATATATGTATGTATGTATGTATGTATGTATGGTCATATGTATGTATGTATGCTCATATGTATGTATGCATGGTCATATGTATGTATGCATTCTCATATGTATGTATGCATGGTCATATGTATCTATGTATTCTCATATGTATGTATGTATGTATGTATGTATGGTCATATGTATGTATGTATATATGCTCATATGTATGTATGCTCATATGTATGTATGTATGTATGTATGGTCACATGTATGTATGTATGCATGGTCATATGTATGTATGTATGTATGTATGGTCATATGTATACATGTATGGTCATAAGTATGTATGTATGTATGTATGTATGTATGGTAATATGTATGTATGTATGCATGGTCATATGTATGTATGTATGTATGTATGGTCATATGTATACATGTATGGTCATAAGTATGTATGTATGTATGTATGTATGTATGTATGTATGCTCATATGTATGTATGTATTTATGTATGTATGTATGTATGTATGTATGTATGCTCATATGTATGTATGCATGGTCATATGTAAGTATGTATGTTCATATGTATGTATGCATGGTAATATGTATGTATGTATTCTCATACGTATGTATGTATGTATGTATGTATGGTCACATGTATGTATGTATGCATGGTCATATGTATGTATGTATGTATGTATGGTCATATGTATACATGTATGGTCATAAGTATATATGTATGTATGTATGTATGGTAATATGTATGTATGTATGCATGGTCATATGTATGTATGTATGTATGTATGTATGCTCATATGTATGTATGTATGTATGTATGTATGTATGTATGTATGCTCATATGTATGTATGCATGGTCATATGTATGTATGTATGCTCATATGTATGTATGCATGGTCATTTGTATGTATGTATTCTCATATGTATGTATGTATGTATGTATGTACGTATGTATGTATGTATGGTAATATGTATGTATGTATGCATGGTCATATGTATGTATGGTCATATGTATGTATGTATGTATGTATGCTCATATGTATGTATGTATGTATGTATGTATGTATGTATGTATGTATGCTCATATGTATGTATGCATGGTCATATGTATGTATGTATTCTCATATGTATGTATGTATGTATGTATGTACGTATGTATGGTCATATGTATGTATGTATATATGCTCATATGTATGTATGCTCATATGTCTGTATGTATGTATGTATGCATGGTCATATGTATGTATGTATGTATGTATGCATGTATGCTCATATGTATGCATGTATGTATGTATGGTCATATGTATGTATGGTCATATGTTTGGCCATATGTATGAATGTATGCTCATATGTATGTATGCTCATTTCAATCAGGAGAGACTAAGAGTAAAAGAGAAATGGTTTATTGGCACATGCATGATATATGAAACATGAACAGTCTTTGGCGGTTAGACCCCAATGAGGTGAAACAATATGTATATATATATGGGGGTGATGAAGTTGTAGTGAAGAGAACCCCCCCGGGGTCTAGACACTGGTGGTGGTGGTGATGATGAGGTGCAAAGCAGAGACTGGTGAGGTGAAGTGGCTCTGGACTCCTGCTGCCTGGACCTGAAGGCTGGAGGAGAGGGCGTCAGGGAGGATCGAGGTGAACATCTTCTGCTACCTGGGTCCAGTGACTGGAGGAGAGAGGGGTGGAGGAGGGTCGTGCGATTGACTGAATGACAACTGATGGAGCAAAGACAGAGGCGATTTAAAGATTTGGCAGCAGCAAATTGACTGGCTATCGCGACCGTGGCAAAATCTAAATGGATGGTAAAGACGAAGGTGAACGCCCACAAACAGCTGATTAGAGGGAATAGGAGGAGAGAGGCGGAGTAAAGGAAAGTTGTGAATGAAGGCAGCAGAAAGTCTTCCTGATTGAACTTACACTGAGCTACATATGTATGTACATATGTATGTATGTATGCTCATATGTATGTATGTATGTATTTATGCTCATATGTATGTATGTATGTATGCTCATATGTATGTATGTATGCATGTATGGTCACATGTATGTATGTATGTATTTATGCTCATATGTATGCATGTATGTATGCTCATATGTATGTATGTATTTATGCTCATATGTATGTATGTATGTATGCTCATATGTATGTATGTATGCATGTATGGTCATATGTATGTATGTATGTATGCATGCTCATATGTATGTATGTATGTATATATGTGTATGTATGTATGTACGGTCATATGTATGTATGTATGTATGTATGTATGGTCATATCCCTCTATGGTACACATTATGATGCCAGAAGTTTTTGGGGTTCGTTACCATAATGGTGCATAAGTGAAAAAGAACGTTCCTTTTCCAATTTGAACATTGTTTATTTCATAAACATATGCAGAAATATTCAATAACATCAAGAAGTCACAATTCATTTTAAATTTTAAATTAAAAAGAATTATAAAAAGAATTTATATATATATGTATGTATGTATGTATGTATGTATGTATGTATGTATGGTCATATATATGTATGTATGTATGTATGTATGTATGTATGTATGGTCATATGTATGTATGTATGTATGTATGTATGTATGTATGGTCATATGTATGTATGTATTCTCATGTGTATTTATGTATGTATGTATGGTCATATGTATGTATGTATATATGCTCATATGTATGTATGTATGGTCACATGTATGTATGTATGCATGCTCATATGTATGTATGTATGTATGTATGCATAGTCATATGTATGTATGTATGTGTGTATGTATGTATGGTCATAAGTATGTATGTATGTATGTATGTATGTATGGTCATATGTATGTATATATGTATGTATGTATGGTCATATGTATGTATGTATGGTCATATGTATGTATGTATGGTCATATGTATGTATGTCTTCTCATGTGTATGTATGTATGTATGTATGGTCATATGTATGTATGTATGTATATATGTTCATATGTATGTATGTATGGTCACATGTATGAATGTATGCATGCTCATATGTATGTAGGTATGTATGTATGCATCGTCATATGTATGACCATATGTATGTATGTATGTGTGTATGTATGTATGGTCATATGAATGTATGCATGATCATATGTATGTATGGTCATATGTATGTATGTGTGTATGGTCATATGTATGCATGTATGGTCATAAGTATGTATGTATGTATGTATGTATGTATGTATGTATGTATGTATGCTCATATGTATGTATGCATGGTCATATGTATGTATGTATGCTCATATGTATGTATGCATGGTCATATGTATGTATGTATTCTCATATGTATTTATGTATGTATGTATGTGTGTATGTATGGTCATATGTATGTATGTATGTATATATGCTCATATATATGTATGCTCATATGTATGTATGGTCATATGTATGTATGCATGCATGGTCATATGTATGTATGTATGTATGTATGCATGTATGCATGTATGCTCATATGTATGTATGTATGTATGTATGCATGGTCATATGTATGACCATATGTATGTATGTGTGTATGTACGTATGGTCTTATGAATGTATGCATGGTCATATGTATGTATGTATGTATGTATGGTCATATGTATGCATGTATGGTCATAAGTATGTATGTATGTATGTATGTATGTATGTATGGTCATATGTATGCATGTATGGTCATAAGTATGTATGTATGTATGTATGTATGTATGTATGTGTGTATGTATGTATGGTCATATGAATGTATGCATGGTCATATTTATGCATGGTCATATGTATGTATGTATGTATGTATGTATGTATGTATGCATGGTCACATGTATGTATGTATGTATGTATGTATGCATGTATGGTCATATGTATGTATGTATGTATGTATGTATGTATGTATGGTCATATGTATGTATGTACGCTCATATGTATGTATGCATGGTCATATGTATGTATGTATGCTCATATGTATGTATGCCTGGTCATATGTATTTATGTATTCTCATATGTATGTATATATGTATGGTCATATGTATGTATGTATGCATGTATGGTCATATGTATGTATGTATGTATGCATGTATGGTCATATGTATGTATGTATGTATGCTCATATGTATGTATGTATGTATGTATGTGTATGTATGTATGTACGGTCATCTGTATGTATGTATGTATGTATGTATGTATGTATGTATATATGTATGTATGTATGGTCATATCACTCTATGGTACACATTATGACGCCAGTGAGGGAAATGTGTTTTTGTCTCAAAATAGACTAAATAAACATAATCTGAAGAAATTTTATTTTTATTTTTATTTTTGGAAGTTTTTGGGGTGTGTTACCATAATGGTGCATAAGTGAAAAAGAACGTTCCTTTTCCAATTTGAACATTGTTTATTTCATAAACATATGCAGAAATATTCAATAACATCAAGAAGTCACAATTCATTTTAAATTTTAAATTAAAAAGAATTATAAAAAGAATTTATATGTATATGTATGTATGTATGTATGTATGTATGTATGGTCATATATATGTATGTATGTATGTATGTATGTATGTATGTATGTATGGTCATATGTATGTATGTATGTATGTATGTATGTATGTATGGTCATATGTATGTATGTATTCTCATGTGTATTTATGTATGTATGTATGGTCATATGTATGTATGTATATATGCTCATATGTATGTATGTATGGTCACATGTATGTATGTATGCATGCTCATATGTATGTATGTATGTATGTATGCATGGTCATATGTATGTATGTATGTATGTATGTATGTGTGTATGTATGTATGGTCATATCTATGCATGTATGGTCATAAGTATGTATGTATGTATGTATGTATGTATGGTCATATGTATGTATATATGTATGGTCATAAGTATGTATGTATGTATGTATGTATGGTCATATGTATGTATGTATGGTCATATGTATGTATGTTTTCTCATGTGTATGTATGTATGTATGTATGGTCATATGTATGTATGTATGTATGTATATATGCTCATATGTATGTATGTATGGTCACATGTATGAATGTACGTATGCTCATATGTATGTAGGTATGTATGTATGCATCGTCATATGTATGACCATATGTATGTATGTATGTGTGTATGTATGTATGGTCATATGAATGTATGCATGATCATATATATGTATGGTCATATGTATGTATGTATGTATGGTCATATGTATGCATGTATGGTCATAAGTATGTATGTATGTACGTATGTATGTATGCTCATATGTATGTATGCATGGTCATATGTATGTATGTATGCTCATATGTATGTATGCATGGTCATATGTATGTATGTATTCTCATATGTATGTATGTATGTATGTATGTATGGTCATATGTATGTATGTATGTATATATGCTCATATATATGTATGCTCATATGTATGTAAGGTCATATGTATGTATGCATGCATGGTCATATGTATGTATGTATGTATGCATGTATGCATGTATGCTCATATGTATGTATGTATGTATGTATGTATGCATGGTCATATGTATGACCATATGTATGTATGTGTGTATGTACGTATGGTCATATGAATGTATGCATGGTCATATGTATGTATGTATGTATGTATGTATGGTCATATGTATGCATGTATGGTCATAAGTATGTATGTATGTATGTATGTATGTATGTATCTATGTATGTATGGTCATATGTATGTATGTATGTATGGTCATATGTATGTATGTATGGTCATATGTATGTATGTTTGTATGCATGGTCATATGTTTGGCCATATGTATGAATGTATGGTCATATGTATGTATGGTCATATGTATGTATGTATGTATGCTCATATGTATGTATGTATGTATGTATGTATGTATGTATTTATGCTCATATGTATGTATGTATGTATGCTCATATGTATGTATGTATGTATGCTCATATGAATGTTTGTATGTATGTATGCATGTATGGTCATATTTATGTATGTATGTATGCTCATATGTATGTATGTATGTATGTATGTATGGTCATATCCCTCTATGGTACACATTATGATGCCAGTGAGGGAAATGTGTTTTTATGTCTCAAAATAGACTAAATTAACATAATCTGAAGAATTTTTATTTTTATTTTTGGAAGTTTTTGGGGTTCGTTGCCTGTAGGCAACATTGTACCATAATGGTGCATAAGTTAAAAAGAACGTTCCTTTTCCAATTTGAACATTGTTTATTTCATAAACATATGCAGAAATATTCAATAACATCAAGAAGTCACAATTCATTTTAAATTTTAAATTAAAAAGAATTATAAAAAGAATTTATATATATATGTATATATGTATGTATGTATGTATGGTCATATGTATGTATGTATATATGCTCATATGTATGTATGTATGTATGGTCACATGTATGTATGTATGCATGGTCATATGTATGTATGTATGTATGCATGTATGCTCATATGTATGTATGTATGTATGTATGCATGGTCATATGTATGACCATATGTATGTATGTATGTATGTGTGTATGTATGTATGGTCATATGTATGTATGTATATATGCTCATATGTATGTATGCTCATATGTATGTATGTATGTATGTATGTATGGTCATATGTATGTATGTATGCATGGTCATATGTATGTATGTATGTATGCATGTATGCTCATATGTATGTATGTATGTATGTATGCATGGTCATATGTATGACCATATGTATGTATGTATGTGTGTATGTATGTATGGTCATATGAATGTATGCATGGTCATATGTATGTATGGTCATATGTATGTATGTATGTATGTATGTATGTATGTATGTATGGTCATATGTATGCATGTATGGTCATAAGTATGTATGTATGTATGTATGTATGTATGTATGTATGTATGTATGGTCATATGTATGTATGTATGTATGGTCATATGTATGTATGTATGTATGTATGTGTGTATGGTCATATGTATGTATGTTTGTATGCATGGTCATATGTTTGGCCATATGTATGAATGTATGCTCATATGTATGTACGTATGTATGTATGTATGTATGGTCATATGTATGTATGTATGTATGGTCATATGTATGTATGTATGTATGTATGTATGTATTAATGCTCATATGTATGTATGTATGTATGCTCATATTTATGTATGTATGTATGCTCATATGTATGTATGTATGTATGTATGCATGTATGGTCATATGTATGTATGTATGTATGCTCATATGTATGTATGTATGTATGTATGCATGGTCATATGTATGACCATATGTATGTATGTATGTGTGTATGTATGTATGGTCATATGAATGTATGCATGGTAATATGTATGTATGTATGTATGTATGTATGTATGTATGTATGTATGTATGTATGGTCATATGTATGCATGTATGGTCATAAGTATGTATGTATGTATGTATGTATGTATGTATGTATGGTCATGTGTATGTGTGTATGCATGGTCATATGTATGTATGGTCATATGTATGTATGTATGTATGTATGTATGTATGTATGTTTGTTTGTATGTATGGTCATATGTTTGGCCACATGTATGAATGTATGCTCATATGTATGTATGCTCATATGTATGTATGTATGTATTTATGCTCATATGTATGCATGTATGTATGCTCATATGTATGTATGTATGTATGCTCATATGTATGTATGTATGTATGTATGTATATATGCATGTATGGTCATATGTATGTATGTATGTATGCTCATATGTATGTATGTATGTATGTATGTATGTGTATGTATGTTTGTACGGTCATATGTATGTATGTATGTATGTATGTATGTATGTATGTATGGTCATATCCCTCTATGGTACACATTATGATGCCAGTGAGGGAAATGTGTTTTTATGTCTCAAAATAGACTAAATAAACATAATCTGAAGAAATTTTATTTTTATTTTTATTTTTGCAAGTTTTTGGGGTTCGTTGCCTGCAGGCAAAATTTTACCATAATGGTGCATAAGTGAAAAAGAACGTTCCTTTTCCAATTTGAACATTGTTTATTTCATAAACATATGCAAAAATATTCAATAACATCAAGAAGTCACAATTCATTTTAAATTTTAAATTAAAAAGAATTATAAAAAGAATTTATATATATATGTATATATGTATGTATGTATGTATGGTCATATGTATGTATGTATATATGCTCATATGTATGTATGTATGTATGTATGGTCACATGTATGTATGTATGCATGGTCATATGTATGTATGTATGTATGCATGTATGCTCATATGTATGTATGTATGTATGTATGTATGCATGGTCATATGTATGACCATATGTATGTATGTATGTGTGTATGTATGTATGGTCATATGAATGTATGCATGGTCATATGTATGTATGTATGTATGTATGTATGTATGTATGTATGTATGTATGGTCATATGTATGTGTGTATGCATGGTCATATGTATGTATGGTCATATGTATGTATGTATGTATGTATGGTCATATGTATGTATTTTTGTATGTATGGTCATATGTTTGCCCATATGTATGAATGTATGCTCATATGTATGTATGCTCATATGTATGTATGTATGTATGCTCATATGTATGTATGTATGTATTTATGCTCATATGTATGCATGTATGTATGCTCATATGTATGTATGTATGTATGCTCATATGTATGTATGTATGTATGTATGTATGTATGCATGTATGGTCATATGTATGTATGTATGTATGCTCATATGTATGTATGTATGTATGTATGTGTATGTATGTTTGTACGGTCATATGTATGTATGTATGTATGTATGTATGTATGTATGGTCATATCCCTCTATGGTACACATTATGATGCCAGTGAGGGAAATGTGTTTTTATGTCTCAAAATAGACTAAATAAACATAATCTGAAGAAATTTTATTTTTATTTTTATTTTTGGAAGTTTTTGGGGTTCGTTGCCTGTAGGCAACATTGTACCATAATGGTGCATAAGTGAAAAAGAACGTTCATTTTCCAATTTGAACATTGTTTATTTCATAAACATATGCAAAAATATTCAGTAACATCAAGAAGTCACAATTCATTTTAAATTTTAAATTAAAAAGAATTTAAAAAAGAAAAAAGTTTCTTGGCTAAATGTTGCCTGTAGGCAACATTGTACTATTTAGGAACAACCCATTGAAATAAATGTGTAAAGTATAAAACTTTAAACTACTTAAATCAACAAAGATAACCGTTACCATAACCATTTGAAAAACAAAAACAACAAATTCCAGTGTTTGATCATCACTGCTTCATTTCAGTGCATGTTTTGTGTCAGTCCCCTGTGTCTTTCCTGACATGTGTTGCCATCACTTGTGGTGTTGCTGCTCAGTGCTTATGGAACTCCATGAAGCAGTTTTTTTCAGGAGTGAAGCACAGGCAGGTGACACATTTTGTGCACTGTGATTTCACTATACCCTTACATCCAGGGTATCTGCATCTGCCCTTTTTCTCCACCCAAATAGGCCAGTGGTCAGTGTTGTGTTTGCTATAGTGATTCCATAATGGTTCACTGTTGCAGGCAATATTGCAACTTTCCATGATGGCACGTTGTTGCCTCAGGGCAACAGCTGTATTTTAACAAGTTTCCACTATTAAATTAGTAAATAAGTTGCATGAAACTATCAAAACAAAGTTTACTCACCTATTAGTGTGAAGACATTTTTTTTCCAGGTGGAAAAGGGACAGGAAATAACTTTTTGAGAGTCTTTTTTTTGCAGCAAGATAGCAGAGCTGTCTCCTTAGAAAAAGCCCGCCAAGAAGTGTTTCAAAATCGCTTCCTGGAGGTCATGTGACAACTTAAAGCATTGTTAATGGTTCCCTATGGTTTTACCTCTTTTTTAAAGTATCGCATCATTTAAAGGGATGCATTGTGGAGATGTGACAGGGCAAAAATGGGTTTGTTGCCTGAGGGCAACATGGTACCATAGAGGGTTAAATCAGCTGCAGGAACGTGCACATCACCTTTACTGGCTCATACATGCACAATACAACCAAAACATGAAATCACTCATAAAACAACAGTGACATTACTACTAGTGGTCAAAAACTCCACAGAGTACCTTTAACTAAAGAGTTTGAGATATAACAATTTTAGTTCTGCTTCTTGAGCTTCTCCATGATGTGAACACCGATGATGGCAGCCACCATGATGATCAGACCGACAGAGAACACGACTGTCTTCACCAGACACACAGAGACACCAGCAGAGACAAACTCTGAGCCTGCAACACAACAAAAACAGCTTGTTTCACTACAACACTCACCCATATCGTCACACTACAGCACAAGAGGAAAAATCAGTTATTTCTCTCACTGTATTTGGACAGCATTTTGTGTACTTTGTAGTTCACTCAAATACTGCATTTCCTACATGTAAAAATGCATACAAAGTGCAGTTGTTTCACAGACTGTCCATATGCATCATGTACTGTGATGATAGTTTTATGTTGATAAATTTTTTTGCTTACTTACCAGCACCTCTGTGACAGAAATGTTGGGTTTCCGTCATGTCCTTGGTCCAGCTGACCTGGTTGCTATGGTTACAGATGATTGAGTCATTCACCAGGTAGACACGGAGAGAAGCACCAGAGGTTGTGACCTCTGATCTCTCTCCTCCCTCCTGACTGCAGGTGTTGGTGTCACATGTGAAAGTGCTGCTGATGTGAGAGTCCTGTGTGCTGCAGGTCACAGTGAGGTTACAGGAGTCTGAGCTGTTGGACACAGAGTCCACCTTCAGTTCAACTGGAGACACTGGATCTGGAGTGGGAGGGTGAGTGTGAAACAGTTTAGAAACATGGCAACAGAAACTCTCTCAGTGTCTAAAATGTTAACATCAGTCACGGAAGTTCCAAAAAATGTAAACAATCCTACCTTGAACAGTAACATTATATTCAGCTATTGTTTCTTCTTTTTCTGTCCCTATCACTAGTGCAGTATAAACTCCACTGTCTGCTTCCTGTAGATTCTTCAATGTCACAGAGAAGTTTTCCTCAGAAAACTCAACCCTACCAGTGTAGAGAGCAGATATTACTGGTTTGTTAGGTAAAAATGATATTAATTTAGATTTTTCATTGAAGTTCCATGAAACCAAAAAAAAATTCTCAGGAACATCAGCTGTCGTGAGATTCAGAGTCACATCCTCTCCTTTCTGCACAAACACAGGAGTCACAGCACTGGACCCTATAAAAACAAAAGACACAATTCAGTAACTATCAAACACAATATATGGTTTTATGGCCAATACTGAATGTTATTCCATTTCTGAGATATTACATCATCAGTTAAAGCAGGCTTAATTTTTAGGGTGTTTATATGATAGGAAACCTGAAGTGAGGACAGGAAAGGGGTAGAGAGAGTGGGGGAATGACATCAGTTTATGGGCTCTACGCTCCACCAACTGAACTACCAGGCCACTGAGCAGGTTTCATACTGAACCCAGTGACCATCATGTCGCAAAAAGTTTATCATAGTTTATCAAGGCTTGGAAATTGTATTTAAAACATTGCTTGAAGTGAACATGAAGTGAAGCGCTTTACCATTTGTCTCCAAACTACTACAACTAATACTGCTACTACAGTAATACTAATACTAACTTTATTTCTATAGCACCTTTATAAACAGACAAAGCAAAAGAGCAGGATACCCCGGAAATACTATTAATACTAATAATAGTAATACATTTTGACATAGATTGCCCAGGATACAGATGAATCTAAGAGTAAGAAGTTACCCAAAGTCTTTATTATACTTTTCAGTCTTGCAGTCTTTCCACTCTGTCTCCTCTGAAACACATTAGACTTTATACTGTCCACTTTTTGTCCCTCTTCTTACCCGCACTATTGTTCACCAGCTTTTATACTTTGCTCTATCTGTTCATGTGTCACAGCAGTCTTGAGCAAGAACCCCAAATTGTTCTCAGTGAGTGTTTATATGAGGCAAAACTGTTCAGAAGACTTCACATTATAATAACATTTACTTAAGTATACTGACATTGTTATTTCCTTTATTTACTTATTTTTATAAAGATGTATGTATAAATATTTTTCTAATATTTACTTTAGTAAAAGTACTAATACCACATTGTAAAAACACTGTTCTAAGTGAAAATCTGAACTGAAAATGTTATGTAAGTAAAAATATTTAAGTATAATCAGGACAATGTACTTAATATTTTAAAAGTAAAAGTGATTGATGCAGAAAAATGTTTCTTGTTGTCTCCTCTTACAGTTATATATGACACCATTACCTCCACCAGGGAGGTTCTGTTTTCGGTGCTGTTTCTTTGTCTGTTCGTCATCAGGATTACAAAAAACACTGGACAGATTTTCATCAAACTTGGTGGAAGGGTGGAGTATGAGCCAAGAAGAACCCGCAAAACAGCAAATTTCACCTTTGTGAAGCTGGAAACATTAAAGATTTTTACATGAAAACTTACTTAAACAATTATCAAAATATTTACTTCCTCATTCTCTGTCAGTTAATTAATGTCTTCACCTGACCTTGTATATTCTGTTGGGTTGTTTAAATTATATAAAAAAAAGGACATGTATTTTAAGGCCATCATGTGTTTCGGTACTGAAGTAAATATTTTTTTCCCTGAAAGGTAGTGGGGGAGAACCAGACAGTAGCATGAAAAAATATAATCAAGTAAGTACAAGCACCTTAATTTGTACTTAAGTAGGCCTACAGTACTCGAGTAAATGTAGTTAGTTACATTCCAACATATAATCAGTGATCACTTGGTTATTTTCTGGATGGTTATACACACAAAAGAAGGCTCATCAATCTGTTCATGAATCACAATAAAGAAGCCTGCTCACACATTATTACTGTTAATCACATTTAATTACACAATGTTCTCATCCTACCTGATGCTTGTATGCAGACCAGCACTCCCAGTATCACAAAGATGGACATTGTAGAGTCTCTGTCCATTTGTTCTGCCTGACTACAGTAATGTACTCGTTCTACAGACACACCACTGGGTTAGAGGCTTGTCACAGTTACGATTTCCTGTCAAAACCACAGAAACTTTATGCATGTTACCTCACTCATGATGTGACCATGATTAAAATCTGTCAACAGAGGATGTAATAATGTGTCTCAACTCATCCTGTAGGCCTCTTTGTCACATCTGCATATATTTATGTTTTATTCTAGTTTCATATGTTACACCAGAGTTAGCTTGAAGATTTCTTTCACATTTGGTCCCTGGAACAAAAATTATTTAAAAGAAAAAAAGGACAAAGAAGGAAAAACTGTTACAATTGTGTTAATACACTATATATAAAACTACACTCACTGCATTTCGATGAAAACATTTTTTGCAGCTCTACATTTAACACCTCTTCAGCTCACTCTGAAAAATGAAAGTTACTCATGTTAAACTGCAAATGTTCTCACTTGAAACAGAAATGGGGAACATGTGGGACAAAGAAAAAGGAACCTGCAAAAGTATTGTCACACTGTAATCATTCTGTATTTATTTCAAAGTTTTCACTGGCAAAAAACAAGCAAACAAAAAAAAAAAAAAACAGACAACAAAGAAATAAAAAAATAACAGATATAATTTCAAAATTCTGTAATGCAGATTTGATTCTATTCATTTTAGGTTGTTGCTCAAAATTGGTGAGTAAACAATGGTTCAGTGCTGCATTACTAATCTCACTTGCATTCAAAATATTACAGACCAGACAGCGATCAAATAAAGCAGAGACAAATTGTTTTCACGCTGCAAGAATAAATTTCAGGAACACATATCTGAGGCAGAAACTCATTCATTGTTAAGACTGGATTCACAAAGTATTTGGTTAGGTTTCGTGTCAGGCAGATTAGGCAGATTGTGTTTACATAGTGATATAGAGGAGTGATGATCAGTATCTTGAACCCTGGTCGGAGCCTGCAGGTGGATGCTGGGTTGATGCAGGCAGAGGGAGAGATGGGAGGTTTTAAGAGTTTAAACAGACCACCAGATTGGATGGGTGCATTTGCTATAGATGCTATGCAGAATGAGGCATGACACGTGATTGGCAGTATAATCACATGTGATTGATGCATGCGTCGCTACATAATGTTTTTGTGAAGTGTCCCTTTAAAATGTTGGTGGGTAAAATAAATACACTGATTTAGACAGTTTTTCTCATCTCTTGCTCCTATGCTTTTTAAAGCTATTTCGCATAAGTGATAATGTAAATGTATTACAGATTTTCAGATGTCCAATGTAGGGGCATCAAGTTTGTGTTGTACTTGACATAAATTGTACATTTATATTTTATTTGTTCAAGTCAATTAAGTGAATTCAATCAACTTAAAAATTTAAAGGAACCTGGACACTAACTTTTGTTAAAACAAATATTCTACTTTTAAAGTGCTGCTCAGTTGAGGACAGTTTTGCGTCTCTGTGGCTTGTCAGGCGTCGCTGCCTGGCAGTCCTCTATGCCTTTGCACTGCCACATTTCTTAGTGCACCGCCACCAGCCGTTGATCAGTGGAACAGCATTAAATCAGCTGCAGGAATGTGCACATCACCTTTACTGGCTCATACATGCATAAAACAAAACAGGAAATCACTCTTAAAAAAAGAGTGACATTGCTACTAGTGGTCAAAAAAAATCCATGGGGTACTTTTATTTCTTTCTTTCTTTCTGTTTCTTGAGCTTCTCCATGATGTGAACACCGATAATGGCAGTCACCATGATGATCAGACCGACAGAGAACACGACTGTCCTTACCAGACAAACAGAGACACCTGCACTTTCATCTGCAGAGACACAATCTGAACCTGCAACACAACAAAAACAGTTTGTTTCACTATAACACTGATCCAGACTGTCACACTACAGCACAAAAGGACAAATCAGTTATTTCTCTCACTGTATTTTTGCACAAATTTCAAATTATCACGTTCAAGTATTGGCCTATACAGCAGAGAGGCACATATGGATATTTTACCAAAATGTTGGGCTGTGCCCCCTTTTGGAAGATCGAAAAAACTGGGAATCCCATAGACAAAGATGCAGATTTGTCAAAACTGTAAT
Source organism: Lutjanus erythropterus (assembly GCF_056507025.1). Classification (NCBI taxonomy): domain Eukaryota; kingdom Metazoa; phylum Chordata; class Actinopteri; order Lutjaniformes; family Lutjanidae; genus Lutjanus; species Lutjanus erythropterus. The sequence goes on from NC_139328.1 coordinate 23,008,381, forward strand.
CCAAAAACACAATTTTGACAGATTTGTTTTACTGACCTCCAGCAGCATCCCACTCAAGCTAACATTATCTTTCCATTAGTAGTAACAAAGTTCTCTGAAGGCTCATAAATTCTTACTGCTTTCTTTTTGGTATCCTTTGCTTTCCTTTCCAGAAAGGATTTTTATGTTGATTTGTTTCACAACCTGCTATGCGGCAGCACATTCTACCTCCATGAAAAGATTTCCATTGAAATTTTTTAAAAAGAAATTACCAGTCACTGGTAGAAAGACAAAAGTGAAGTTTTTTTCATCAGTTCTTTGAAGATTGAACGTTCACATCTAGACCATATCTTACTGGGGTGTTGCAACTATGACATCTTTGTTCCTCTACAATGTGCATATATATATAGTGTTTCATCACTTTGGCCCTTTACTAAAAAGACTACATCCACATTTCTCAGTTGAAAGCCAACCTAATCTTAAAAGGAGTTTCACCGGAAAACAGCATTGCAGAATCTCCTAAACAATGGAAGTGAATGGTGACCAGTTTTCAAATGTAAACAACCAAAGAAAACAACAACAACAAAAATACTGGTTGTCTGGTGTAACCCAAATCTCATAAAGCCTCAACATGCCAAGCTGACTTGAAAGATGTCATTTACATTGTGTTTTTTACCTAAATCTTCACTGTAGATCTTTAGCTTGGAACCATGTTCGCTGTCTGAACTCAGTGTGTGTGGTGTGATGGTGCGTGTGCGTGTGCGAGCAAACAACATGTTGGTTCTTTAGGAAACCTGGATTATGACACATGAGCAGTATGGAGGCATTTTTTGTTTTTGTTTTCACTTGTTTTTTCCACTTGACTGGTCACCATTCACATAAATCATTTGGGAGATGTTTTGTGGATTGCAAAATGAAACCTGACCTTCAGTCGGCATGAGGGTGAGTAGATAATGACTGAAGTTTCATTTTTGGGTGAAATGTCCCTTTAGCCTTCTCATCTCCTACATTTTTCTGTTCACATTAAGTTCTTTGTTGCTCTTTATTTCCCAGTGCATATATCTTCAGAGCAGTCAAAGCTGTAACCACTGCACCTGAGTACTTGGACATGCATGTTAGGCTACACTAATAAAGAACCTTTATAGTTCTGTATTTATGACATTTTATATGAAACATTCAACATATAATCAATGATCACTTGGTTATTTTCTGGATGGTTATACACACAAAGGAAGGCTCATCAATCTGTTCATGAATCACAATAAAGAAGCCTGCTCACACATTATTACTGTTAATCACATTTAATTACACAATGTTCTCATCCTACCTGGTGCTTGTATGCAGACCAGCACTCCCAGTATCACAAAGATGGACATTGTAGAGTCTCTGTCCATTTGTTCTGCCTGACTACAGTAATGTACTCGTTCTACAGACACACCACTGGGTTAGAGGCTTGTCACAGTTACGATTTCCTGTCAAAACCACAGAAACTTTAAAAATGTTACCTCGCTCATGATGTGACCATGATTAAAATCTGTCAACAGAGGATGTGATAATGTGTCTCAACTCATCCTGTAGGCCTCTTTGTCACATCTGAATATATTTATGTTTTATTCTAGTTTCATATGTTACACCAGAGTTAGCTTGAAGATTTCTTTCACATTTGGTCCCTTGAACAAAAATTATTTAAAAGAAAAAATGACAAAGAAGGAAAAACTGTTACAATTGTGTTAATACATTATATAGAAAACTACAAAATGCTGTAGTTTGTGCTGTATATTTTATTTAGGAATTGCTTCACTTGAACATTTGAACTCATCTGTGTGAAGTCAAATTATCAAATGATAAAACAAAGTTGTGTTTTGTGACTCTATATTGTAACTGTATTTTAGCTTGTTGAAAAGAGGATGAAAAGAAGACTTCAGACAAAATATCAACCAGTTTTCAACTAGAAATTAACCATGAAATCCTGATTGGTGCTCAGTGGCATGCAAAACACAATACAACTGAATTAGCAGATAGAAATGTGTCAGGTCATCATTTAAATTATTTATTAATTACAACTCTCATTAAAGAAGAATTGAATCAAAGTTTTCTTTTAAAAAATCTTTATGCTCTAATTGTAACATCTGTGCATTATTATTATCAGGTGTTTGTCTTTCAGTCTTACCAGCATGACAGGAACAGAAAAAATCAATCTGCTTCTTGTCCTGTTCCCAGCTGACTTGGTTGCTATGGTTACAGATGATATGGTCATCCTCTACGTAGACGCTGATAGATGAAGGATGGGTTTTGATCTCTGATCTCTCTCGTCCCTCCTGAAAGCAGGTTTGGTTGTCACATCTGAAAGTGCTGCTGATGTTAGAGTCCACTGTACTACAGGTCACTGTGAGGTTACAGGAGCTGCTGGAGTTCACTGTCAGCTGAACTGGGGACACTGGATCTGGAAGAAAAGACAAAACAGGTGTGAAGGGTTTTGAAACAGGGTTCTGCTGTGTATCAACATTTGAAATGTTAAGAAACTTACCCTGAACTGTGACCTTGTATTCAGCTACAGGGATGATTTTCTCACCAGTAACTTGTGCTCTGTAATCTCCACTGTCACTGTGTTGTACATTCTTCACACACAGAGAGTAATTTTGTCTATCTATTTCAGCTCTTCCTTTATAAAGACCGTAAATTGTTGTTTTATCAACATCAGACTTTCCAATATTTTTACTGCCATTGATACTCCATGTTAAATCATAATCTTCTCCAAGAGTAACTTGTTCATTCACATACAGAAATAAATCCTTTCCTGTCTCCACAAAGACATGAGTCCCAGTGCTGAAACCTGCAAAAGAACAGATATCAAAATCATCTGTATGATCAAAGCAGCTGTAATCAATATGTTTAGGTGAACAATACATCACTTGAAGGGTGTCGCTGGTACTGACAAACACACAGAAAATTATAAGCATTTCCCTTCAGGTCGTCTTTCAGCTCATTGTTTTGGTTTTCCAGACCACTACTTTAATGTGTTCACAACTTGAAGTTCTTTACCACTCTTCTTCTAATTACTACAAATATGACAATACTACAACAGTACTATTGTTATTCCCATGCTATGCTACCTTATAATAACCATCATTAAAAAAAGGTAAATTGATAGTTCATTAAAATTTAGTTAATAGTTATTTTACTGTTAATAAACACTAATATTTTTTCTATATGCTTTGCAAACCATTTATTAAACCATTTTTCAGGAATCAACATCAGTTGCAACTTAATAGTGCCATCCAAATAATGCTTGTAGATGCTATACACGGTATTTATTAACCATTTATGTTATTAAGTATTATTAAGTATTATAAATGAATTATATGGGTAGGTTTAGAAAAAGAAAATGCTTTGGCTTAAAATAAGTATTTTACTTCAAATTTGTTATGTAAAATATTTAAGTTACATATATAAGTGACCTACCTAAACTATTCTAGACATCGCTTGCAACTTTACAATAGCTAACCAAATACTGTTTAAAGACAATTTACAAACTAATTATTAACCATTAACAAAGTATTACAAATATCTGGTCCACCTCTCTATGTAATGATTTCTTAAAGGTTTACAAATCATTTGGTAATGATTAACAAATGTTTATTATAGCGCATAAAATGTCATAATGTGTACAACAATAAAAGCTTAGTATAATCAGTGTAATTGTGATTGTCTCTTAATAGCTATGATGCAATACTTTATTTATAAAATAATTATTTTATATTACAACTAGCAATGAAGTAACATAAATTTTAGCATTACTAATAATGATTAATGAGGGTTATTATTGTGTTACAAGTACGATACAAGTCTGTTTTTCTTTTCGACTTTTTTTATTTCCACTCTGTTCCCTCTGAAAAACACTGGACTTTCTCCCACATTTCCCCCCTCTTCTGCTCCTTCTGTCCATGTGTCAAAGTGGTCTTAAACTTGTTGTCAATGGAGGTGTATATGAGGGAAAAATATAAGTCCCTTTGGACAAAAGCACCTGCCAAATGAACATAATGGGTCAAAAAAGCTCAGAGGACTTTACATCATGATAATATTCACTTCAATACGCAGTATGTTTTTTTTAAAGAGATGTCAAAAATGTGTCCAATGTGTACTTCTGTTGACTGCAACACTGAAAATTAAACCAGGCTATTTTTTACATTATATGAAGCTGAATTCCTGCTGGTGGTATGAAGAGAAAAATTTTACTTCACCACGAACCTAACAAAACTTCTTCACGTCCATCACGATATCACCTTTATGACATTACAATGTAATTTTCTGCTCTTCTCGACTGTAAATCTGGAGTAACTTTATGGTGGTCAGTTCATCAATCACAATTAAGAAACCTGCTCATGCATCATTAGTATATCTGTTAATAACATTTAAATATAAAGTGTTCTTATCCTACCTGATGCCTCTCTGCAGACCAGCAGCCCTAGTATCACAAAGATAGACATTATAGACTCTCTGTTCATTTGTTCTGTCTGACACAATGGGTGTGTTCTGTTCTGCTCCTGCAGATACACTACAGGGTTAAAGTCTTGTGACAGATGTGTTTTTCTTGTCAAAACCACATACCACGCATTTCCACATAGACCTTCCACATAAATTTTCCACATAAGCGTTCATGATCTGGTCATGATTCAGATCTGTTAATAAAGAGAGTACAATTATCTGTTACAACACATCCTGTATGCCTCTTTGTGTAATTTGAATAAATGTTAGCACTATATTTATGTTTAATTTATCCACTTGAGATGAACCAGTTTTGTATGTCATATTTGGTCCCTGTAACAAAAGCAAACCCCCCTTACAATTGTGTCAATACACTACATATAAAACTGCAAAACGCCATAGTTTGTACTGTGTATTTGTTGTTGCTCACTGCAGGTTGATGAAAACCCACTTCCCTTTTTGTAGCTCTATATTTAACACCCCTTCAGCTCACTCTGAAAAATGAAAGAAACTCATGTTAAATTGTAAATGTTCTTACCAACACTGCAGGACAAAGAAAAAGGAACCTGCAGAGACATATTCAGTAATCATTCTGTACTTGAAAACAGGAAGAAAATGAAAAGAAAGCCAAACAAAAGTTAAAAAAAAGTCTTTATGCCATATATTTAATTTGACATTTAGACATGTGTTTTTACTCACAGTCATACAAGTCACACAAGAAACTGATCCTCAGTCCATTTTATAAATGAGGATCTTGATCTTAGGTTAACTCTAGGATAGCAATAGACACATGTCATACTCTGTAAACCACACCTGCAGGAGGGGAGATTGGTGCCAAACATTACATTTCAGCACCTTAACAGATTATTTTTGCAGCCTATGTCTACCAAAGAGGAAGAGTTAAGCTGATAAACTCAATATTTCTAGTAAATCTCAGTGATTGGCCTCCTTAGTTTTCATACTTTGGCATGACAAGGTAAAATCATCATTTAACCACACAACGATCCAAACCAGGCCTTTTATAGCTGGGTTATCATAAATTTGTACTGTTTGTCTGGTCATATCAGCAACTGTGATCTCGACATAACATTACTGAGTGTCAGGATCAGTTTCCCTGTTCATGCTGCTGACACCTTACATCTGTCTCCAGTTTTGTCTTCTTAAAGACACATTTTTTCAGTTCGGCAGCTTATAGAAACTTGGTACTAGGTTCTATAACTTATTGTTGGTGCATCCCAGCACATAGCAGCTTTTAAACATTTTTCTGTTGTTTGCTAGCAAACAGAAAGTGACAAGAAACACTGTCACACGATACAAGTCAATGGAGAACCATAGATTGTTTCCCCTCTGGTGTGGGCGGGTCTTAAGTGTGCTCTGTCTCTATGGGCCGAGTTATCCCAGGGTCAACTCTTAGCATTGGGCTAATGATAACCACAACTCTAGAGTGACTAAAATGCAGGTGATCAGCTGGAGTTGTACAGCATGTAGCTATGAGCATGTGAAGCAGAGTGAGACACACTCCCAGAAAACCCTACTCATGGATAAACGAGTAGAGGAAGAAGAAGAATGCAGTTGCAAGGTGTGGTTAACTGATGATGCTTGTTTGTCTGCCTTGGATGTCACCACACACCTCTGTTGCATTTCTCTACTTCCCTATAGCCTATATGCAACTTTATCACATTTTCTCTCCAGTTAGGGCACCATATATCAGTGGTTCCGGGAACACTGACAACTCCTGACTAAGTCACATGTTTTATGGATATCTCATTTTATATTCAACGCATAACAATAACATCACAGAACAACAGATGAACTGTACAGTTAACTCAAATAGTGAACACAATAACTGCAGAAGGTTTGTGTGAAATAAATGATTTGAATGAAATTGCAGATTATTTCCTGTTCATACTGCATTGAAAATGAGTTTTCCTCATATTTTTTGGAGTGTTTACACAGAGTACAATTCTCTGTCTGTACTATGTATTTCTTTTTTAATTGTTAACAATTGTACATACTCTTTTTTTTTTTTTTGACAAATTCTGATTTTTTTTTTTCTCACTGATGCTTGGCTGTTGTTCTTTTAGCTTGTTGGCTGTTTTAACTGTTTTGACTGGTTGTTTTAACTCTTTTCTAACGTAGGATGAGGATGTTTAGCAGAGAGTGAGTTCTCTGTTAGTCTAAGTTTGTATCTTAAATAGCCATAATCTAAATTTAAAAAGTAGCAACTTAATTCAGTTACCTTCACAGAAATGGGTGAAATACTGAGATATAGATCCAATGTATGCTCAAACAAACAAACAAACAAACAAACAAACAAACAAACAAACAAACAAAAAGACTTCCTAACACAACTTAAAATCAAGATAACCTCATGCCACCCAGTGAGGCTTTGGAGACCTCTAGTGGTGTTTGGGAACCAGTCCTCTACAGCAGAGGTTGTTAACCTTCTGTAACTGCCATTATCTATTCAAATTTTATGTATTCAGTCATGTTTCCTCACCATAAGCTATTTACTAGCACAGGTTGTCTCCCATATATATCACTGGGATGTTGTGACTGGCGTGATGATTTTCATGAACTTAACTGTTCACTGAAATTCTATTTTAATTTGATGTTGTTTATTTATGTGAATTCTTGAGGACATTTAGATAATTAGTGATTACATAAATTGTTGTTGGAGATAACTGGATTATTTACTGTAATAACTGTCTTGGTTAGCTTAGCATTTTTTACTAATGTTAGCCAACACTCAGCCACTCAACCTTACAATGAAACCAGTATTCATGAACTGCAGACTGTTACCAAGGAAATATTACAGTGCACTAGCACAGTGGTGGTAACAATGATGACAACAACATAACAAGAAGAATATCACATATTTTCTTTCTCATCTTTGTCATCATGTTTTCTACCATAGAGGGCACTGTTATGGCATTTGTGGAATTAAGTTCAGCAGCTCTCAGGTCTGTTGACCAAACATGATTCAGACAAACAATTAACTGTTAATCCAAATTGTACAGTCAAGTTCACTATATTTCTCTGATGTATTCATCTTTAACCCTGTTGTAATTCATGCCTGCTTTTATTTACAGTTTATTGTATATGAAGTGGGAAGTAGTTTTGGTCACAGTATCACAACATCTGCCAGTGTTTACAGTGTGAAGAGTTTTTCTTTTGAGAATCATTTTGTTCTGATTTACAGTGAGGAGTGAGTGAGAAGAAGGCAAATCTGTCAGACAAACAATGACAGATTTTTCCTTTGATGCATCATCTGCATTTTGATGACATACAAGTCACTCATAATCTTTCCCGATCCGCAATCCAGAGACCTCAAACCCACAGAGCTGAAGAACAAATCTCTCTTTGCTTCACTCCAGGTAGGAATGCCAGCATGATGTCTTCCAACAGAATACTCAGTGTTTGCATTTATCTTGCCAACTTGCAGAGTTTTGCTGCTCTCATGTTAATCTATCTGCTGTCTTTTCAAATTCACAGAAGCTGCAGGAGTTTAAGGAAGTGCTTTAAAGGCCCAAACTCTGCCTGCCTATTTTAAAGGACCAGTGTTGGAGGCCAGACTCCTGGCCTGCCAAAGCCTGGATTTCAACCAGAACAGTTCACAGACGTGCTGGTCTGTTTATAGCCTCATCAGATGCATCTCTGCATCTAGAAGAGGCTTTAGCAGCATTAACACTGAGGAGAAATAATCTGCCAACAGTTTCCACTGATCAGCCAGGGATTTTTAGACCAGGACTCGAATAATCCATCTTCAAATAGAGGACGGATGCAACTCTGAATACATTTGCATTATAAATTGCTGATAAAATATGTACATCAACTTCCACAAGAGAAAGATTAAAGCCAGGAATCCTCATTGTCATCCATTTAATTTATTCATGCCATTTATGGTAGATTTGTAAAATATTTGTATACTTTGATATTTTGTTCTGGCTTGCAAACCTTTTTCTCATACAAGATGTCCAGAAATTCAAAACTAATGTGTTATAAAATGTTTTCTGTGACGGGTAGTAGGACAAATACAGTTTACTTTACCAGCATCAGGCAAATCAATGGTGTTATGTTCATTAAACCAGAGGAAAATGTTGCAGTGAATCTTCCCTGAAAATCAGATGTCTGATGTCTGAGATCATAACAGAGATTCTTATTTGGATCATCAGTTAAAGGGTGATCAGTGTGATTTTATGAGGCTCTCCAGATGTAAGTAGAAAGGTCAGTGTTAATTTGACTAGAGTAGGAGTTTCAGGTACTTCAGGTAAGTTTGACTTTGACCTTTAACTACAGCATCCCAGTGAGGTTATTTTCAGCACTAAAAAGTGCCTCAACATTTAATCAAAACCTGCCTCTGTTGAGCTATTTCATTTAATGAGTAAAGGGCAGAAAAGTTTTGAAGAATCACAGTACAACAGTATTAGGATTACTAACTGGGCAACTCAGGTAACTACACAGGGCTCCCCAAAGCTCCAGGCTTACCGCATATTAAGTGTTTTAATTTTTGGGTTAATTTAACTGATGATTTGTTTGTGAATGTCCTGTAGAAATTTCATTTCTCTAATTTCTCTACAACTAATTTGCAATTGAAATAAGTTTCCTATTAAAATAATGAGGAAATGTAGTTAATTAATGTATCTGGCAAATCAGAAAAATGTTTATACCCAACATATTAGTAAAATGTTCTTTGACAAAGTTTTTCCTCTTTTTTCTGACAAAATAGGGACTCTTCCAAAACAGTGTCCAGTTGTATCGAAGACAGCATTGTTCAAAACTTCAACACCCTAGGATGCCCTTTTAGTGGACAAACCTTGTTAAGTGCCCTCTACTGTGTCCTGTCAGTGGATAAAACATGATAAAATATCATTGAGGGTGCTGTTCCAGAGGCATGCCAGTGCCTCACTGCATACAGCTGGTACCCTATTTAAATACATATATAGTTTCAAAGAATAATTGCTTTGGCAGTAATTACGTTTGTCACCACTAAATAGTTTTGAAAAATTAGTAATATACAAACATAATTTCTGGGAGAAAAGGGTTGAATGAAGCACTGATAATTCGTGGTGCTTTTTAAAGATTCTATTTAAATATATCTTAAGTTAAAAGATATTGAAAGATATTCATTATTGATATGATTTACCAGCTATCAACAGCTTTCATCCAAAAAAAATTATATATATAATAAAAAGTTTGTCATTGGTAACAAGCTCCAATAATGCATATCAGTCAAACCCTAATTTGTAATCAAGTCATATCCAACTTGTCTGTCTCTCGTCTTCTGTCCCTGACCCAACAGTCCACGTCAGTACAGTTAGACCAAGGACATCTATTATGAGTCACATTATCCTCTGCATCAGTAATAAATAATTGCCTACATCCTAAATGTACTCCCTTCCCTTGCTTTCCACTCACTCAGTACTGCTCTCCAGCCACAAGATGGCGACAACATCAAGCAAGAAAACCCCCACCAACCACTTGACAACTTCTCTGCCTCGGAGACACAAAGCCAGTGACATCATCTGCGGAGGGACAGAGGGTGTGCGAAGGACAAATGTCTTGAAATGCATTACATCATTCTCCACTAATATGATAATATATCTCAGGCGCTGAGTGCAGTGCCAAGTATGAGAGGGGCCATAATCCATACAACGGCCGCTTCAAATGTGAACAAGGGGATAAAATGGAAGTGGTGGAGAAGGAGGAGGAGGAGGAGGGGTCCAGTGGAGTCGGGGGTGCAGAGCTGAAGGTTATTCCAGACATTATTCCTCAGTGAGAGCAGGAGGAGAGAGGAGACGATAATCACTATTACACACTAAGTAAAGATGAGGAAGGGAGGCTGTAATGTCTGTCTTCTGTCCTTGTCTTTCTTTTTCCTGCCATATCTGTTATTTATTTCTTGCTTTTGCTTTTTCTCCTCCCTCATTTCTCTTGTCATTCACGAGAGAGGAAAGGAGGACTGAGGAGGGACATGTTTAAAGGAGGACTGTGGAGAGACAGGAGGGCTGAGGAGAAGCAGACTGAGGTTCCACCTGGAACCATTTGCTTCTGAAGAACCCTTTTTTGAGGAAAGCCTTTGGTAAGACTATGGGTTCTATTAGGAACCCTTTTTACCCAAAGAAGCCGTTTTGGGGAAGAGTTCTTCACAAATTGATGAAATCTCTTCTATTAAGGGTTTGTCAAGGGTTTTTGGTCCATACAATAAAAGGGTTCTCTGTAGAACCCCATTGGTGGGTTCTTGATAAAACTCTTGGAATATAAAAACATTCTTGGTAGAATCCCCTCGGTTGGTTCCAGATAAAACCCTTCAAACAAAATTCTCGGTAGAACCCTGTTATTGGATTCTCAGTAGAATCAGTAGAAAGTGAGTTCTAGATGAAACCCATCTTGGTAGAACCCCCAGAATGTGCTCTAGATAAAACCCTTGGAATATAAAAAACCCTAGGTGGGTTCTTGTTGGCACCCTTAGAAGATGGAAAGGCTTTGGATAGAACATCCAGAGGATGATGAGAGGATGACTGAGGAGAAAAAGAAGAAAGGAAGAGGGAGGGAGGAATGATGAAAGAGGAAGAGAGGAGGAAAAGGTGGCAGTGATGTGAGAAGGGCTGACAACATGAGGTGTCAAAAGAGGAATGAAATGATAGTAGGAACAGCGAGAAGAGGGATAAAGAGAGAAAAAGAAGAGAAGAGAGGGCAGGGGAGGTGAAAGGGGGCAGAGGAGAGAAGGATTTAAATTATGAGAGTACAGAGACAAGACAGCGAGAAGATGTGTGAAAGGAGGACTGGGAAGAGAAAAAGGGAGGAGAAGAGAGGAGAGGAGAGGTGAGAGGAGGACTGACAACATGAGGCGAAGAGGTGAACAGAGATAAGGTGAAATGAGGAGTAAGGAGAGAAGAAGACAGGGCAGAGGAGGTGAGAGAACAACTGAGGACGTTTGACTGGAAGAGTAGAGCAGAAGAACGGGGAATGAAAGGAAAAATGCAGAGAAAAAGTGAGAGGAGGGCGACAGACAAGATGGAAATAGAGAAGACATGAGGGCAGAAGGAGAGGCGAAGGTCTGTGATGTGAAAGAAGGCGAGATGAAAGGTAAGGAGATGAGAAGAGCAGAGGTGGCAAAAGTACACACATTCTTAACTCAAGTAGAGGTACTCATAGTTGTGTGAAAAAAGACTCTTCTGAAAGTACTGATTCAACGTCTTTACTCAAGTAAGAGTGAAAACTTCAGGCTCTGAAATGTATTCAAAGTACAGAAGTAAAAAGTTGCCCTCTGAAGGACATTTCTACTGGCTGTTTCTGAGCAAAGCTAATCTCTGTTTCATCATGTTACACCCATTACATCATTTTCATTGTGTTGTGTCTTTTATGTAGTTATTTTTATCCTGTTTCCATTTTTCCAATATTTTCGCCTTATTATGTTGTTTACTGTGTTTTCATCTTGTTATGTCATTTTTGTTGTTGTTTTTGTCTGTTACATCTTTTACATTTTTATCTTGTTAGGTCATCTTCTTCTTTTTATGCATTGCTATATTGTTTTTGTCTTGTTACATTGTTTTCATCTTATTATGTCTTGATACATCACTTTGATCATGTTACATATTGTTACGTCATTTTGGTTGTGTTATGTCTTGTCACTTCTTGTCAAGTCATAGCACTTTTGATTTGTTTTTGTCTTTTATGTCAACAGCAACTAGAACTTTAGATCTGTGCCTGAACCCGACAGGACCTGATGGGACCTGACGGGTTTGGGTCAGGTTGGGCCGTATTTCTCACATATTTCATGAGCTTATATTGGTTTTGGCTGAATTATTATTATTGTTGTTGTTGTTGTTGTATTAATTTTTTTCTATCCAATTTTTTACATGGAAATTTGTTAAGAAAAAAGAAACTGCCTGAAATGCTAACAATTTCATCTAGTTATGTCATTTTTGTCTTGTTACATATTGTTACATGAGTTTCATCTTGGTACATCTTGTTACATTGTTTTCATCTTATTACATCTTGTTGTCATTTTTGTCTTGTTACATCTTTTACGTTTAGTTTTGTTATGTATTTTTACATTGTTTTCATCTCATTACGTCTTGTTATGTTGTTTTCATCTTATTAGCTGCTGTTATAGTCATATTTTGTCACATCTTTTGCAACATTTTCATCGTGTTACGTCTTCTATTGCGTTTTCGTCTTTTACTTTGTTTTCATCTTGGTAAGTCTTTTACGTTTTGTCGTTACATCTCGTTATGTCATTCACATCTTATTACAACTGGTTGTCATTTTTGTCTTGTTACATCTTTTACATTTAATCTCATTACATATTGTTACATTATTTTCATCTCATTACTTCTTGTTATGTTATTTTCATTTTATTACATTATGTGATTTTTGTCTTGGGAGGAAAGGAGAGGAGAGGAGGACCAGTGAAAGTAAAGTTGTTTAGAAAATGTTATGAGATTATTATATAGGAAAAGAAGTGACAAGGTGAGACAACAGAAAAGGAGAAAAAAGAAGAAGTGGAAAAAGAGAGCAGCAAAGCAGAACATTCAAATAATAGTAATAAAGAAATTAGGTACAGGGGCAGAAGGAAGGAGAGAAGGAGAAGGAAGGGAGAGGAAGAGGACAGACCATAAATGAGTTTAAATCAGATGAGAGACTGAGACTCCGCAGACATTTGTCTTGGTGTTGTTCTCTGAGCTGCACTGTCACACCCGGGTAAAAACACTCTATATGCTGTCATGCACGTGTGCTATACATAGACACACACTTATCCTCAACTTGAGCTGCTCGACATGAGAAACTGTCATAACAACTGTTTGGATGCCGTCATTCAAAGTTTGACCTAAATAAACAGCAGCAGGTGTGTGTAATGCACAAATTTCTGTCAAAGTAAAGAGTTGAAATCACATCCTGGAGCCTCACTTATAAAAATACAAACTATAATTTAATAAAATGAACTTACTGTAAACTAGGTGTCAGCATACACTGTAAAAAAGTTTATTTCAATAGCAATTGAAGTAATGTCACGTTTTGAATGAGTTTCTGCTTTCTGCTTTAGTGATAGCAACTTGAAATCTCACCCTGTTCTGTTAACCTGCTATTCTTACTTCAGAAAAAGTGCATCAGTAACTGTCTCTAACTTCATGATCTTTTCCAGATCTCCCAAATTATATTAAACAAACTAAAATAACACACTAAGATTTCTTTAGAAAGAACAGCTATGTTCCCTGAAGCCATACTGTAAGGTTGTTATAAGGAGTGGTCATCTTATCCTTAAGTAACGCAAATAACTGAGCTGAAAAAGTGGAAACTTTTAAGTTAATCTGCCTTAAATTGAGATTAAGGAAACATGTCAAAATTAAATACTCTTTGGCAACAATATCACAGCCGAGATATCCTCCACTGAAATTTCTATTCTGGGCTGGAATACCTGTTTTTGTTTGCCTGTTTCACTTTAAATAGAGCTCAAATCCCAAATGTTCACCAACTGAATAACTGTCTGTTTTTGAGCTGTGAGAAATCATTAATCTTGCAGAAGCTCTAGATGTTTAAAACAATTAATTGACCAATATGTTAAAAGAGTCTGGCAGTGAGACAGGCAGTCACTAAACTCCAACTCCAGAGTGTGTATTTTCTTGTTTTCAGGATAACTTTACACTGACAGACATTTGACAGTTATTTAACAGTCATTTAACAGCTGATCAACTTACAGTGTTGGACTCATTGTTGCATGTTGTTTTCAGCTCATGATGTTGTGGCCGTCCTGCGCTCCTGGGGTCTGCATAGCTTCCTGAAGTCTAGAGAGGAGGGGGTGAGGGGAAACAACTCACTTCAACCACAGATTTCACTGTTTTATATACAGTCTTTGGCTCCAACTCCAATTTTGACCACTGTACACATTTTTGCACAAGCAATTGCTACATAATGCCCCTTTAAGTTGCATTAATGTGAAATGTTGATCAGCTTTAGTAGTCTTGACTTAAAGTAATTATATTAATCTAACTTGTTAACTTGTTTTGAAAAAAACATTCATTTGCATGTGATCAACTGAAGTAATTATTTTAAGTAGGTCCCATAATTCTCTTCTTTCTGTGCAAGTCACCAAGAGAGGATGGTGACTCAGCTGCACAACTGGAAAACAAGCATATGCAAATACTGAGAGAAATCTAACTGACACCATTTTACTGAAATAAGAATTACAAGTTAAAGGAATGGGGTGTAATTTCAAGTTGTTATCCATAAAAGTAGACTGCCGCCACTAAAGCAGAAAACTGAATGACTCATTCAGATCATTACATTACTTAAACTGCTTAAAGAAGTACACTTTTTACAGTGCTTTAAATAAATGCAAAATAAAGGAGCCTTTGCTACTGTTCTTATGAAAGCCGTGTCTTCTTTTATTTTCTGTAATACTGTGGAAAAATAATTACATACATTTTGAAAAAAACAACAACAAACAGAAATCGAACAGAGAAACATGAAAATAAATGAAAATTTCAATATCTTGTATGTTTTATACTTTTTTTTTTTAATAAAAGGGATAAACAAGTACTCAAACCCAACGTGAACATAATACACGTGAACAATATATAAGGATAAAATAAAGAATTGGAGTATGGAGAATATATGCTTATTTGAACACCCACGCTGTTCCTCTCTCACCCACATGCACACCTTCACTTCAAACATGTACAAGTGCAATATGGAATCCTTCTCACTGCTCTGATCATTGTCTTCGTCTGCTCAACGACACCGAGCTGAACATCAATTAATCCTGTTCACTCGTGCAGCTGTTTCAGAGAGCAGACAGGCTCAGCAGCTGGGTGAGGGATGAGCGGACTTGCTCGCCTCCTTCCTCGTGTCCTAAGGCCATGCAATGTCTCCTTCACTCTGGTCTTACCAGCTGGCCTGCTTTATACCAGGGTTTGACTGATATGGTTTCTGTGCTGACAACGGTCAATGTATTTAAAATGTACTGTTTTATTCCAAAAACAAATATGCAGCTTTTCAGACTGAACCTTCTTGACAGGGGGGAAATGCCTTTAAAGCATCCGTTGACAAAAATGTAGATTAAACTCTGTTTGCTGTTTAAAGTTAGAATTCTTCAGATTAAAGACGTCTTTTCTGTATTTAAACATTACGAGCAAAACACTTCCCTAAAGACATTCGCAAGCACTATCTACCAAGTTTTGTTGGACTGTTTCTTAACAATGGATGAAGAAAATAAAAGCTTTTTTTAATATGTATGGTCACTCACTCTCTAGGACTGTGAGTGTTATTTGTAAAAGTTAGTATATTGGTGTTAAAAAAACATCAGTAAAAGCACAGATCAGTCTTCTCAAAAACTACTATTAATAATTACTAGTTAGTATTAGTTACTTTTTAACCGTTAATGTTTAAAGCAATAACATTTATCAATTGCATGTCTTTTTTCTAATTTTTCTCAAGTTTCCTCATTCAACACATGGCTCTGCTAGAGAAAACAAACCAAGTTAAATTAGAATTGACTAATGATTAATTAGCAATTCTTTCCTTTTTTATTGGCTTATATTCTTAACAGCAATTAACTGGTAAATGATTAATCATTAACATCCGTACTCCCAGGTCCTGTGTTGTACTGGTCAGAGATCAGGGTGACCCCTCCAATCAGATAACCTTATTGGCTACAAAGCTGCAGATGAAAGGTTTGGATATTAAATCAAATTGTACTCTACTTAATTTTGATTTTAAAAGTAACTAAGTAGTGTCCATGGTGTAATGCATACTGACATATGAGTAAAAGTGCAGACTTGAAAATAGTCATAAAAGTACAAGTAACTAGACAAATGAGTTAATTACAGTAATTTGAGTACTTGTAATTAGTAACTTACACCCTTGAATCCTGTGTGGGAAAGGTGGATGCCGTCAGTAATACTGACAGACAATATAACGAGAAGAAATTACAGTGCTGTAAAAGTGGGGATAAATATCAGAAAAATCTGAAGGATTATAACTTTAACAACAATTAGGTATAATACTGCTGTTTAACTAACTAAAAATGATCATGAAATTTCAATGCAGGTTTTTCAGACTACTGATTTAAAGCTTTGGTCAGGAGGAACCTCCATCATACCAGCAGGTGACAACATTACTGGTTGATTTCTGATATTTGTGTGAAAACAATCAGTCAAACCCTAATTTGTACAGTCCAGCTGCCCTAGCACATTTCTAATGATATGACAACACACGCGTACACGCACATGTTCACAGATGGATGCATACAGTACATGTGCATGTATAGAGACATAAACTGGTAGCTTTCGTACACACGCGCACACACATCCACGCACGCATTCAAACACTGTCACCAATGAGCATTCATACACATAAACGCGATAAACACAAATGGCTGCTGCATTTGTTTGTCTGCTCAGTTCTTTTTTTTTTCTTTTTCTTTTTTTTTGCACAGTCTTTTGGCACTCACTGAAGACTCCAAAAGGTAAAAACGGACACCGAGCCACTCGAGTCAGTCTTGGCCAGGGATGGCGCCACACAGCACAGCATGGAACAGAGCGGTTAGCTGTGGGTCTGGCCTGGTTCTAGCCTGGGTTGGCCTAGTTGAGACAGTTTTGGCTATTTGTGGCCTGGCTGAGCAGTCGCTTTGGCCACAGACGCACACACACACAACCCCTCTCTCTTATTCTCTCGGTTGATTAATCAGAGCCCCCCTATCTGATGCATACAAAATAAAGTAAGCATATAAAAGTTTAAACATACACTTTTGACCACAGGCATTTCTTCCACTGGTGATGAAACACCACAAAGTAATAACAAGAAAATAAAATTTGAAATACTGATTTTCATAGAAATAAAATGAACACTGAGGATGATGTCATGAGCTCATGAAGCTATATATTCTCTAAGAACAGACTCCCAAACCCCGAACATACACACATTAATGCAAGCTAGATTGCTATACCTACTCCATATGTTATCAGCTTGAAGAAAATTTGGAAGAAAGCTATGGGAGAAAGTTTTGCTATGTTGCAATGATGAAAAGACAGGTTCAACCTCTAAATTTGGAAGCTGGTAGGTGGCTATTAATATGACATAGTAAAGCGTGACCGCAGTGTGAGGTATGTATGGAAAAGAGGGAAAAAAAGACATGAAATAACAACCTGGGGGAGTAAATACTTCCAGATTCCCTTCTGAACTGCATATTTTTTCATTACTGAACCAAATCTAAACATCTGTTTTGCATTTTTGGCATCTATGGTGTCTTTTACATATTTATGTCTCCCCACTGTCAACAGACTGTAAGTTAAGAGGTAATGACTAAGTACCTGGATGGCCCAGTCGTGTATTTGTTGGCCTCAGTACCTCCTGTGTGTCAAATTTACTCCTTCTACACAAGGTCATAACGACATTTCAAGTCAGATGCAAAATACTGCACAGCTACAACTTTGTAAAAAGGTTGTAAAGAGGTAATAGTATGCAGTACCAAGGCTGTGATAACCATATAAATTTAAAAGGGTGCTCCATCTGCTGTTCTTCTCCCTATAACTACTCAAATGGTTTATATAGTGACCTTGGAGCTACAAGGTTCCATCTGATATTCTAATCAGAAATGGCGTGACTATAGTTTCCTGTCTGAAAGTGTTTATTCAAAACAGGGGCAATAAATACAATTTTTACTGCCCCTTAGCACAAAATTACCATAATATACTGTATCAGCGAGGGGTTGATAGGGTGGCTGATAAGTATAAAGACTCAATGATTACCTCGAGAGGTGGTGAGATTTCTGGCTTCGTGTTGCAGCCTCTGGTCTTTTGTGAAGCACCGTCTCATCTGCTATCATTTTTAACTGCTCACAAATGTAAAGCAGAGACAGAAGTGGGTAAACGTTTGTTGCATATCTTCACTTTGACTATCCAAAATAAACATTCGCCTAAGAAGAGGTAAACATGAAATCGTGATTGTTGGCAAATCGGGTTTAAAAAAAATTAGATATTTAATGTCCTTTACGAATGAAAACATGCAATGGAACCTTATAAATTCAAGCTCAGTATATGGTAAAGATTGGTGCTGCTGCTGCAGAGTCAACACATGATTGTCACCATAAAAGGTGAAGTTGTACAACGAAGAGTGCAATCCAATCCAATCCAATCCTAGTAAGGGCGGGTTCACACCTAAAGGCCAGTTCCTGAATCAAACCAGTGTGAGGATGATACAATGTATAATTTTCCAACTGGTCCAGTTTGCGTTCAAAACTCAAAACTCAAATGGAAACACAAGTCATGTGGTGGAAATGTTGTTTGATTATTGGCCGTACAATCGTTGGGCAGTAAGACAACAAACAGGCCAGTTTCTACCTGGATATTACACATCATGAGGCACCGTCTGGTTCACTTCATATTGGTGTTGGTTGGAGTGCATGTCAGCAGGCTTTAAGACAAACCATTCTCATCCCAGCTCATCACAGCAACGTTTCGTCACCACCCATCGGCATCTCATTCATTCATTCTCTCACACAGTGGCTGTATCAGATGGTTGCAGTTTGAGTGAGATTTGGAACAAAAACTGCTTGGGTAGGTTAAAGGGATAGTTCACCCAAAAATGAAAACTGAATCATTGTCTACTCACCATCATGCTGATTTAAGGTCGGGTTTAGTTTTGTAGTTGCTGGAGTTTCACAGGAAAACAGCATTGCAGAATCTCGTAACAGTGTAAGTGAATTGTAACCAATTTTCAAACATTAAAAAAAAAACTTAAAATGCCTCCATACAGCCCGTCTGGTGTACTCCAAATGTCAGTACTTCAGGAGACTTAGATTCATTGGCATTCATTGTATTCACTTGCCATTTTATGTTTTTGTTTGTTTGTTTGTTTGTTAAATAGGGAGAGGGCAAAAAACGAAGGGAAGTCTACTGGGGAAATTGTGAAGGTTGGCAAGTATTGCATAACGTTACACATCTTACAACGGGTCTCTTGGGTGAAAGTACTGTGTTCATTTGAGCCATCGATTCACTCCACCTCCCCAAATGTGAACTTCTCCCTCTCCACTACAGCGAAAGCCCACCGTGTCTCATACAACCAAGGATGGGTTTACACTGAAGTCACTTGAAAACCCAGTGTGTCAGTTTTAGCCGCTAAACAGCACCAGGTGCATCTGTGTGTGTTGCTGAGGGGTGGTGACAACACGTCAGTGTTTGATGAGCTGGGAATGAGGCCAGGCTGCGTAAGACAGCCAGTATTAAATATCTTAATAATGCAGGCGTTTCTCACTAAGTAGCAAATGTGCCACTGGTTCGCCAGTCATCAAAACAGAAAACCAATGAAAAAACACATATGATGGTATGCTTCTGTCATTGGTTGGTGATCACACCAGAAATAAACCGCTCCAGAGTTCATCTGATAACACCATGACCAACACCAGACCTTCATGGTGGACCAGAGAGAGCTTATTCACACCAACCAAAACAAACTGCTCCAAGAGGGTGAAATCTCCAGGGTTTGGTTCAGCCCAATTAAACAAGGCTGGTGTGAACCTGTCCTAACAAAATGTGAACCACTTTGGAACAAATGTTTGGACCTCAACTGTTTATCAATGATCTTACTTAAGCTTGGGTTGCTGCCTTAGACAAGTGTTCACACTGTGTGCAACATTTTAAGTAAGTGCCCAGAAGTAAAATGATCTCTGGTAGGAGTGACAATCCGGAGAACCATCTCACGTAAAATGGCCAAAACTGAATTTGTTGTGCTCACTGCTAATCAACAGCCAATCATGTGTCTGTGTTTGTCTCCCAAGAGATGTGATTTTGTACCAAAAGAAAGAAATGCAGCAGTCAAGTCTCAAACAAGTATCTTAAAAAACAATCTGGGTCAATGGTCGCAATGGAAGTCGGTAAGTAAACTGTTGGTAAGTGCTAAAATAATTTTGTATGGAAGCCAACAATGACAGGGCTTCAATTAAAAAAAATGGTTATGTCAACATCACAAGTTAATTATGCTCTTATCTCAAGATAACAAAGCTCTTTTCCTTGTGATAATGAGTTGATTTATCTTCTTCTCTCAAGACAAAAAACTGCAAAATTCTTGAGAAAATTAGATAAATTATCACAAGAAAACTGTTTTTTTCTTAAAATCACAGGAATATTATGGAGAACTCAAACATGAGAGTACGTTTCATTTGATCACACCTTATGTCAGTCTTCAAGATCACTGTCACGAGTCATCTCATTAGATGAAGATCAATATAATTTGTTTAACATTCTGACATTTTCAGCTTAGGTCATCTATGCATGCATGGCAATCCTGATCTCTGATAAATAAAAGGAAACAACCTTTTGTTTTCTTGTGATAACAGGTTGATTATCTTGTTATCTCAAGATAACCAAGCTTGTTTTCTTGAGATAACGGATCATTTAAATATGATTTTAAAAAATAATTGCAAGCATGGCTGTTCTCGGCTGCTGTAATTTTGAAAATGAAACAACTTAAGGCTTTTCTTTACCTTTGTAACTTAACTTTGATGGTTAAATCTTTGCAGTTGCACTGAACTGCTTCAGTAGGCACATCCAAAACTGTTTTTGTGAACATTTTGTAAGCTGATCGTAGTGTGAATTCGGTGTTGAGCAAGTAAGCAAACTACTAAACTGCTAAAAAAGAAAAAAAAAAAGATTTTTTCCAACGGCTGCAGATTTTTCAAGATCCTACAGTGTATAAAGACTAAAGAGACAAATCAGGTTTTCTCTCTTGGTGGAAAGAATGTGGCAGAGATTCGTGAAAACATGGGACTTGAACAGTAGCTGCATTAGTAGAGGTGAGAGTAGAGAAGCAACATTTTAAACACTGACTGAATTATGAACCTGTGCGGTTAAAGGCCAATCACATGTACCAAAGCTGACAACAGTAATGCAAAAATCTCAGACATAAAATACCACCAAATTTTCTGTTGCAGTGAACAAACCAGCATACTTACATATAAATGTACAAAGTACCATATGAGCTAGATAGAACCATCTTCATTTTGATATGTTAGACTACACTTGAACCTTCTCATTGCTCATTAAGTTCACAGCACCGCTCAAACTGAGCAGCTGCCAGTTCTCCATCCATCATTTTGAATGTCGTCGACGTTTGAAAAAGGCAGTCCAGTCAGAAGACTGGAAGTCAAAGAAAGAGTTTCACACCAAGCAGAAATATCCACCAAACAGATTCCCTCTTGCTGGATATTTATCATTTTGGAAAGAAGCTCTTCGAAATTTTCTAATTTAAGTCTACAACATCCACTTTAAAAACAGCATCCTTCGCTTTTTAAAGAAACTCAAAACGTTTCCATTAACGATCACGTCGCCACGTACACATTAAAAAGTGAGTTTCACCCAAAACGCTGAACCTTTGGTCCACAACTCCTTATAAAAATACTATAAAATGTTTCTGAATGCCTTTTTTTTTTCATACGTTTCGGTATAAATATGGAAAAAAATCTATCCTACTGTGCAAGTGAGAGAAACAAATACTTTTTGACACTTGAGGGTAGGGGAGGTATCTTTTTGTACAAATTGCAGAAATTCATCGAATGAAAAAGCGCTCCCGCCACACCTCGTTTCACAAATACTGTATACAGCATTGACCTCGAATGAAATGTTACGCGTAGAAATGTGTCATGATGATAAAAAATGAGCGATGAGGAGGAGAATGAGCATATAGAGACACTTGCTACCACTCCTTTCCTTTTTTTCTCAGATGTACAAAACTTCGTTGTCCAGAGCATCTCATCATCCACTCTTTTTACAAAAGAAGACACACCTTAATAGTTTGTGTGTGTTGGCACATA
The DNA here is from genome assembly GCF_056507025.1 of Lutjanus erythropterus. Classification (NCBI taxonomy): domain Eukaryota; kingdom Metazoa; phylum Chordata; class Actinopteri; order Lutjaniformes; family Lutjanidae; genus Lutjanus; species Lutjanus erythropterus. The sequence continues at coordinate 23,030,654 of NC_139328.1, forward strand.
AGCATTGGCACTCTGGCCACTAACTGTACCGCTTTAAGAAGCTCTGTCCCATTTAAATCAAGGTAGATCTTGTAAGCAATGGCCACTGGGCAGTTTTTAAGTGAGGAAAAGGGATCAAAAAGTGCCAGATATATTTATAGTCCAAGCTGCCCCGTTGCTGCAATACATCGAAACAAATAAGTCTTTAAAGATCTGTGTGTGTGTGTGTGTGTGTGTGTGTGCGTGTGTGCGTTTGCAATATGTGAGAGTCAGAAAATGCAAAAACAAAAAGTGTGGATTTGCTGTGGGTCACTGTACTGCATCACACTGTATAGGTTTGTACAAGGAAATAACTTTAAAATGACCCAAATCTCCATATGCACTTATTTACAGAGATGGGGTGAGAGGGAAATGTGATGCAGGGAGATGATCCGAGAGCAAGACGAGGACCACAGGAAGAAAAAAAGGTTCCTCTGCTCCTCCTTCAGCTCCTGGCACTCTTCTCCTTCTTCTTCTTCCTGTCTTCAAAGTGCTCTCCTTCTCTTTTGTCTCTTTTCTCTTGATTGTGGCTCTCGCTGTTGCTTTCGTTGGAGCAGAAACGCTGCTCGCAACAGAGGGTCTGCGCAAACGTGTGTGAATGTCGCTTTGCATGTGTCATATGTATTGCTGCTAACTGTATTATAATGCAATGCTGCTAACTACTGTGCGTTGTTGGGATGTTTTATTGGTTCAGAAAATGAACCAGATTCCATGCACTGGATGCTATGGAAACAAAAACTGATTTGTTTATGTTTTTTTTTATATTTATTAATGTTTTTGTTTTATGTGTAATAAGTACTGCTGCTGCAAAAAGCAAGTCAAACTGTGTGTGTGTGTGTTTCTCAAACATGAGTCTGCATCCGCTGTGTGTGTCTTTGGGAATAGTCAGAGGGTGGCGATGAGTATGAGAAGCGAGTGGAGCTTCCATACTGCCCAAGCCCTGTTTCAGGACTTTGTTGTCCTGGTCCTGGCCCCGGTCCGGTCCCTTGTCCTGTTGGATACATCTCATAGGCTGGCCCTTCCTCTATGGGTGGAGCAAAGCCCATGCGGTAGCTGGGATACTGGGAGGGGTACCCATAGTTGTCATAAGCCAGTTGGGTCGTGCTGTCCAGCAGGCCACAGTCTCCGGGGTAATCTCCAGGCGACTGGAGAGCTGGGTTGGGAGGTGCTTGCTGGCTCTGTGGCGCCCTGGTGAAGGTGTTGAACTGGGCGTAGGTGGCATGGGACATCCTGGAAGGAGGACGGGGGTCATAGCAGCCTGCTCTCGAGCCTGGCACTTGGCTAGGGGGGACGGCACCGCTGGCGGCAGCCGAGGGTCCGCTGGAAGTGGCACCGGCCGGTCCGCTGCTTGGGTTCGGCGAGCGGAACTCACCCTGGTAGTGGATGGCACGGGACTGGGGGCGTGCCTCATCATGGGTGGTGGCTCGGACATTGTAGTAGCCATTGGTTGGATCCTGTGATCAGAGAGGACAAAATTAGTCTTAAGTGGTGAAGACCCCTAAACATCTGGTCTGTTATTCAGTTAGGTTGGCATGACATACGCAATGAATACAACAACAAAGGCAAATTAAAAACACTTAAAATAATAATATATTAATAAATAAAAGAAATAAAATAAACAAAAAGACAGCTGAAGTTAAATCAAGAACAAAATTCAAGAACAATTACATGCAAAGATACTGACTCAGCCAACTTGATCTAAAGGTATAGTTGTGTAATTGTATGAGGGTACTTATTGAGAATCAGTGAATTACTTTCAGTAGGTGTTGCTCAGAGGCACAGAGGACTGTCAGCATGGAAGCTAAGAAATTTATTATGTTTTCACTGCTTTACTTTGTTGTCAAACAACCTTTTATGATGGGAAACCGTAATTATACAAGCCAAATATCACTCTTTCCTCACTAACCAGGCTCCTTGAGAGAACTATGTAATTTTAGCTCACAGAACACAGGCACACATGAGTTGCTGGTCTACTGTTGCCTCAGTTGGTTAGTCTGTTTGTGTTATTGTGTGACCTAACCTTTTTAAACACCAAAGTCACACAATGACAAAATCAATGCAGCGGTGGACCAGCAACTTCTATATTCTGCAAAGTAGAATCAGTGATTTCTCCAATGGAGTTTGGTTGGTTTGGAGCAAGTGATATAACGTCACTGTTGGAAGAAGCTGTCTGATGGCAAGGAAAAGTATTGAAAATGTTAATAATATCATACACCTAAGCTGATATTAATTTTTTTTACATATGGACTTTTTTAAGGTGGCTAAATTACATGCTGCTGGTGACTCTTACCATGGCAGTACATTGCTTAGCTTCCATGCTGGTGCTTCTCTCTGTTTCTACAAACTGGGGCCTATTGACCGCCATCTATTGCAGATAATACTCTGACTATTGATAAGTACCTCATACAACCTCACACCAAATAAACTGAACGTCTCCCATTATTTCATGATTCATACTTCTCATGTTGTCTGCACTTTATATTGTCAGTCACAATACAGGCTGATATGGTCGGCGATGTTGGTGCAGTTGGTGGTGCGCCGTTCATGCTATGTCCAAAATGTCATAGTGTGTGAGTAATGCAGTGCACAGTATGATAAATATGGTTTCCAATACAAAGAGACCAGAAGCTCACCTGGGCTCACAAACCTGGAATAAAACTTCTAAACTGTTTGGTGAGCTTGTTAAAGGACAAAAGGTTTTGAGAGCTCCACTCCACTTTGGGGTTAATCATGCTCTGACCTACCAGAATTCTGCAACTGATGCATAAAGAATCACCAACATCTGGATTATGAATAATAGTGGTTTTTTTTTGTTTTTTTTTTATGAAAACCAAGCTTTTAACTCCAGTGCAAACGTTGAACCTGAGGAAAAAGTAGGAAGTGGTAATAAGCACTTCATGATGGATATGACCACAGAGTTCATGACATATGATATGTCTGTGCACCATGCAGGATTTAATGCTCAGGATGTTGCAAAAGTAAATGCCAAAATGCTGAAGTGTCTCTGTGAGCAGGCAGCCATCTCACCTTGAGCTCATACTCCTCCCTGGTGTCGCTCTCGCTCCTGATGTCCTGCTTCAGGTCCATGTCGTCTTTGAACGGCTGAGTGGAGGGAGAGAGGGAAACAGAGGGCAGAAACTAAACCATCAAACAACGAAACACACACACGGAAAGAGGGAGGGTAAGAAAGGAAAGGAGAAGGAAGAGAGGGAGGGGAGAGGAAAACAGAGTTTCAGGTTTTTCATCCCAAGAGAGTGGAAGACGAGAAACGGTTAGTCGTTTGGAAAAAAAGGTTTCGGACCGAGCTTTAAAACCGCTCCAAAAGAGCCTCGTCAATTACATTCTCCAGGACTTCCAGGTGTGAACGCTTTTCGAAAAGGAAGGAGAGTGTGTCTGTCTGTGGTAACGTCTCTTATTTCTGTGTGTGTACAAGTATTTTCAAGTGCACCAATATGTGTAATTGATATATGCCCAATCTTTTTCTCTCTGTGCTTCAATAACAGCAAGTTTGGTATGCGATGGAACCTCAGTCAACTTTCTCCTTTGCTCTCTCCTTTACTTAGATATGCTATGTGCTAGGCTCATCTATATTGAAAAAAAAATGTTGAAGATAGTGAAAATTTCTTTTTGGGGGATCTGTGAAGGCAACATATATGTAGTCACGAGTCAATACTAAGCTAAAGTTAGCAAAACGATATGTAACTTGCTAGCTGATCTACATCAATTGATAGGTAGCTGGTTACATCTGATAGCTGTTAGCTAAACATGGGCTAACTAGTCTGTGCAGATTTTCAGTCATCTTGTACCCTGTTGCCATACACACATGCTGGCATGGCTTGTCTCGGTTTGAATCGACTCCTCAGCTCAGCATAGTGGAGATTTGCTTTTTCATTCCAATGGTACTACCTGCTTGAAAGTGTGTCTTTTAACTGAATATGATCAGCTCAAGGGGAAGAGGGTCATCGCAGGTTGGCTGTGGTTGACAAGAGATCACCACAGCCCGCTTGGAGGCGGGTCAGGCTCACTTTGGCCCTACTCTGCAGAAAGTCCATCTCGGGTATGACCCTGCAGAGCTTGGCGTGTTAAAAGTGATAATGGAAATGCAAATCAGTGTGGTGTGGTTTGACTTGGTGTAGCCAAAAGAGCCAGAGGAGAGGTCCCACAGGTCACGGTATCTAGGAAGGAATATGAAGGCAACTGGACTTGCTTGAGGTTCTTGAAGACATTTCACCTGTCATCTGACAGACTTCACTAATATAAAAATATACATTAATGACCTCACAAGAGGACAAAAGTGAGCGGAGTTTCTTATTAGTCACTTAGAGTTTAAGAAGCCTTTTGGATGGGAGGTGAAACATCTTCAGGAACAACAAGCAAGTCCAGCTGCTTCAGATAGCTCCTAGAGCTAACTGACTACATCAATTATTAGCTAGCTAGTTGGCCAGCCACATGCTAACATTTTACAGGTCCCCCAGCAATATCTTTTGACCATCTTCAAAATTTGGTTTTCTTTTAAACATAAATAAGTCTAGCACATAGTAGTACAGGAGACAGTTAACTGATGTTCCACTGGATACCTTACTCAACTGTTATTGGAGCAAAAAGCAAAAAGTTGCGGGACTTAGGCAGGATCAATTTACAGAGTGAGAATGAATTTCCATTATGTCTGTTTTGTGTATTTATGCTCTTTCTTGTCCATCTTTGTACTGCTTCATCTGGGTGTATGTGCAGTCCAGTAGGAGCTTTCTTGATTTTGGCTCGAGTGTGTGCTTATTTATGATGTGCCAGAATGTGTTTTTTGTGTTTGTGTTTACAGGCCGGCTTTGTGCACACATCTCTTTTTTTACTCTGTGTATGTGTGTGTGCCTCTGTTGCCATGTTGCCCTTTGTGTCGGTGCATCTGTACATTTAAGGCCATTGACCCATACGCCTCCTCTCCACGGCCCCCGGTGACTCAGATGGGTGTCTACTCACGGAGTACATGGCCTTGACCATTCGGGTTGCCGTGGAGACGTCAGCCGCCTCCTCCTCCAGGCTGTGGGTCTCTTTGTTGACCGTCTCTACCTTGATGTCTGGTTTACCGAGGGTGACACCTCGGCGACCTGGAAGACAAACACAACCTCTGGTCATATTCTGGGTCAGTGTCAAGATGAATTATTGATTTGTTTGGTTAAAAACAGCAACCAAACAACAGCAACACTTTGTTCTGCTTAATGCTGTTTTCATCTGGCTTATTTGCCTTGTTGCTTTTATTTTCTCTCCGTTGATACTGGTTAAGCAATTTGGCAGGCTGGCAGCCTCAAAAGGCAGAAAGACGTGATAATTTGAATTTTGAGGACTTCACTATTCACTGTGTAGAAATGAGATGTCAGAAAACTGCACATTCATTTGGCATAAACATCTTCTTAGAGGCTACAAGAGTCTATAATAGAGATGAACATTTTGAAGCAGATCTTTCTATCAGGAGGCCTTATGAGTGTTGATTCTTTTTTTAATCCACACACTACTACTACTACTATAACTATGGTATTTTTCTCACGTTTTTGTGCGTAAATGACTAATGGGGGAAAACAATTTTTGAAATTGGCCCAATATTAAGGGGGACCACTGCAGTCGGTGAAACTAAGCTACAACATAGTCCTTCCGGGCAACTGTGCATTATCAAAGTACATTCACCACAAGTTCCCTACTGAATCAGCATACATTTGCTTTATTGTGAGCCAAAAGGTGATTGAATCTATAGCATTTTAAGTCTCTTTAAGACATGTACCTTGTATATAAATATGCTAGCAAATTTACATGTTTACCTCATATTTGTAAGTTCCAGAGTCACTTTTGTCATGACAGCAGTCTTATTACGTTGTACTGGTTATATTTCTGTTACACAAGTCTGAACTGAGTGCTGAGTGACACTTCATTAAAAGTGTTTTAGTTAGTGGGATACGACAGTCCAGTCCAATCAGTGGTTCCCAACCTTTTTTCCTTGTAGCCCCCGGCTTGTATCTGAGGAGAGCTGAAAAATGTGCTTAATGTGGTGTTTACAAGGTTCTAAAAAGTGCTTGCATATTGGATAAAGTGCTTGAAACTGCTTGAAATTGTAATCAGATTACTGTTTGCAAGCCAAGTCTACTTACAGACGTGAAACATTTTGAAACGTTAAATTCAATCACAAATCATATGTGATGAAGACGTAAAATTATCACTTTGTATATACATGACATTTACCACCAATAAGGTGCTGGAAAAGCTTGAAAATGAACCTTGAAAATGCTTGAAAAGTGCTTCAATTGGACTTCTGAAAAGGAGTGCAAGCCCTGAAGTTTTTGAAGAAGGATTTCAGAGCAGTGAAAGTCTTGGGGACCCCCTGAAATTTCTGGCGCCCAACTGGGGGGCCCGGATCCCAGGTTGGGAAGCAATGCTCTAAATATCTATATATTCAAATCGGAAAAGTTTGTGAGCTCCCAACTCCAAAACATAGCCAAAAATCCATTTTGGGCCAATAAAACAGATATATTTCTATTTTAAACTCTGCCTTGTGCAACCTAAAACGAAAACACTACTTATTTTAATTGATATATCCCAAGCACGGAGTAGTCAATACGTGTCAACGTGAACAATCCTCTTCCACAAGCAGAAACCTTAAAAGTAAAGATTTAAATCTGTGAAGTCTTGAGCTGCATTGCACAACAAACAGGAGACAGCTTATCTGGAGCCACAACAATGTTTGTTTGAGTTTCTATTTCCAAACGATATCTCTTCTGTAGTGGTGTTATCAGCTCTGAACCAGAAAATATACTCTTATCCCCAGAAAATCCCTCCAGGGACTCTGCCAGTCACCTTCATTGTCTTTCCTGATTCTTTATTTGCAGTGGAGCAGCTCAAAATTAAACAACTTAAAGACGCTGCACGTTCTTAGCTCCCTGCTTTGCAGAAGTGTGGTTTGTGTTCATAAAAGCTAATTGGATTGCTGCAGGCTGTAGAAATAACATATAGGAATTCATAATTTAAATACTATTCACCTTTAAATGCTCTTGTTTTCTGCTCTGTTATTTATGTACTTTATCTAGTGTACGAGCGGCATATAAATACGATTTATTTAAAAAATAATCATACAATTCCATGTCAGTTGAATGAAAAGGGAAACGTACAGTAGGCGTTTTAAGGCAGTTTGCCATATTATATGAATATTCATTAATCTCATTTGAATAAAATGCTATACAGCTGGCATATGTTCCTTTCTTCAGATGTGGAGAGGCAGAATGACGGATAGGGAGAGTGGATGAAAGAAAGACTGATAGACATATACAGTATGTGTGCGTGTGTGTGTGTGCGTGCCCTACACGCACGCACACACGCACACACACACACACACACACACACACACACACACACACACACACACACACACACACACACACACACACACACACACAGACACAGACAAGAGAACTACTGTGTGCACTCACTGCCTTTGCGTTGGCGGTAGAGGAAGAAGGCAAGCGCAAGTAGAAACATAAGCAGCAGAATGGAGGAGCCCACCGTACCACCGGCGATAATTCCCACTGGAACAATATCTGAAACAAACACAAGCAGAAAAGTGTCGGGGTTGAGGGACGGCTGCTGCCTCATTGTTACTGAAACCTGCACAGATATTATGTCATTTAAGCATAAATCCTGTTGTGTCCTACAGTAGCTTAATACCGGATCTCTGAGGACTGCTTATGATGATAAGGCATGCATGTCAGACGAGGGATAGAAACGCTGTTAAGTGTAACATGTGAGGACAAATCCAAGCTCTCTCTCTCTCTCTGTGTGTGTCTCCATCTCTCTTGAAGATGTTTTGGTAGATTTTCTGAAGCCTGCGAAATCTGACAGCTGAAAGAATAAGAGCCAGATAAGACTGACAGAGCATGAAGAAATCATTTTCTCAATGTAATGTGACGTGCCGAGTTCTCAAAATAAAATGCATAACCATCCAGAATGGACTTATAACACTCTATCTACAGTCTGTCCTCCAGCTGAGGCCGCTGCGTAATCATGTTGCTCAAGGGCACTTCAGTTTGTAAGAGAGAGAAGAGCAGCTTTCTCGGGGATTTTAAAGATGCAGTGTGGAATTTTCATTGTAAACAAACACTTCTGCTTACAGTGTGTGTTTCTCAATAAAATGCAAACATGATGAATACATTTTTTTCCTCATCAAACTTTTGCAAATCTGATTTTATCTCCACAGATGTAAGCTTAATTGGGATCATGAGGGGGGACAGTTACATCTGTCCATCTTTCATAGGCTGTATAGCGGGCTCAGTTTTCAAGCTAGTGAAGATACTGCTCCAAAGTTACCACAAATTTTGGTGTGAGAAAATCTGGTATGGCTGTTCCTTAACATCTCACCTGAGGATGGGTTCAATGGGTACCCAAGAGTCTCCCCTTTTATGGACATGGCAAATACCATGCACTTTTTAACATGTGGGATAAAGGCATTATATTCGCCTATTCTACAAATGATCTAATAGAATATTCCTGCATACCGGGGTCCCTAAACAGCATTAGAATTGCATTAATTACTACTGACTGGAAAGCTGAGACTCAAGTGTATTCATGTTTAATGATGTTTGTCCAGATAATAGCTATTTCATTGTAGTGACACCATTTTATAAAACTTGGGGACTGGGGATGATCTAATCAACTCTACATGAAAACATAAACCTTCTGAATAGCCAAAACATTCACTGGGACATGCCGACTCTGATGAATGTGAATAGACACCATCAAGTGTAAATTATTCAGAATCTCAACTTTTGTGAGCTTCTCCAAAAATGTAGATTTCTGTATCCATCAGCAGCCACTTGGTTGCTTGTAAAGTTCTAAATGAATAACAAAATATTTAAAATAAATAACTATGTTTACATCGAGAAGTTTGGACTCATCATCAAACTTTGCTGGCAGCTGTGGTGGCATTGCAGTTGGTGCTTCACTATCTCTTGCCTGGCTGAGATCGGCACTCTACTAAGTGACCTCTGTGGTTATTTATTCATTTATTTATTTTGGATTGTCTGCATTGTTAACAGGTTTTCAATGTGTACTGGCCTCAGGTAGAATTTTGCTCCGTTGCAGTACACAACTATATATTACGTCACCTGTGTGCTCATTTACATGCTTTACGGTATATCAAACAACTTGAATGTGTTTCCTATCTTTTAGAATATTTGCAGAAACTTTTCTTTAGAAACAGTAGCTCACTTAGTGAGCCTTGCACCCCATACAATGGATGTATTAAGAAAGCTGGATATCGTGTGGTGAGTTAGCCATGTTCTGGGTGGGCAACTTTGGGAACCATCAGCGCTACTAACAGAAAAAAAAAACTCACAGGGTGCCCTTACAAAACTGTGGTGGTCCTTGTGACAAATATCATTTTCCATAAAAAGTTAGCTGTCGTCAGCTGATTTGTTATTTTAAATCAGAGCAACAACTGATGACATGACATTAATAATAATCTTGATCTGTTCTTTTATGATAATAAACACTGTAAGCTGCACTCAATGACTAAGTACCTATGACATGATGACAATGTTGCACTGCCATATCATTTATTTTTCCATACCCGTCTCTTCCAGGGTGATGATCATGGTGCCGGGTCCGAAAGAGTTCCATGCGGTGCAGTTGTAGGGCGAGTGGAAGTCAGACTCCATGACGTTATTGATGGTTAGGGTGGAGAGGACGGCCCCGCCCTGAGATGGAGGTTTGCTCTGCTCCACAGTGTACCTCTCCATCAGGGTTCCCTTCTCCTTCTCCCACACGTTTTCCTTCCATGCCCAAACCTGAAACATACATTTTTAGAAAGCTTAGCTTTTTTTCGTGGATTAACAGCAGGTATTGGACGTAGGAGTTGACTCAAGCCTCATTGGGATTCCTGACATGTTGGTTTTCGGGAACTTAACCAAATTTATAAATAGAAGCAAAAAGCCAGACTGTATGAGGACATAGCCACTGTGACATCACCCATTAGTTTTGAGGCTTTGAGTTCAGCATTATGACCACTGCCACCTTGTTTTTTTGGAAACAGAAATGAGGATAGAGCTGGAGATGTGCAAGGGGTGGATCTGACTGAGAACCCCAGAACAGGACGTGGTAATGACTTGTCAAGACAAGTAGCGACACGAGGCAGCCACGCCCATGCTTTATCATCTATTTTTCTTTAAATGGCACCATAATTTACAAAATGAACATCATGCTGTACTGAAGATTTGAAACTAGTGATTGAGACTATAAACTCATTGGAAAACTGTTTACTGAAGTCATAACTCAAGTGAGAAGTACGGTCATTTTCTCAGACTTCCATACAACCTGAATTCTTTCTGCAACCAGTGGAGTTTGGGTGCATCCTTACTGTCAACTCCCTTCTTTGACCAGACAGAGTCCAAGTCCTAGGTAACTTGTGATGGGAAAATCAGGTGGACCACATACTTATCTCAGTTAACAGGATGCTTTTGCTCTAGCCTGAAGGATTTCAGTGTCTACGACCCTGAACTGGTTTCCATCTACACAGACTACATGCCTCCGGTGCTGGAGTATGCAGTCCTCATCTGGCACAGTTCCTTGACTGCAGATCGGGCTAAAAGACTGGAGAGCACGCAGAAACAGGCTTGTAAAATCATACTTGGCTAGAGATACTCAGGTTACCCAGAGGCTCTCTGCACTCTTGGATCGCGTATTCTAGCAGAGACACACATTCAACTGTGTCTTGGTTTTGCCAGAAAGCTGTTTAAGTCCACCTTCAGTGACTTGCTACCCTCCTTCAGGGAGGACCTCACAGGTCATCAGACAAGGAAGCCAACAAACTGACCATCACAAGATACTGAACTGAGAGATCATCAATCCAATCACCAGAACCATCACAGCTATAGCCTGCCCTACTCTGCCTCTGATTGGCTAGCAGTAATACTCATTGCCTTCTTTGATTGGGTTTGTTAGATTTAGGCATAAGGGGTGATTGGTTGAGGTATGGTAAGCCAGTTGGAAGCAGTGTAGATCCTTGTCCTCTTTGTCCTCCAAGGGAAAAAAAGGAAGCTGTAGCTTGTAGTAAAACAGCCATAGTGCTAATAAATGTGTTTTTTGGTCAATATTAAACTGCACATTTTAGATTGTCCTTTTCTTATGACCAGTCCAAGGCAAACCGGTGCAATAATCATGCTGTTTAATCAGCACCTCTATATGCCACACCTGTCAAGTGGATGGATTATCTTGGTGAAGGAGAAGTACACACTAACATCAAAGGAAATAATTTTGTGCACATAGAAAAAGTCTTTTGCGGTCTATTTAATGTTAATGTTTCATAGTAAGGTCTGTATGACCCTTGCTGAAAAGCAAATAAAGTAAACTAACACATACACATGGTTGGAGACAGGCCACTAGAAAACACTTTGTAGGCAAAACCAGCTCTCAGCCTCTGTGTGATCAGCCACTTAAAAGGGGTTGCATTAAAATGGTAAAGCAGGTGTACGTCAATTCGGGATTAAGGTAAGATCAAAGGCTTGGTACATCTGTACACCGACACACTTGTAAATCTATAAATCTGCTCCTAATCAACACAGCAGGAAAAGTCCTTCAAGGCAATAGCAGCTCTGTATCAGTGTGATGGAGACGCAATTTCCAATATGTTTTATTTGTTTGATTTTTATCTAAACTCCTCTCTTTACCACTGCAATCATTCCATGTCCCCTCGGGGATCAATAATGGTAATTTCACTTAATCTTATCTTATGTTGTATTAACCACACATACAGACACACACACATTATCAGAGGTAAACACTGAGTAAACAGATGGGCTGGTGTTCAGAAAGGTTACACAAGTCTGGGCAGGAAATATATTTTAAGCAAAACAAATTATATTCTCACACCTTGGTGGCTATTTTTTTTTTCCTCCTGGTGCAGTATTTGCCTAATTAAAATTTGTGCAGCAACTTTTCAGGCTGGAAAAAAAGAAATTCCTCACAAATAAATCAGAACACACACACGCACACAAACACACAGTGCGGTGTACAAGAGCGATAAAAACCCAAGCAGGTTTTTCTACTTAAAATCTGCTGAGCTAGAAATTTGAGGCTATTAAAAATGGAGCATGACGATATCAAATATACATAGAGCCATATGTTGGGCTAATGTACCTTTTAACCTGGTTTGAAAAAAATGAAAAAAGAGAGAATGTGATCAAGAGGGGATGACTGAGAAATTCAAAAAAAATATCTGCTTTTTTCCTCTAACAATCTTACATAATGCGTCTTTTCTGTCTCCACAGACTGCCTCTCAAAATCCCTTACATTCTTTCTTTATCACTTTTCCTCACAGTAATTTAGGTGCACCTCTACTGTCTATATTTCTGTCTCTCTATCTCAATTTCCCATTGCCTTTTTTTACACGCAAACACACACGCACACACACAGCATCATACTCCATATTTTATAAGTCCTTGTGTCTCTGCATTAAGCCGAGACTATAATGTCGTATCACATTATACGCTCTGAGCTCCCTGCCAGTGCAGCAGGGGGGCTGAAGCTTCCTAAAAGCTCTGATTTCTGTCATGTCGGCACTGCACAATTGGATAATTGACGCTGAAAGGTACAGAATTTCACTCTCCCTCCATCTCTCTCCCTCTCATTTCAATCTGTTTCACCCTCACACTCTTCCTCACTCATTTTAGCTGTCAAACTCAAATGTCTGCACTGGATTTATTCCCATTTTCCACCTTCTTTTTGTGATTTGTGAGCATTCTGGTATTTCCCTGGTATTTTAAGGTTTATATCACACACAATACCACTCATTTTGCAACTTCTATAATGCACAGACACTTCATATTAAACTGGAGTTTGATCAAGTATTGCACTCAGCGACTTCAAGAAAAAGCAGGAATGAAAGCCCCGCATACAGTTCTGCAGTTGAGGCACATTCAGGATTATATTCCATTACAGTTTGCTGCTGAGGCAATCTGTGTGAATGCTTTCTTTTAAAGAAGAGATGGCTGACACTTTGAGAAGAATCACTGAATTGGAACAGTTTTGGCTGGTAGGTTCAATTGATACTAAAATCAAGATGGTACGGATGCTGCACTGACTTCTTCCTGGTGACGATAACTAAATAACTGTTACTGTAAGTGATCTAAAAGCCACCATATGTAGGATTTTATGTGTGTTTTGTATCTTTCACTTTGTTCTGACTGCTTGTTTAACTAATGCAATCCTGGTAAAAATTAGTCTAAAGCCTAGATTCTCAAACTACCGGACTAGTACCACTGGTAGTACTTGAGCTCCCTCTAGTGGTACACTGAGGAATCTACTAAAATTTAAAAAATAAAGTAAATTCACTCAAAAACATCAAAATACTAACAAATTTCACATGACAATACACTGGCCTTTCTGTATTTTTTTTTTATTTCAATATCAGCCTGCTATGTAGTCACGTTCATGCACATGATGTGTGCATACGTCATTGTGATTAGTTACGAGCTAAACAGTCTTACTATGAAGGCAGTGTGGCTGTGGTTGATAGAAGTCAATGATAAATAATCTCCTTGAAAATAAACCTGCCTCCTGCATGAACTGTCTGAGAAAACTAAACTTCTGTCCTGTCCAATTTTTAAAAGTTCTTTGTCATTTCCTATGGTTGCATTGCCCTTATCAGCTACACTGCCGGCATGACTACTGGTGGTACTACTCTGTTTGTCCACATCTGTCCACACAGAGTCAGGACAGAAGCCTCCATCCATATGTGCATCTAATGTACTGTAAAAAGATTCTCAATAATACAGGATTCGAATTTTTCCCGAACAGATCTCTCACAAGAGGTCAACAGGGTCAACAAAAATATCTGCTTTTTTTCTTTCTTTTTTAAAAAAATTCCTTGCGAATCACTGAAGAATTTGACCTCTTTTGGCTTCAAATGGCATCAAAACAATATGAGTAAGAAGAACCTTTGGTTGAACTGACTGAAGCCATTTACTCATCTGTCACAAACCACCGATGAGAGGTCCCATGTAGACAAAGCTTTAAAGTTTTAAAGGGTTGCAAGACAAAAAGGTCAGAAAAAACAGCCCATTTTCCACAACCTGTTCAAGGTGGGAATGTTGGACTGTTGTTTGGCCTTGCCATCCTTTATGGACAAACACGGAGTGTGGGGGTTGTTGTTGTTCAGCCTTTGAATAAACAGTGAAGGCAGTCACAAAGACGAATCGATGTCAAAAGGGTGAGACGGCAGGATGGGACACAATGCTGTTGTGTTACACATTCACTGCTGTTCATGATTGTGTTTTATGAAAACATATTTATTCTTCAGATTTGTAAGAGCAGAGAGCAGGACAAATGAGCAGACACACATACACACACAGGCAGGCAGGAGAGAAACTCAGACCATCACACAAGGCGAAGGTCCTTTTAACTTCATTGTTGCAGAAGAAGCAACATCCTGCTTACAGTAACACATAAAAAGCTTCACTTTAGAAATTCATGAGGTTGCAGCTCTACATGTGATTAGAAAAGAGTAGAGGAGCAGTGTCACTTGTTGACCCATGCGTCACCAGTTGCGGACGCTGTTATGTTACACATTACGCCTCATTGCCTCCGGAACGCCAGCATACTGTCTAAAATCACACAATTGGGCAGCATTATGCCAGCGTCGTTTGGTTCAGTGTAAAAAAGCGAAGCTGGCGTTATGACAAGGCTTCATTATGGCAGTATTGGAGGCTCCCTGTTAAAAAGGGAAGAATGTTCTAGACTGCCTTCCCTGGAGGAGACAAAATCCGTGCCCCCCCTCTATACTCTGTATAGTCTGCCACAGCCCCTGTATTGTAGAGCCTCAAAGAGACTATATGTAAAATAACCTGAAAAACTGAATGCAATCTGTCTGTCGATGGGGAAGTCTGCTGTCAATACTATGGACAGCACCACACCAATACAAGCAACCCCCAAGTATGCCTTTGGTGTCAAGCTAGCTAAGCCACTTATTTCACCAATTTTACAGCACAAATACCCACTTAGCTATGGGTCTTTCAATAATCATCAGATAACATTAAATATTAAACACTTTATTTAAAGATTTTGACTGTGACAAAGAAGGTACTGGATCCAATTAAATATGTGCCGATCCCAAGTCTAGGAGGTCCCCGATCCTGTTCTGGCAGGATCCAGCCAAAAAACCTCAAAAAGTTCTGGAAAGGGGTATTTAATGCTGGCATGTTAGATTACCTTTTGTTCTATTGTCTGTATGATCATATCACCTATGTGTCCGTATGAGGAAAACACAAGGCATGCAAGTGAAATTATTGAACTGCTTCATTATTAATTTTCCTGCAAATGCAGTGTTAAACTCACAATTCCTGAATTGTTTTATTAAGGTTCCTAATTAACGTAACATTTATATAATATAAATATAAATATCTGCAAGGAATATACCAACAGGCTTCATCATCTATAGGCCCATAGAGTCATACAATAATGATTCCCAACCTACCTGGAAATATTGTGCTGTAGCTCAGCTGAGTCAGTTGTCAAATAGATACAACCATGGCTGGATTCCTGAACTGGCCAACCAGGCACAGACCCAGCCCAACTAGTGACCAAGGCTGGACGCAGACAATCACTACGTCAGAAAGTCACATATCTTAGATGGATTGTCAGGTTGAAATGGTGAAAATGTTTGGGAACCACTGTCTTATAAGAGCCAAGTTATGTCTTACAGGCTTGTAAGATCAGAAAAATAAAACCCATGTTGATAACACTATAAAGGATGCTGGATGGTGGCTAGAAAGAGGGTAGTAATAATGTAAGTTAGAAGGTTATGTTTGTCTATTGGCAAACAAGATAACCCAGGGATTTGTTGGACAAGTAAATAACCTTTCCTTTCAATATTTCCATATTAAGAAACACAATCTAATGTACTCATCCAAGATTCTCCAAACATTAATATAAAACACAGTAGTAATCGCGGTAACATTAGAATCATAATTTCTATCTTATCAACTGCACTCCCACATTTCAGTGGAACGTGTGTACTGTGCTATGTGTCTCCTCTTTCATTTCAGCCAAACACTCCAGCAGCTGTTTTTGATGAGTCACACCTTCCACCACAGAGGAGGAACAGATCGTTCTCACATACTCGTGACACAGTTGGAGAACAATGCCACTTGTGCCAATCGTTTTGCTAGAAACACAAGCTGAAGAGGAGGAGGTGAAAATCGTTTTGTTTTCAGGGTGGACGAGGAACTGCTGTGATCAGGATTCTGTCGGAGACAGATGCAATCTGAAAAGGTCGAGCACCTCTGCAGCAGATAACAACTTCCAAGGCTGGACTTACAATCTTATCAGGTGGGGGGGTGCTGGCAATGTAACACTTGATCTCTCCTCTCTCCCCTCTGACAGCATACTGGACTGGATCACTGGAGATGATGGGGGGACCTGAGACACAGAGACGTAAGAGGATTACTGCAACAATCATAAGGTTTGAGACGTACACGAGCATTCAGCTTGACAACACATCAACAAGTCATTACTACAGATAACCACGGAAAAGACTGGGACATTTTTCACTATACTTGACAATGAGAAAACTTAGGTCCATACGTGTAAAGCAAAGCCTGCATTTAGGATTTTTTCAGCAATTCATAGTGTTTCAGTGTTCATTGATGTCTCCCAGTTGGAAAAGCAACCAACCCAATCAGAGGTAGATGTTGCAAGCTAGGTTTTCCAGGGATTACTGGAGGGCTCTGCACGGTATGCAGGCATTACAGGATGTTTATTTGTGGTTTAGAAGACAACCACAGTGAAACAGCCAGAAAATAATGCTTTATTTCTCAGATTCACTGATCTTCTTGCTACCACTGCTCCCTCTCCTGATTCTCTCACAGCTCCCTCAAACAAACAAATGGACACAAGTCAAAGGAAGGTTCTTGTTGTCACAGCATAGACTATACGGCAGACCCAGACGTTAAAGCTAGGTACACGTAATAAACCCAGCAAGGACAACAGTTCAAAGATTACCATTACTTGCAGTGTCACATCAGAGCTGCTTTTCTCCAAAAGTTGACTGTTTCAACTTTTCACAATAGAGCCACTGCATCTTTGTCCAGCATCCCCTGTGGTCTTTACCACCACAGCCTAAACAGACTACCCCATTCAAATTAAAGTAACACCTGATGTGGTCTGAATACAGTGGGGATGTCATCATGATCCAGAACTAGAATAGAAATTCCTGTCTACTGATCAGTCAGTCTCTACTGAATTGCTAAAATAGGACCAGGTCACACCAAACTTTATGAAATAATTTCAAATTTTATGCGCTGCTTTGTAGCGGTGGTCAATTCTGGTGAAATTTGACTGTAGAATTTGCCTTCAAGCAATTGTGAATTGTCTTGCTAAAGTGACAGAAAAGGTGGATTTACTATGCTGTACTATAGACACATGGAGGGAGTGAGGCTCCATGGCTTTCTACTAAGAATCTTTCTGTCAGAAACATCAGAAAGCTGTTTTGCATGACTTTCACACTTTTGGATCTGGCTGTAGTGGATAAAAGGGTTAACCGGGCTGGAGTTTTTGGCCAATGCAGGGCTCTACCAGTACGTCAACAAGTCCAATGTAGTCAGAGGCTCATCAAGGTTTCAGCACCACATACTTTGCAAGGACGTGCCAACGCTGTCTACGTTTTGGTTTGCCCGGCCACTTTGTCAGTTGGTGAAGATTTAAGGAGAGTTTGTGAACTCCCTTTTCCTTATTGTGTTCTTGGTGAATCAGCTTTGATTTATTGAGTAATTTGCTCTCTCAGAGAGAGGGTTCTGACATTGAAACATTGGCTTTGGGCCTGTACAGGCCTGAAAAATTATCTGTTGGGTTTGGGTCAAGCTGGGGATGGAATGAATCAGACTGGGTTGGTATAAATACAAGGCTCACACAGCACTCTACTCTGAACATTTAGTGGCTTCTTCAGGTGTCAGACAGATACAGATTCATGCATGATGTACAGAGTATAGATTAAACAAACATCATGGAGGATTGTGTGGTTTATAATTCATGTTTGACACAGAAGCAGAGCTTTGCTGTGCGTAGGAAGATCTGTTCTACATGTTTTTTAGTATTTTTGTTATTAATATCAGAGTAATTGGACAGTAACTGACCGTTGACAGTGAGGGTAACCTCAGTCTCTCCCACTCCGATCCGGGGCACGATGGCCTTGCAGACATACTGGCCAGCATCAGCCTGGCTCACTGACTTCAGATACAGCTGGTTGTTGTTGCTGAGTACCTGGACACACACACACACACACACACACACACACACACACACACAAATATGAGTCTGCATAAAAAGCAGAATAGTTTTGTTAAGTGGAGAGCGAAGATAGACAGACGGGGTGAGACATTAAAAATAGGGAGGGAGTGAGTGAGAGGGGGAGATATCTATATTTAATTCATAAAACATGTTGATTTACTCAGCAGGCTCCATTAGTTTTTCCTGGAGCTTTTCTTAACTTGTTAGGCATGAATTAAAGATTTAAGATATGAAGACGGAGATTCACTTCTAATGGTCTGCTTTACAACTGAGCAAACATTTATGAAGTCTGGGTTGCAGACGTTAATATAGGCCAGGGTTGAGGTTTTCCGGGCGATTTGGCTGTAAATCCTGGAATGGGATTTACACAAACATGTTGTGTTCAGACTTTCTCTTTCTTACTGTGTAAATGTAAATACATGACATTTTAGTGGAATAAAAACGTAAGTCATATAGACATATATAAAAAATGGCTTCAAGGTCAAAGGTCAGGGGAAGGTTTGATGGTTTTTCTCACCATGTTGGAGCCCTTCTTTGTCCAGGTTAGGGTCAGAGGGGGGTTTCCAGACCACTTGCAGTTCAGGGTAACATCAGAGTCCACATCTACTGTGACTGGCCTGGGCTCCACTACCAGTATTGGGCCAACTAAAAGAGAGAACACACACATTTTTATAAATGAAATACAGACTTGGTGATCATCAAGCAGTGGTGCCCCTTTGACCTTTTGACTTCAGTTGGAAACACATCAACAAAATCTATAACATGGGTCCTGGCAGCCGTGGGTTCGGCTCTGCCCTTCCCTATCTATTAAATGCATAAAAGCCTCCCAAAAATATTTAAAAGATAAATCAATAATTTATATTATTCACGTGAATGAAAATGACAAAAATATAGCTCCACTCCACCCTGTACTGATGTGCCAGATTCACTTCAGTGGACAGAAAATAAAGCTGATGTCAAGAAATTTGACAACCTAAAAACTATAAACCAGCACCAAAGTGACAGTCAACATAAACCACCACTAGACAACACTAATAAAAGACAGCCTAAAAACACTCCTAAAAGTATCTATCGTTCACATTTTAGAACATAAACAAAGAACTTGATCCAGAAAACTCAAAACAGCACTGCATGATGGGAAATGTGTTCCATCACTATATTTTAACCGACATTACAAATTGGAGCAGGAAGCAGCACACCCTGCTCCCAGATTGCAGCATGTGGCTAAATATATTATTTAACACCTTTTCATCGAGTACCAACCTAGAGTTTAAACACGTACTGTCGGAAAAATGGACTTGGAATAAATAAATGCTTCAGGTTGCAGTTAGGCCCAGTGGGGCACAGCTGAAATGTGAGCCTGCAGGGGCCAGTGCAGACAGCACCAAATAAAATAAAGGCAGTGTGTGGGAACTAATGCTTCTGATATTCTTGCAGTCTATAAATGCACGGGGTGGACGGGAATGACTGAAACGTCTTTTCAGTATAGGGGGATTTGCAGGGATACAGTAATTCGTGACTTAAGAAGAATGTGGAACAGGGCCATAAGTGTGCATGTAGGAGGGCTAATGGTCCCTTGGAAAGTCGTCTTCTGGTGCATTTGACCCAAAGTTTTCAGGCCACCACTATGAGCAAAGTCAGGGGGCACTGCTGTCACCAAATGGCTAAAAAAACTGTCCAACAGAAAAAAAATGATTGAAACTGAAACTGTTCATCTAGCTGGAAGGAGAATAAATAACCTTTCAGTTTTAATTCTATATAATATGACATAACATTTTTCTTCTGTCCTTTTCTGATTCAGTATATTCTTCGATTCATTTGATTGTTTTATTTAACTACTTTCAGTAATAGTTGTTTTTAATACCTAGTTGTGACTACTCTTTTTACATTCTCTTATTTCATTTTTATCTTACACTGTCTATGTGCAGGCTTTGACAACAAATCCCATAATGCTTTGTTGAATTGGACTGAACTGAGAGAACAGAATATACATTAACCAGCTATTGTAAATTTATTCTGTGCAATACACGAATATAGTGTATTAACAAAGTAAATCCAGTGTGGCATTTGATCAAATACTGACAAATACAGCTACGAGAGCACACACACACACACACACACCAGAGTCCCACTCAGCTCAGGAGTGTTTGCACTCTACTCACAGTGCACGTCCACCAGGATGCTGACGTTGGTGCTTCCCACAGCGTTGAAAACTTGACAGGACACGGGCTCTGTGAAGAAGGAGTGATCCGCTGTAGTGACAAACACACTCTCTCTGGCCCCCTCCAGCAGCACGCCACCTTTTGCCCACCTGACAGAGAAACACACCTCCATTTAATGACACGTTTTTAAGCACTGCAAATCATTGTTATGTCTGTTTGTCAGCAGGTGATCTCAAAGGCATGATGGGTTTTATAATGTCTTTATAATGGATTTCCAACATTAGACTATGAGTGTTTTTATATGATCAATTAAAGCTATTAAACTAGCATTTAAGAAGCACTGATGTCAAAACCTCGTGAATGATCACAGGGAACGATTGCAAGTTAAAGAAATAAATTTCTCTCCATTTCTGTTATCCATACTGTATCTTGCCAGATATATAGCTGAGAATCATATAACCATATTGTACATCTGCCATTAGATGACATTCTAATATACGCTCAATAGGCTTAGTGCCTAAGTGCCTGGCAGTGCTCCCACACTGGGACCCTCTGGTGGAGTCTTAAACCTCAGATTAAAACCAGACCGTTAAAGTCCAGCATTTAGTGATTTCAGTGCTTCAGTGCTGTCACTTAAGATAAAAGTCAGCGTTTAATTGTTCAATACTTTCAACAATTCTGTTCTGTAAGCAGAAATTACAGTTCAGGATGGTGGATACAAGCGGACTGGAACAGAGGAAAGAAAATCTATGGGCATTAAACAGAACTGCAGTCTGGCTCCTGATGTTAGACTGCAGGTACCAAATGAAGAGACCTTCAATATCATTAAAAAGTCCATCAAATCCTGAACTGGGCATAAAGTTGCTATTATGCTGTCAAAGTGAGTAGTGACATATTGTTTGTTTGATAACAGTCCAGAGATAGATATTAAAGTAAATTCAGCTGTTATATTTAAAGACCCCTTCCAATGAAAAATATATATTAGTGGAAATATTACATGCAAAAAAACACTCAAAGCCATGGCTGAGAATTTCCATTGTGGAACTGCAGTTTACAAATGACAGTGTCAAAAATGCAGAATCAGACAGCCAGGGTTTGGGGCTTTCCATATCCATAGCTGTGGCGAAATGAGTGGGAGCTGAGTGTGGACACATGTTGGGGTATTGTGCAAGCTAAATTTCACTATCTTCAAAATGATGGAAAAAAAGTGTTTTGTTTGCAAAGTTGCAATAGGAAAAACAGTGAGCCTTCATGTATTACCAAAGGATCTGAAAATATGAAAGAAGTGGGTGCAGTTTATTCCACTCCGAGCCAAACTTCCAGAGAAAACTTAAGTGTGCAGGAGTGATTTTCTAAGAAGAACTGTTTGGAAATTTTTACCCCAAAAGAGATGGATTTTGCAACAAAACTCATTGTGAAGCCTGAGTGATGCTGTTCCATTCATTCATGCGGGGGACACAGAGAGTAGGGCATGAGCCAGCATGTTGGTCTACCCACTGGCACACAGTAAAAGTTAGCATGTATGGATGAATTACTCCTATATTACTCCCCCATTAACAACACATCCTTATACCTGTACGACAAAACAGGTTGATTACTGATTACACCCAAAACAACATAAATTACCAGCAGCAGCAGGCTTACCGGACCCTTAAGTTTAAGGTTGCAACACTATTGCAGTTTGATTAGGTTCAGGCACACAAACTACTTGGTAGGTTTAGGAAAAGATTAGATTTGGTATATAAATGATTATATAACATATGTCACGTGACATGATTGATCATCGAAGGTGAGCAGGTACGCTAGAGCTGCAGGTGAGCGGTGGAGGGGCGGGTGCGGATAGATGATGGGACTAGTTTGCATATTCATTGATCTATGCATTCTAAATGAGTAAATTCTGGTTAAAACAAAATCATCCAGACCTGTAGCCCATGATGGGAGGGTTGGCAGTGGCCTGGCAGGTGAAGGTGACTCTCTCGCCCTCCAGGACGGAGCGAGGCTCGATGGACAGTGTCACCATGGGAGGGTCTACACAGAAACAGATCCATATTCAATGTACAGCTGAAGATAAACAGAATTATAGTGTAAATGACTGCATGAAGATTGATTTCCCCCACAAATAAGTCACACAAGCTATAAACCTCACAATCAAATCTGCTGTTCCAAAACTCTCACTTCTATACAGCCCTCTGTACGAACGCAGCACTAGTTTCACATCTACTCTTACTGCAGTTATTCTGCCAGTAATTACTAATTACACTGGGCTGGAGAAACACATCAATCTTCTTGATTGAAAATTCAAACTACAGTTTCCTCGTGAGCAATCATTTCTCATTCCTTCAGGGACATGGATGAAATTCTTCTGAACGCATAAAGTTTCCGGTCTTCCGTCTGTTGAAGAAAATTAACATGTTGTGAACTGCTTCTGGAGAAAAAAGATGCCAAATCAACGCAAACAGCTAAAACAAACCTGGAACCATCCCAAGTTTGAGACAAAAACAAAGGTAAATTCATATACACAGTATATGTGTTGTTTTTCATGAATAATGACTTCAAGTTGACAAGTGTTGGGGCAGCTGATTCAAATCAGGCTGTGACAGAGAGAGAGAGGAACAGCAACATACGGTGGACGTTCAGCATAACGGTGGCTCGTTTCCCCATTGGCACCGCCGGGTTGCTGGCAACACAGGTGAAGTTGCGGCCGCTGTCAGTGTCAGCTGGTGTGATGGGCAGGTAGCTCCTGGTCGTCACCCTCTTCCTGTCTGGTAGCACCTCCTGGGAGGGAGAAAGAAATAGGACGGGATAGGAGAGGAGGTTTGAGGGTAGTATTTAGGGAGAGGAGCCGACAGAGAAAGATCAAAAGACAAAGAGGAGGAGCACAGTGGATGGGGAAGGACGAAAAGGACAAAAAAAGGAGGGAATCAGAAATTTCATAGCAGGAGTAAGAGAGAAGAGAGGGAGTAGAGAGAGAGGAGATATAAGAGTGTTACTAATGGAGCCAAGAGAGATAAAAAAAAAAATAACTACAATGAAAATAGAAACAGCAATCTGAAAAAAGAAATAAAATAAACATTTTTAGACATGATGCAGGAGAAACAGGAGTCGGAAAAATTGCTAAGCATCGTTTAAACAGAGTTTAAAGGAGACATTTTAGAGAAACCTGCGTTCTTGTACTTTATCTTCATAATACAGAAGTTTAATGTTGGCACAGGAAAATAACTGCCTACAAAATGTTCTTTCAATTAACACAAGCAATTCAGTTTTAAAACGACTCTGGACTTTGCATTCAAAATGAGAGCTGAATAAAGTAACAGAGTGAATCTAAAATGTTTCACTAATTTATCAGTTAGTGCAACTATTTTGCTGCTTTTCTCCCTTTTATATCATTGCAGTACAGATATATAGATGTTTGGGTGTTGGATAATTATTCAGACAGAAGAAGCAATTTTGAAGACATCATCTTGGGCTTTAGGAATTTGTGATGGGCATTGTTCACAGTTTTTGACATCTTCTAGATTAAAGGACCAGTCTGTAGGAATTAGTAGCACCTAGAGGTGAGATTGCAGATCGCTGTCTCATGCTCCGCTTCCAAGTGTGTAGGAGAAACTATGATCGTCCAAATAATTTTTATCCCAACTCCTCAGATACAGATGTTTTGTCACTTCCCATCAGCGCATCATACAGGCACACAAGGTAAACATTTGCAGCTGTATGAGACACTGCCAAAAAGCCTCTTATACCACATGGTTAATGTTGTCAAATGGTCATAGTTTGGGTAGGTTTAAGCACAAAAACTACTTGGGTAGGTTTAGGATAAGACCACGTTTGGGGTTACAATACATACTATACATATGTCACTGACACAACTCGAAAAACAAAAGTAACATAAATCATTAGGTAAACAATGTTTAGTTTTTCACATGGGACATGAACTTCGGTCTCCTGAGTTAAAAATCCTGTGTTTGATTGAGCCATCCATCCACCCCACCTCCTCCATGC
Organism: Lutjanus erythropterus; assembly: GCF_056507025.1. Taxonomy (NCBI): domain Eukaryota; kingdom Metazoa; phylum Chordata; class Actinopteri; order Lutjaniformes; family Lutjanidae; genus Lutjanus; species Lutjanus erythropterus. The sequence continues at coordinate 23,055,142 of NC_139328.1, forward strand.
TTGGACTTTCTTGCTCTTGTGGAAAGCCAGACATCTCAAACGGCTGTGGATGGATTTACACTGACATCACTTGAAGTGCTATTAACTGATAAATTGATGAAACATTTCAGCTTCACTCTGGTACTGCATTCAGCTTTCATTTGAGAATGAGATCGGGCCTGTTGGCCGAGAAACTTGCACAAACCGCATTTGCTTTATCGCTCTGGGCTACTGTAGAAACAGGAGCTTATTACACTAATGAAAACATACACACATATTCAAATGTAACCTCTTTGTAAACACCAACATTTTGATCAGTAACTGTAAATTAATTACATATGTTCGCTCTATAACATAGGCTACAGTTACATTTATTTTACATTTAATTACATGGAATTAGAAAAAAAATTTAAAAAAAATTGGGGATCACCTGGGGGTCCTGGAGCATACAGTCATAAATGTGCACTTCTGTTTTTTTTTCCACAGAAGGCTGCTAGAGAGCTTCAAGTGTTTTTGCAGAAAACACTTTGTGATGTCACAATGAAGTTGATCTTTTGAACTTTTGCATATAAAATGTCATCAACTCATTACTCTATCCTATTAGATATTTAGGGGATATTCTGTCATATTTATGAAATCTTGAGGTATGGCCAAAAAGTGTTTTGTAAGACCTCAGTGACCTTGACCATTGTCCTTCAGCCACCAGACCCTTATCAGTTCATTCTCGAGTCCAAGCAGACATGTCTGCCAAGTTTGAAGAAATTCCCTTATGGCGTTCTTTGTGCGGATGGATGACCTGAAAGCACACTGCCTGAGGCCACGAAAACACATTTTTCAAGTTTTCTTGTAGATTAGAAATCACAGAGGTCTTTCAGTTTACAGTCATGAATGTGTGAAAAAAAAATATTTGGCTGCTCTGTTTAAAAGTATGCAAGATGACATATGGACAGTACCTCCAGTCCCACTGATCACACACACACACACACACACACACACGCCTGGCAGAGATAACAATCTTTAGCTGCATTAGTTAGACATCTTTTCTGCACAGTACAAACATATAAACGAGTCTTGTTGGATTCTGGAGGTGGGGTGTTTTGCAAAAATCTGTCAAGAAAGTGTGTACAGCTGCCACTAGGGTGTAAATGCGTGGTCAGTAGCACAGTAACATAAGAGCAGCATGTAATATGTATGAGCATGTGTGGGGGGCATAAAACTGGCTGCAAGAGATGTAAAAACATCTGTGTTTGAGTGTGTGTGAGTCAGTGTTTGCTGTGGCTCCTCTATGCATATGAAAGCATGAGTGTGCATATGTGAGTGTGTGTGTCTGTGTGTGTTCGTGCTTGCAGGCATGATTTCATGTGTGTAGGAGAGCATACAGGAGCATGAAGACTGTGAATGTAGGAGAAAAGAGTGCAAAGTATATCACTGTTATCGTGTCACCTAGTGCAGTTCCTGCCTAAATGTGAATGTGTGTGTGTGTATGTGAAAGAGGGAGAGAGAGAGAGAGAGAGAGAGAGAGAGAGAGAGAGAGAGAGAGAGAGAGAGTGTCAGTTTCGCATGTTTCAAGTTGTGTCATGACCGTAAATCATGGAAAGTAACTGAAGTTTAAGATTTGTGTGTTCAGGATCCACATTTACTTCTCTTCTCTTGTGTGCAGACACAGTTGACAATGGTGATACAAAGTTTATTGAAGGAGTGTAATTATCTTGAAAAACGCTGAATCATTGGGATCAGGTCAAAACCGATCTGAAGAACTGATTGCGATTAAAACGTCTTTTTCAATGAATTTGTGGTTAAGCGCGTGATGTGTCAGTAGTAGGCATTATTTTACTCATGTGCCACAAGAACCTACCTGCTGTGCACTACATACTGTAGAACTTACAACTTATTATTATGTCCAATCCAAACTTTTATTCAATTTTAAACATTTTAAATGTGAAGAAAATAAAAGTACAGTTACTTTGATTCTCCCATGTTGTCATCATGATCAAACAGTTAATTCATAATTGACTTGAGGTGTTACAGTGGTTGGAGTCAACACATTGCAGCAGAGGGTGTCACTGTACGCTCACTACGCAGGTTGTGTTGGGGCCTTGCAAATTACGCACGGGCCTAAATATTTAATTTAAAATTAGTCGACTGGACTTATTACCAGGCAGCAGAGCCACAGCTCAGTCTTATACTTTATTACTTTTGACATTTTATATTTTCTAGAATTTCTTGTTTATGTTAATGTTAATGTCAATGTGTCTTAAGATTCTGTGGAAAATATTCAAGAAATACTTTTGTTTTCCTTATTCTGCTCTGTATAGATTTACTTATTCTTAGGGCCGATACATGCAAACTGTTGTAAAAGATGAAGGACTGTAGCGGGACTAGTGGTGTCAAGTATAAATTTGTGGCAATGGCAAAGTCTTTAAATGGCTCATGGGTCAGGTAGGAGAGCAGAATTTGGCAAAGAGGTCAAGACCAGCTCTGCAATGCAGCGCCAGACATAAACTGATATGATAAATGAATGAATGATGTGACACTCTCACGTCACGCTGTTGTTTCTCTCATCGAGTCTTAAAAAAGTGTTTCATTTTTGTCTAACAGATTAAACGTACAGCATGCTGGGTCTACATTGTTAACTGTGCAAGGGAAGTTTGGTAAAGTTTTGTCAAAATCCACTTTATATTTATTGACGCTTTCTATTATTTGTCTCGTCTTGGTCCAGAAATGAGTTCATGTTTTGTTTCACTAAATGTGATATCATATGTTGGTACTTTGCATTTTATTGCATTTCAGTGATGTTTATGTCCTTTCTTTGCCACTATGGAAAATAAACATTGTTTTAGCTTCGCAAATGCTTGATGTCTCCTGCCAGGTTTAAAGGCACAGAATACTGCTGCCCACTGGTCAGCAGATTACATCCTCTAATTCTTGAGCATTTAAAAGCATCATTTTATAAAAATGGTTCCCTTTCTGCTGAAATGTTATCATTTTGTCAGCCAACTGTGTCCACTGCACACTGTATTTCCCTAATGCAGGACTCCAGGAGTGATGTGAGGCCTAAGGTGTACATAGTGAATCTCCACTTCATAATGCCTCAGGCAAAACGCATAAAAACAAACAACAAACAGACTGAATGTGGCTGCTAGTGAGGAGCAGATTGCAGTTGGTGTTACAAACTCTTCTGAATTCAATAGTAGCGTGAGATTATACACGTCATTTCTATTAAATAAACTTTTAAAAAAGTTCCTTGTGTGTTTTATGTTGCATGATTTGTACATGTGTGTTTTCTGTAATCTGCATGTGTACGTGGGTGTGTGTGAGTCACCGTGGACTGGTAGGCCCCCTCCACAATGACTCCATCCTTAGTCCACTGGATGTGTGCTGCAGGCTTGGCCCCGCGGGTCACACAGGTCAGGTTGTATGGAGTCCCGGCCATCAGCAGGAGCTCCGGGGTTCCATCAACCACCGGGTCCTCAGGGGGGACTGGAGGACAGACGCACAAATCCATAAAGGTGCAAATCCACTCATGCATACAGACAAATCTACACATGTATATATGCACACACAAAGTACTCTGTGTAATATAACATCTTTCTAAGAGAAGTATGAGAAATTCTTTAATCCAAGTGTTTTCTTTTACCTCTAATACCAATCAACCCATTTAAAACCCAAAAAACATTAGCATCATATGTAAAACTAAACAGTGTTCCTTAAAAGTTCACATTATTGAAATACAGCATGGTTTTAACCAAACAACAGCAAAATGTGATGTTAAACTGTTCCACTATTTGGAGAATCAGGATGAAGTTTACACCATATAGTTGCGATATCCAAATCTGCTCTGCAAAGAAGACTCACTAAAAAACTAGTGATGGAAACCATAAACTCTATTACTCTATTATAAACTGTGTACTGCAGTAACAAATCAAGTGAGCAGTAGGCTTCCATACAATTACACTTTTTTGCAACCAGTGGAGTCACCCCCTGGTGGCCATTAGAAATGCAGGCACTTCCACACTGGCTTTATATTTCAGACCCAGAATCCCCATCCACTTCTTCTACTGTCTATGGTTATGGTTAAAGTAAGCTGGTACATTTCTCAGTGTGGATTCCTGTTCTTTCTTTGACCATATTTTTTTGTTTTTGTTGTAATATTGGCAGAATCTGTCTCCCACACCAAAGAAACGCATGAATTCTGGAAGTCGACTTGCCAAGAGAGATGAAAATTTTTCTGATGGTAACAAAGAGAAAATCCAAAGATTTTATGCAGGGATGACACATCAGTTACAGTCAGAAGTCAAGTATAGAGATACTTGAACCACGTCTGTGTGCATCCATTGTTGTGCTTTTAACCACAGTGCTCATTCATAAAGGCGCTTCTGAGTGTGAATCTCAGCCTCTCAACTCAGGAAACTCCTTCTTCACAAGGACACAACTATGAACTTGGCATTCTTTGATTTGATAATAATCTCCTGAAAAAAGTCCTTTGCTCAAACTACATGTATGGCAGTTAAAAGAGAATCTGAAAAAAATATCTGCAACCAGTTCACTTACTGAGTACATTAAGTTTGGCCCTCCTGGAGCGCAGGGCGGCCTCCGTGGCCTGACACTCGTACAGAGAGTCATCAGACAGCTCAGCGTTGGAGATCTCCAGGTTGTACTGGCCGATGTCCAGAGCCCGCAGCACACGATACCTGGGCCAGGCTGCAGGAGTCAGACACACACACACACACACACACACACACATACACACCAGGTTTACAGTCAAATAGATGGAGAGACATTAGTTGAAAACTCACTGATTCATGCGCTTGTCAGAGTTTCTGTTCTGGTTCTGCTGTAAGTCATGTGTGTTTATTTGCAGGTCAGAGAAGCCTGACAGGTTTGGAAGATGAACTTCTGGAATGCATTTTAAAAATAGTGCATCACCTGAAAAACATGACCTACTGTTTTAAAATGATTGCTGGCATGAAGGAAGAGGCACATTACGCGCTGCTATTACAGTCATGAGTCATCATAATAGCACTGCCTTCACAACTGATCTCTGTCTGAGTATAATAGCATCTTTATTTTAGAAACACTGAGTGCAGTGCTTCAGGTACACGGAAAGAGAAAACTTTATTTCAGGTTTTGGGACAAAACTTTTTTTTTTCCATCTACTGAAAAGAAAACTAGATGAAAATGGAAATTCTCAGGGGAAAGACAACTGCAGTTTTTTAGAGCCATCCATTTTAGAGCCAGATTTTTTTCCCCTATGATGTGTTTTAGGGATACACAATGTTATCAAACATCTGTCTGTCTGTCTGTCTGTCTGTCTGTCTGTCTGTCTGTCTGTCTGTCTGTATGTCTGTCTGTATGTCTGTCTGTATGTCTGTATGTCTGTCTGTATGTCTGTATGTAACCAGTTCTCTATAATCCAAGGGACATACAAAGGGAGTCCTCAGTATATTTATATCCTTGGCTGAGAAAAGATTGAGAACTACTGGCATAAGAGACACACCAAAAAAAAAAAAAAAAAAAAAAGAGGGAAATGGAAAAGAAAACCTTTGAAAACAATTATACATCTGCTTGTCATCTTCTTTTGTTTGGTGTCACTGACTGTATTTCTGTACTCTGCTGACACTTGACTTGTTTACAAGAAAAAGCAAATGTAAAAGCTCTTATGAAAATGAATAAAAGCTGAATCACAATCACATTACCTCAATCAGAGAGAGAGAGAAAAAGAGCAGCAAATGGGACATGTATTTATGTGAAAATGTCAAAGCTTTTTATCGTAACACATGGATAGCATTTAGCATTAATAGCATTTACTTCAGACATTTTGAAGACCTTTATGGGTGACGCAGAGCCCCTGGAGATGATAGCATGTCCTTTACAGAAACAACAGAGGAAGGTAATAATGAATGCAGAAGTGTGCACATGCACACACACACGCGCACACTCACACACATGCACACACACAGGGTCGTGTTTCCATTGCCTCAGAGGACAGTACACTGACTTCCATCCACTTCCTGAAGACTCTCCATATCCTCAGACCCTACCTACCATAACCCTAACCCTGATTTATGTCATGGGGAATTGAGTTTTCTCAGATTAGAAGGAGGCAACAAGCACACTACTTGCTTGGTCTCTTTTGTGGTGCAGGGAATCAAAGGACCCAGAAATGCATTTCAAAGAAAAAAGTCAAATCCTGCGCATACTTATCACCTCTGCATCAATTTATTTAAAAAGTTCCAACATTTTGTTCACAAGGACTTTTCTAAAGACTTAAATACAGCCCATAACTGCAATGTCCAATGACAAAACAAGTGACAAACAAGCATGAGAGTTCTATGACAAAACAAAATAATAAATAAATAAACAGAATAAAATGAAATAAATAATATTGATATATATATACTTACATATATGCACATACATTTACATTCATACATTGCAAACAATCAATCAATGTATTGAAAAAAACCTCACCTTACAACCTTGTTGTGAATGATAAATAAACCATCCTTGTATCCTTATTAAAATAAATTAATCAATTAAAAAGTAAAATAAAAAATAATGACAACCAATAGCCCAAAAATGACAAGTTACTAAATAAAAATAAAAATAATTATTTAATAAAAAAGTGAAAAATAATTAAAAATGAAAAGAAATAAAATAAAATAAAATAAATAATTGAATTTATAAATTAGTGGTATTTATGTATATATATGTGTGTGTGTATATACATATATGTATGTGTGTTTATATATATATATATATATACACACACACACGCATATAAGAAAGGTCACTACATACACCGGCTCTCAATAATCCAACAAAACATCAAGAAGTTCAACTACATGTCGATTAATTTGTACCATAATAGAAAAATCATCAGTGAAAAATACACACATAAGAAGTATCTAATATATCTGTGCGTCATCTGAACTTCTTAAATAAATTAATTCAAATTCGATAAGTTTGTGCTAGGGTCAACTTTTTTTTAATCTTGCCTTTTATCACATAAGAAAGACTTCACAAATGAGTGTGTAAACAGATTTATGTCCCTACAACATGAATAATACACACACACACACATACACACACGCAGCAGTACAGTCAGAGATAAACAGCTGAAGGGTTTCTCAACAAACACTGATCAAACATCGTCACATATACAACGATGCAACATCAATTCCTGTATGGCACACAAACTGCAGAACTACAGGCAGCTGCGCCGTTCCAATTACAACACCCCCTTTTCTCGCTGTTTGAACCCTCGCCTCTCAGACAAAGACATAATTGAGCGTGACGTCCCACTAGGGGGCACTCATTGATCCTCCGTGCCCAATCCTAACATGACATCATGGATTCAGATGGCAGAGGCAGGCAGGCAGGCAGTTGGGGTGCGGAGAGGAGGAGGAAGGAGGGTGGTGGGGGACAAAAGTATTAGTGGAGATTACATCATCCACTCCAGCACCTCGCAGCATAGCAACCACAGAGGTGAAAGCACCCCGGGGAGAAGGAGAAGAAGGAGGAGGAGGAGGAAGACGAACAATAAACTGCCACCACTGATGCCTGCTGGTAGTGAGTAGATGAGTGTTTTAAGTGGTTGCATTGATGTAAACATGATGCACACATGTTGGTATGCACTGGTCATATATTTAAAGGGTTTTCTTCATATTTCAACTGCATGATGTCGAGGAAAACTGTTTTTGGTGGTGAATGAATGCACATCTCCTGCATGTGATGTGTGGGTGTTCAAACTGCAGGTATAAATTTACTGCACTCCCACACTGTCATCAACAGCTGTATAAAATCATACAGGGCACAGAACCACAACCTTTTATATGTCATTTTTCATGCACCAACAACACCTTGCCAGATCAGAACAAATTAATATGATCTGTTGATACTGTTAATAAAGGCATAATATACAACATTTTTCTGAAAAACAATGTATAGACTCATATAATGACTTTCAATCATCACTTATGACCCAGTAGACATGTGGTGGTGTCTGCAGAGACCCTGCCTTCTGTCTGTATTTTCTTATTTTCTCATTATTTTGCTGTGTTTGTGACAGTTTACCAACCCAAAACATCGGTTTTTAACCCCCTGTGAACGAGACTCGAGAATTAGGCATCTTTCTGCTGTGTTTACAAACAGCTTAAATAAATCCTCCTGATTCTACCTTTAAAAACTTGAAAACTCTCCTCCATACCTGACATAAAAATGGCTTCATGTCCACAGCATAAACAAGAGAAGCAAAGAGACTGAGAGACAGCGTGTCAGGGATGAAGGAGAGGAGCTGCAGCACAGACAACTTAAGGATAAATAATGGACAGAAGGTGATGATGGATGGCTGAAAAGCAGACAAAAAGAGACAAAGAGGACAACATGTTTATCAAACGCCGGCGTGTTTGTCAGCGGGACCGTGCTCGCGAAAAGGCTACAAGGACAAAGAGAGCATTACCGACAGAAAGAGAGAAGGAGGGAGGAGGAGGAGGAAGGGATGAGAGAAGAGGAGAGGAAGAGGAATGAAAAACAATGAAGAGGGGAGCTGGGAAATACATAAAGCAAGTGATGATGGAGCTGTAGTTTGAAAGACGGGGGGGGGGGCAGGGAGACATGTTGACCTTTACTGAACCTGTGAATTTAATTGAGTTGAACGCAAGATTCCTGTCACATGTCAGATTATCACTTTTGTGCATGACTGTGCTTAGTGTGTGTGTGAGTGTGTGTGTGTGGGAGGATGTGTGTGTGTGATATGTTTGAGTGCTACGTGTAGCTCTTTGTGGATTAATTTACGGTGTGATGAGAAATGTAATGTGTGGTTTAGAGCTGAAAGGGCACAAAGTATGCAAATGCTAATGTACTGTTTTGTTGAGGACTATTAGATTGTTCCTTAAAGTAAATATCCATGACATTTTCATATATAAATATATAGTATATGTATTTTTTTCACCCTTGGTGGGAATGATTTTGAAAGCAATGAAATTAAAGCTTTGCCTAGTGTTAAAAGCATTTTCAGCCACAGTTTAATGTTTGGACGGCAAACTGTATTTCACCTGAAGTTTGTGTCCTTACAATTCAAAATTTAAAAACCAAGATGTCATAGTCCTTCTCTCAATTTGATTGACTGGTGCAGATGAGTGCAAAAGCCATTGGTGAATAAAATGTTTATCTATTGATAGGTAAAGAAAAAAAAGCAAACGGTCTCAGTCATCAGTGTTGTTTACCCGCCATAATCATGTAAACTTTTGTTTGGTGCAGCACTTAACTACAGTTCTGAGATACTTGTATTTTTCTTTAGTAATTACATTTTATGCTACTACTATTACTTCTACTCCACTACATTTCAGGGGCAATTATTGTTTTTCACAACATTTATTTTACTTTAGATACTAGTTACTTTGCAATTCCTAGTTATTCATAAAAAATGTGAAAATCTTCTCACATTGCATGTTGTTTCTCCCTGCTGCTTCTTTGATGTCTGACCTCCCTCTCCCTCCTTTCCTGATTTTTTTTTCACATCTAACTCTGTGAATAAAGGGTTAATTTCAACCAAACCAGATCTGGAGTTTGTTGTAACAATGGAAAGACAAACCAAGACAGCTTGGTGAGTTTTATTTTGTTTCTGTCAAGTTTGAACGAAGTCTTCTTCTATGATGATATAACTACTGTTTCTGGTTAAAGAAAATGCCTCTCTCTGTAGGCATAATTTCCACTATGTTGTCAGACACTTAGAAAATCAATCTGAGCTTGTCAGTGTCAAAAACAAGCACTTTTAATGGTCGTACTTTGACGGTTTGCAATTGCCCATAAAGATTACATTGCCGCCTGTTTCGCACCTGACAACTGCAGTGGTCTCCCTCAGTATTGGACCAGTTCCAAAAATTGTTGTCCCCATTAGTCACTTAGACAGATAGTCTATAAAGTCATTAAAAATAGATGTATGTTCAGCTGCAGCATTAAGGTGATGTACACATTTATGCATCAATAAATACAATCTAACAATCGACTACATAACATTACTCTGAAATGACATTCTACATAATGAGTACTTTTACTTTTTCTAGCTTATTTTTATTAGCTTTTTATTAACTTACAAGTATGCTAATACTTGTAAGTTTGCTTGAATAAAAAAATGACTTTTACTTACATGGAGTATTTTTATACATTGGTATTGTTACTTATACTTAAATACCTGTGAGAAGGGTTTGGTGATATCTGTGAGCTTGCAGACTGCAAACATCTCATATTACTCCCCCCTCTGTGTGTAGAAGAATCTACAGTAGCTGCAAAACTCCTAAAAAACACAAAAGGCTATATCCAGAGCCAGTGTTTAGTTTGTGTGTTCTGGGCTACTGTAGAAACTTGTCGGTTCAACATGGCGACCTCACTGGAAGAGGACTTGCACCCTTGATGATTCTTATTTTCAGGTGATTATACACTAATAAAAACATACTTATAAATATAATATTCAGTTTCTGCCATAATTCTGATCCCATTAAATTTTACACACTGGACCTTTAAGCTGTATTGTATAAAAGTTAAAAGTAGCCCTATCTTTACCACTTGCATCATTAAAGTGATGTACACATTTATGCATCAATAAATACAATCCTGAAATCTACCAGATAATGTTATTCTGAAATGAAACATTCTGTATAATTAGTACTTTTACTTTTTGTATTTTGAGTACACTTTGATACATATTTTTATAGTTTTTCAGTAGTATTTGCTACTTTCCTTAAAAGATGCACCACAGTTAATGACATTATATAATCTGATTCAAAAAAAGGTAACTGTAATCCATTAGAGCTGCAGATAAAAAGACGCAAATAGATACACTTAGTAAAAATGGGACGTATTAGCAGGATTACAATTTTAGAATAAAGAATGACATGGTACCATGCACAGTGCACATACAATGCAACACATCTCTACAGCAAATCATAGCTAATCTTAGGTGCCAATTCATTATCATGCTTTATTTGTGTGGAAATTTTGCCATTTTTTGGTCTTGAAGCCAATAAATCAATAAGTTGCACACAAAGAAAGAAGGAATAGTTGGACAAACATAAAACATGTTATGCTAAACGGTCCCACCATATTTTATATTGAGGTAATCCAAAAGTAATGTAAAGTAATCAGTTACATTGCTTTAATATCATGATACTTGGATTAAATTACTGACTACTTTTTTTTAATTAGTAACTGTATCAGAATACATTTCTAAAGTAATCCTCAAAACCCTGTACATCACAGGCATAGTTTTCTCTCAGCACACTTGAATTACATTATGCTTAGATTATTATGGATTTTTTGAAGAATGTCACCAAAAATAATCTGCCTTCTCCATCTTTAAGTAAAAGATCTGAGTTCTTTCTCTACTACTGCTGTCAAACTCAAGAACCTTATATAGGTCTACTGTATAATCATCCTTCAGCAAAGTTTCTCACTTGTTTTAGAGACCTCTTTTTGTCTTTTCATCTTTTCAAAGTCTGCAATAACTTCCATTACTGAAATTTTTGCCAAAACGTATCATGTGCAAAGAGTAAGAGCAGTCAGCAGCTGCAGTCATAAGATTTCAATACTGGCAGTCAGAAAGCCACAGCAGTCAAAAGCTCTGAATATTTTTGCCAAATGTGGCTAAGGTCAATGAAGAGGGACATTTATACTTTTCTTCTTCTTCTCTTCTTTTTGTACTTTGAGTTTCCTTGAACCATTTCTTGAATGAAGAAAAAAAAATCTTTGTCTGTTACGGCTTTGACCCTGTGACGCTCTTCAGTTTTGGTTCCATGTGATGTTTCCCATCTCTGAAATGAAGTGTATTCTACTGTTGCACTCACAGTAAGTCACTCGGGATGCGCGTGTCGGCTTAAAATGTAAATGCGAATGTGCGTCTGCTTTTGTCAGCAGTGTGAGGGATTTTCTCTAATTCAGCATGATATACAGGACTCATTTTTGCCCAGATTGTCACTCACACGCCTCTTGGCTCTTAACTCTCTCTCCCTCTGTTCAGTGTTCATTCCCTTAATGTTAAAAAAACCCCTACACTTTTCAGGCATAATAGCTTTTGTCAGGGTTCTTACAGTCAAAACTGAACCGAAACCGTGGCTGAGTTATTCCCCTTCTTCACTTCACTTTGATCCCTGCAGCTTGGTGAAGCTGCAAGGTTTTTTTTCTCTCTCTCTCCCGCTACAGGATTTCTCTCCCCTCCCCTCCTGTCTCCTCACCTCGGAGACCCTCTCCGATGCCGAGGGCCAGGCCATCCTTGGTCCACTGGACGATGCCGCTATAGTTGAAGACCACGCAGGACAACACCACCCGTTCTCCCAGCACCACCGACTGGTCTGCGGGCTCCTGGGAGAAGCGAATACACCACACTGCAACAGAGGGGACAGAAAGGGAAATCAATTTTAAGTTCCTTTCATTGTGACCCGGCCGTGAGCTGCCATCTTTTATTGCACTGTATCGAGCTACACAGTCCCTCTCCGGTCTTATCGACTCCGGCTTGTCCATATGGTGACTGTTGGGGTGATTTGTTATGCGTCTTTATTGTGTATAGGGTGTTTTTATTGTCCCTTTTTATTATGTGTTTTTATTGTGAGTGTGTTTTAATATAAACTCTGCCTGTGAGTGAAATTTCTCTTACGGGACAGTCAGGTTTTGAATTGAATAGCCTCCTTTTATGCAGATATGCACTCCCTGAGGGTCACAGGAAAATTTACAGATTTGGGCTTTGATGATAACCGTATGACTGCAATACAGTGGTCATGTGATGCCTCCCGCAGGGTTAAGCCCATTACAGTCATCAACGCAAATTTTATTGATTTCATCTTTATTATGTAGGTTAAATCTGTTATTCCATTGTGCAAGGCATCTATGATCAGAGGTACCCACATGGCAAGTCTGGAACACTGCCTCTGATTGGTCAAAACTCAACCCAAGGCATCATGGGATGGCCAGTGAGCAGCTAACAACCATAGACATGAAATAGAACCAAAAGCCTTTTATCCATAACATAAAACTGTTGAAAGGACACCTGCAGGTGTGAATTTTTGATACTTGGACTTGTTTATTTGTAAAAAGTACTGCTTTTTCATTGCAATCATAAACAACAAAATGTCACAGCCCTATTGTAGATTTTATTTTAGAAAATCATCCCAGTCATTTCTCTTTTTAACTGGACCCAGGCGAGTCCAAGCTCAGTGGCTCGGATTTGCATATGTGTCATTCTTCTGTGCCTTCTGCCTCTGTTTCGTCTCTTTCTTGCCCCCTTTTCAAGTTTTTCCCTGGACTTTACAGAGACTTGTGTGTGTCTCTGCGTGGGTATGTGTGAGTGAAAGTGTGTGTGTGTGCATGTGTGTGTGTGCTTGTGTAGCAAGAACATCATTGCCAAGCTGTGATACAGCCTGCTCTTTTTCATCACGCAGTACAAAGGATTTTGCTTACACACACACATTTCCTCCAGCAAAATAAGCCTTTTGGCTATTGCAGTGCCACTAAAATGCACGGATATAAAAACTACAAGTGTAGCGCCCGCATACATTAACGCTCTCGCATAAAGAGAAAGTGTCAGGTGAGGAGGCGAGGCACTAACCAGCCGCTGTTTTCAGCCGTTTGCATCATCAGGTAAAATTGTTTCATATTCCAGAGAAAGTCTTGCAAGAAGGCGCGTTAATTAAGGCAGAGAAGGAGACTGTGGAGCCTTAGATGACACATGCACACGCACGTGCACAAGCACACACACACTCAAACACTGCATTTACACAAACAGAAGCTCCCGCACACATGCAGCATCGAATCACACCCTATTTATGCACTCATACACACACACCTCACTGAGTCATTCACTCACATGCAGTTGCACACACAGCTGAGGATACTCTCTCTCTCTCACACACACACACTTCCACAGAGTTGGTGTTTGTCTTCCCGTGGGCTATTCTGTTCTTGGATCATGGTTAAAACAATCCTATTAGCTAATTAAGGCAAAACTGGTTAATAAAGCAGGCCGTGGCTCTGAGGGACACGTCTCAGCGGGATTCAACCACAAAGGTGCAAACAACAGGGAGATTTACTGATTTGTCAGGAGGATTACACGACCTGTCATGTTATTTGTGCAGAAGACTCCTTTAATGAAAACAGGAATCTCCAGACTTCACAAGAAGCACTTTGATGTTTCATCAACTTTCCTTTTGAATACCGAATCAAGGAGACAACTGCTGTGACTGCGAGCTGATAGCTGTGCTTTCTGTTTGAACTTAAAGGGAAAATCCACCTTAAAACACATCATTATTGCTGTTGTTTTGCTGTGTTTTTATGCTCATACATGAAGCAGCTGCTGTGATGTTGAAATATCATCTCTAATACAGGATAGAGTGAAGTTTTACGACAGCGCTCTCAACCATTTTTGTGTTGACTGAGATTTTACTGTCTTGGCTTCCTCACTTTAAAGGGATAGTTTGGATTATTAGTAGGGTTGTATGAGATATTTATTTATAGTCAGTGTGTTACCTACAGTAACGGTCGGCACAGCCCTAGTTTTAAAGCCTCGAGTATGTCGGTCATCGCCTTGGTTTTCTGCCTACCAGAACGCAATACTGACAAAAGTGTGGATCTCATCTCATGTATGGCAGTTTGATCTGAGCTTCGGGAAGGCTCCGTTGGAAACCAGAAACATGATAGGAGCTGCCTGGTCATGATTTTTCTGGTATTACAGCTACACAGTACACTAAAATATGTTTCTGAAAACATTTTAAGTGAGACACGGGCGATGCAGTAACATAATCTTGAAAGATGTTTGATCAGCGCAGCCTAGTTTCACAGTTTGATCTGCATTTCATGAGCCCTGTGTATTCACTGGATGAACTCAATAACAATGATTTGTTAATCACACTGTAGCCCTGCCCTAAAACATACCCAGCTTTACTGTCTGTTAACTTCAAATAGGACCATAATTTACAAAATGAACATCATGCCGTGTTGAAAAAGGCTTGAAACTAGCGATTGAGGCCATAAATCCATTAGGAAACCATTGACTGTTGAGTCCATGAATCAGGTGAGAAGTAGGGTCATTTCCTATGAGAGAACCTACAGTAGGATATAATTTTGCAGCCAAAGGAGCTGCCCCTGCTGCCCATAGAGAGAAGGCAGTTTTAAGGTACTTGCCCACTGACTTCACTTTTTGGACTTGGAAGCACTGTCTACTAATTAATATACTGTTTATTATTCCAGTATACAACCTGCCACATAAAGAAAAAGAGAATGACACACACATAGGCTCAGAAACAAATATAGGAGGCTCTTCCACTGATTGAAGACAGAGACAGAAAGACACGAGTAGGCTCAGTAACCTAATAGTAATACTGTAATAAGAATACACCATTACGCCACCATTACATTTTTCCTCTCACACAGCCCCCAGAGGCAGCTGATGTACCCAGTGGGTGCACACACCCCACTTTTGGCAACTCTGAGTTAGACAAACCTGATGAAGGTGCAGAAATACACATTTTTGTATTTCTTATCACTTGACAGGTAAAGCGATCGTGACTTTCTCAACCTGGAACTATCTACGTGTGTCTTTCTGTCTTTCAGGAGTGAAAGACAGAGGAAGTGAGACACGACAGTGAGAATGGAAACTGCAGCTGTCGAGAAGAAGAAGACGAAGAAGAAGAAGGAGCTGCTGGGATGTGATATCCTGCTGACATGAGTGATTTACATGTGGGTCATGTTATGCATGATTTATGCAAAATTAACAGCTATTACGAGCTAGCGCCCTCGTCTTCGTGTATAACTCTGTACAGAACAACGCATGTCCTCCTGGGACACACTGCGGCGTGTTATTGTGTGTGTGTCTGAGAGAGAGAGAGAGAGAGACAGAAGAGAAATAGTGACAGGAAGACAAAAAGGAGGAGACAGAGAACATTTCTGTTTTATGTTGTGATATATGAATGTGCATGGATGTGTGTATTTATCTGTGTTTATGTGTGCGTGGGTATATATTGTGCGTGTGTGTATGTGTGTGTGTGTGTGTGTGGCCTGTCAGCCTGCAGCAGGGACTCAGATCGCGGAGGAGAAAGCCGCACTGACAGAGAACAGAGATGTAATTAACCCTACGGGATACCCACCCTCCCCCTCCTCACCCCCAACAGACACACACACACACACACACACACACACACACACACACACACACACACACACACACACACACACACACACACAGTCCTGTATCTCTTCTGCCCCCCTCCATTTTCAAATTCCCTGTCTATCTCCTCTCCCATGTGCTCTTCTTTTCTCTTCCTTCCTTCTTGTCTCTCTTTCTCTTGTCTCTTCATCCACTTTCTCCTTTTCTCTTTCCAGGTTTACCCTCCTTTATGTCTCTCCTTCCCTTTCGTCCTTTTTCTTCTCTCTTCTTGCCTAACTTTGTCTGTCCTGCTGTTCTCTCCTTTGTTTCCTACTCTTTCATCCTCTCTTCCTTTCTTTCTTTTTGTGTTTTTTTCATAATACTAACTATGCAAACAGGGTTCTTCTCCATAGGAGAACCATTTTTTGCTCCTGGTAGGTTTCACTTGGAACCCTTTTAGAGGGTTCAGTCTGAACCCCCAAGGGAATCATCTAGAACCGACCCTGGGGTTCTAATAAGAGCAATCTTATACTCCAAGGCTTCATCTAGAATCCACCAACGGGTTCTACCAAGAATCCTTTTATATTCCAACTTCTTATGGGAGGTTCTACAGAGAACCCAGAACAATTTCAGCACACTCAGGGTGTTCTACCAAGAACCATTTTATACTCCAAAGGTTTCATCTACAACTCACCCAGGGAATTCTACTGAGAACCCTGTTATATCCCGAGGGTTTCATCTATAACTCATCCATGGAGTTCTGCTGAGAACCCTATTATATTCCATGGACCACAGAGTTCTACTGAGAGCTCTTTTATAGTCCATGGGTTTTATCTAGAACTCACCAAGGAGCTTCAACTTAGAACCCCCGATTCTACCAGGAACTCTTTTAGATTCCCAGGGTTTCATCTACAACCCACCAGGGAGTTCTACTGTGAACTCTTTTATATCCCAGGGTTTTCATCTAGAGCCCATGAGTTGGTTCTGCAGAGAACTCTTTTATATTCCAAGTGTTCCATCTAAAGCCCACCAGCAGGTTTTGCCAAGGATCATTTTATATTCCAGGGGTTTCATCTAGAACCCACTTAGGACTCTTTCTTCCAAAAAGTGGTCATTGGATGAAAAGGGTTCTTAATGGAACCCTTAGCCTTACAAATAACTCTCAACAAACATTTTTAAAGGGTTCTTCAGGAGGAAATGGTTCTGAGTAGATCCCTTTTAGAACCTTTATTTCATAGAGCGCAGCAAGTCTTTTACCAGCTCCTTTTCTCTGTTCACCATCTGTTTCTCTTCCTTTAGTTCTCCATCATCTCTTTTACCTAAATCTGTTTTTCTGTCATTCTTCCCACACCGTCTTCTGTCTTTTTCTATCTCTGCAGTCGTTTCTGTTTGTAAGTCTTGTCTTCCCAGCCTCCTTCTTCCTCCTCCTCCTCCTCCTCCTCTGCCTCCTCCTCCTTTCTTTCATTCTTTCTCTTCATCCTTACCGCCCTGCATCATTACCCTGAGGGATGATGTTAGGTATATCTTCTCTTCCTCTCTCTCATTGCATAATGACCCAGTGGTACAATAGACAGAGCTTCACAATAACAGCCTCTGTGTCCACACATATTACCCTTAATGTCTTTAATATCTTTTGTTCACTTGGTCTTTTTTTTTTTTCCATCAGGCTGAGCTTTATTAAACATCTTTACAAGTACTATCTAACCAACCCTTATCAATTTACACACTTTGCATTTAAGTTAAGTACACACATTGCACTGTATGATGAAATTTTCTACATATTCTATTATACATGAGCTGAAGTATTAGGATTCAGTGGGAAACACTGACTCTCTGGGAAAAGATGGGCTGTACTAGAAACTAAACTGAGTGCAGGTTCAATCCTGGGTGACTAGCAAAGTCTAACAGTGGACATGATTTTTAAGTCATAAGTCTTAATGTCTAACTTCATCACACTTTTAAAAAAAACTGACATGGGTTTAGATGTAGGCCTATGCTTCTAATTTTTAATAATAACAATTTACTCTGGTTTCTGGTCAGTTTCTCTAAATAATCTTGTAAGCCTGTTCAGGTTGGGAACATTGTTTGTGCATGACACAGTAATAAAGATTCAGTCATTTACTCCCATGGAACATATCATTAAAATGTTCACTGCCAGCGTACTTTGTTTTCCATCAAAATATCCGGTCTTGCAATTGTGACTGCAGCATTATTTCACTTTTTTATGGATACATTCAGGCACTCACAGCAGTTGGTGAAGGTTAAGGAAAGATCATGCCCTTGGTTTAAGACACATATAGTCTGCAGTGACTTGAGATTCAGTTCAAAGTATTAACTAACATTTAACCAAAACCACAAACTTTCCCCTAACCTTAACCAAAGTGCATTTATTGCCTAAAGCAAGCCACAGATGGAGGTCTGGGAGTGAACACTGGACTATAATTTATACAATCACCATAGATTCCAGTGTGCTCTACACATCCTGCTGTTTTGTTGCCCTTTAGTGCCTGACACTGTTTCTTTAGATTACTTGTCTTTGCTGCGATTAACAGAAGTGAATCTTATCAGGTAGCTGCACAACTTCCAAGCAGTTTGTAAGCTTTTAGTTGGCTAAAGGATCACAAAGAACCCTGTGAAATCCCAGAACCAACTGGGATTTCAACTGGGATTTCTAGTTGAAAACCAGTGCTTGTTCTGTTTGAATGTCAATCAGCTAAAATACAGGTGCAACTAGGAATGGGCGTGATTACTCGACTACATAATTAAACCACCACCACCCTCACTAGTCGGCACCAGAAATACTATTTAGTTCAACTATTTATCAATATTTTATTCATGCACAATCCCAGTTTATTGTTGCCTCTGGTATTATGCAGCCACCCTCCATTAGTTGGGGCTGCAGCCCCATCAGACAGCAGCCCCTATGCCACAGTGGCCCACCCAACCTCATCTCAGCAAAGTCTGACAGATGACAGCTCGTAAAAACCAGCGCGGTTTGGTAGTGTGTTGAGACAGAAAATGGAAATAAGTTTGAATGTAGGCTGGGTCCAAATAAACTTATATATAACCACTTGACAGGAGCAATGTGTGACCACATTCAGCAAAGACATGAACATTAACGTGCAAGCAGAGCAGCTGCTGCTAATGTTAGCCACACCGTGTAGCAGCATCAGCCGTAGGTAAATCATGTTGTTAACCCAGACGAGGTGATCCTTTTGGGTCTGAAAAGGTGAAGCATTTAGTGAGTTGCTCTCATGTTTTGTAGGTTAATGTGCAATGTTTGTACTGCATGGCACAACACGCATTTAAAATACAATTTGGCGATTGCCAATGGCTCTTAATACACAGTATTTTTTGGACAGCGTTTAACATGTTCAGTTAATAAGTTTTAACTGTTTTCTTACTGTTAGACTAGTCAACTAGTCAAAAATAAATTTGGCATTTAATCGAGAGGGAAGTTAGTCGCCAGGACCATCCCTAGTTATAACAACAGTTTTTTAATAATTTTGATAATTTGTTTAGTTGTAGGTTAAAAGAGAGACAATACTGATGAGTGTGAAAGTATTTCTCCAAAGTTATATTTCACTGGTAGGTAATATGGTCTACACAAAGATGTAATTTAAATGCATTTAATATTTAATATTAAACATCATAAATATGATATAGGCTGTGTGCTGCCAACAAGAAGCTTCCAGGACATCATAATGCTTCTTTATGTAAATTAAAGAAATTACCCTTCTTGCTGTAGTCTAAGGTGCATGTTTAAGTACTGGTTAAAGCTTTGACTACTCCAGGGAGATGTGGTGGATGAGTCAGTTTAACGCAGGACTTCCATGCAGGTAACTTGGGTGTAGTTTTTTAGTGAAGGTCCAAAATGACGATGGCTATTATTTGCAAAACTGGTTGAAAAATGACACTGTTGCAGATCTCAACATTCAATCAACGTCTTCACATTGTGAGAGAAAAAACTTGGAGCTATGTCTGAATGTCTTTGACCATGATCATTTAAAAAAAAGCTTACTAGCAAGAATCAAAGACTTGGCAAACTGGTATTCAGGGCAACAATTAGAATACTGATCACTCAAATCATACCTCTCTTGCATTGCTATTGTTAGAATCTGAAAATGAAAAGGAAAGAACTGAAAATGTCTTTGTAAAACACAAAAAAGTCAGTAGATTTTTTAATTTCTTGTACTTCACAGTGGGAAGTCTTGTCATATTATCAGACATGGTCACAGTATTCAGTGAAGAATGAACCCACTGTATCCAAAGAACTGGAGACCTCCAATGTGGCCACCAGAGGCCAAATACAATCTCCTGCAAGCAAATCTTTCCTGTGTAGAAATGAAAGGACAGTTTGTGAGGTTTGTAACCCTAAACTGAAGTCCTCCACACCCCGAAGCCTTCATCCTCCTAACCCCCGCCCCCAAAAACTGCCACGCTGACCCTCTCTGTGTATTCATGTCCCAGCTCTGCCTCGAGGCTACAGCTCGCTCCCATTTCAACTGCCGCACACCACTCTCAGGCAGCAGAGAGCACGCTGTGTCTCAGTGTGTGTATGTGTGTGTGAGTATTGTCCGTGTTTACACGCATGCCTGCATACATATCTGTCATTGTTGTGTTGTGTATGCCGTGTGCATATATTTGCCATTTCTGAAAAGGCAGCAAAGGGCAACGTGTGGAGAAGGAGAGTGGAAAAAAAAGGTGTTTGCACGAGAGAGAAAAGAGAGTGAAAACTGTGTGTGTGTGCGTGAGGGGGAGAAAGAGAGAGCCACACAAAGAAAGAAGAGAAAGTGAAGGAAAAGTGAAGATGGAGAGACATAGAAAGACCAGCAGAGAAAAATAAAGTCTCCTCTGTTGCTGAGTTTCTCTTCAAGTATTTTTGTGACATTTCCTGGCTTACCATTGTGCTCAGAAAGTTGAATGGAAATAGGAAGGTTCATTAAAATCATCCTTTTACAAATCCTCAGCACTGCAGAAAAAAAGTTTTGACACTTCTAAAAGTGGAAAATGTTTTTGTTGATGAGGCATTTTCTGAATAATTACTGGCACAGGTTCTGTCTCATTGCACAAGTGGTTGGAAGAAGCTTTAAACTTTTTGAACTTAAACCTGCAGTGCAGATAAATGATAAATCCATTACATTCAAGCCCTTGTCAAACATCGCAGAAAAACTAAGGAGGCTTCCAAAGAAAGTTTCTGATTAGGAGTGTTGCAGTATACTAGTACTGATGGTAACTGTGATATGTATAATTATGTAAACAATCCAGTATCTAATTAAAAAATGCTCGAAAATCATTTCTATTTCTTGAGTTTCTTGCCAGTCTCACTTTGTCTCTCTCCCCTAATATACACACACACACACACACACACACACACACACAGACACACACATACACACACACACACACACACACACACACACACACACACACACACACACGCTCACACACACAAATACCTCTTTACTCTCGATTAAGTGTGATTTCACTTTTTGTGTGTGTAGAATTTCATTTCAAAAAAAGAAAGTGATCAACAGCAAGACAAAAACAGATAACCACTGGTGTAGCAACTTGTAGTTAGGTAGAAACAGATTTAAGCCTCTTTCCAGCAGAATTGTACTCTGTATGAAATTCAGCACCTCCATTCATTTCAATTGGGATGACTGACTCGAACGTCGCAGGGGTGCAAGGGCACGAGCGAAAGAAATGCAGCGAGGCACATTACTGGCCATACATGCAAGTGAACTTTATTGGGAGATAACATTGTAACCTGAACACAGTGTTTCTACTTTTGGGTGCCCCTGAATACTACCCGTTTCAACAAATTTGCAACAGTCAAGCTGCCATTTGCAACATGAGATAAGTTGTTCCTCCATTTTGACATGTTTCATTAATCAAAACAACCACCAACAACTACCTGATACCCAGGCATGAGCATGCAAAAGCCTTTTTGGACTCTCAGTTTATGAGTCACAATCATTTGTGAAATGTGAAGTTGCCCAAATTTGGGATCAGCATGTGAGCAGTGCTCGCAAATCGCTCTGTGCCCGAGGATCTGAAACAGTGTTGTTCTACTGATGCACGTCCTTGACTTGTTTTTAACACAGCAATGACGCTGACTTATAGATGAGAGAAAATGCAAGCTGGGAAAAGTGTTGCATGAAAGAATGTCATCATATGACAGCAAAGAAAGGACAGATTAATAATAGATACAGAATGAGAGACACAATAGATGCGCATGCAAACAATGTTTCATGCATCACTGCATCTTATTAGATCTTTTGATTAATTGGTGTTTGCTATTTAAATGTTTCTGCTGTATTTGTTTTCCTTAAAGCAATGCATTAATGGCCCATTATGGTTCTGCAGTGGGGTATACAGCAGAGGACACAACACACACAAAGTTACCAGAGAAAAGTAATCTGAGTTCTGTGTCACATTACAAAGCAATGTGTCCCTCAAGTCATTTACAAACAAAGGTCAGAATACGGCGACCTGCTTGTTTCTGATTGGCCGTGAGGGACGACTGCATCATTCCTGTGGGATGATATGTTTACGGCTGCCTTGTTTATTCTAATTTTTTGGGAAAAATCATTCATGTACCATTGATGCACCCGCAGCACACAGCATGAAACTGACAGAGACAAACACGAGAGCAGACAGAGAGACAGAGGACGACTGAGTGAGACAGACACAGAGGGACAGACAGAGGGACCATAACTTTGTCACTGTGTGTCCCGGCTCGCTCCATGTTTGCTGTAAACAGAAGCTCAGTGATTTCCCAGTGTCCCCCTCGCCACCAAACACTGCTTTTATTTCCCCTCACAAACACTTCCAGCGGAACAGAGGAGCAGCGTGACGTCGACCGCCGAGGAGATGCTGAGCAAACCCAGCAGTTATTGGAAATCACACACACACATGCAGGCACGCACACACACACTTACAAGCTCAACCAGGGGCAATTACTGACGGATAGACACAGAACCACACATTCTCATACACACAGACAACAGCATACAGTCACGCAGACAACAGCGTGCATGACTCACAAGCACACAAACTAGAGACAATTACCAAACCACATACACACACTCACGTATACACACTTATTGCACATTTTTTTCACAAAAGCCTGCAGAGTTGAATGCACTCACACACAAATATACTCAATTACACTCCCAAAATCACTACGAGGGACAGCACGGCTGGATACAAACATGCCGTCATTTTCCTCCACCTACACCCACACATCCACACACACACACACACGCGCATACTGTGCAGCACAAACACATGTAAATACAGTTAAAGAGTGACATTAATGGGATAAAGTTTAAGGATCACATGTGAGCATAGCACTGCTATGTCTGTGTGCCTCCTTTTGTTAATTGAATGTTTTTAAATTTCAATGGCTTGACATATAAGATTTCTACAACCAAAACATATAGATAGTGACATAAGCATGAAGTACAATTATCGGTCATTACATGTATCTGCTGAGATCTGGAAACACAGTGTAACACGTGTGCTCAGATGTTCAGAGAGGTTTTAAATAAGCCAACAGTTTAGCTGGATATCACTAGTCTTACATCACAAGACTAATTCAAATTTGTCTTGCAGAAATGTGAATTACTCAGAACTCAGAGTTCATTTTCGATTTCCAGTGGGCGCAAACCAAAATGCCTCTGAACACAACTGGACAGAACAACACCCAATCAGATAAACAAAACATGTGACTTAGCGCTCAGTGCCACGTGCATGTTGGGGCGTTGCTTGGTCCTCTCTAAAATTAAAACAGTACACTAAAACGTGTTTCTGAAAATATATGAAGCATGAAATAGGCAACACAGTAGCAGAATCTTGATTCATATTTGATCAGCGCTGCCTAGTTTGACAGTTTATCTGAGTCTAGACTGGTGATGCTCCTCTCAGTGTTGTTTCAAACCCGTACCATATTAAATAGACAGTTGTGATTGGCCCAATATGAGCTGGAACTGGTTGAAATACGTCTGAACATGAGGGTGGCCAGAGATATATCTGCCATAGCCAAACATGACTTTGCAGATTCATCTGGTTCCCACTTTATGTTAGGGCAAAAAAGATGTTTCTACAGGAAAACTGCAGACACACAATGATAGTAAATACAGTCACTCATTTCAGGATGTGATACAGTGCCAGTACTCCCTCACTGTGTGAAACCAATTTGAATCATTTTAATGTAATGTGAGGCAAACGACTTCTGTGGTGCTAGAAACAGAGTCAGTGGCCTACCACACCTGAATAAATGTCAATGATAGTGGGAAAACAAAATTTCATAATGTGTTGATGAGGGATCAATTAAAAACATCAGGAACAATACAAATCTGGTGTTTCACCAAATTCTGTGACTCATCAGATTCTGCGCCCTGAATAGGACTTTTAGGATTAGGGTTAACTGGTAGAGGGTCCTAAGACATGTAGTGGTTGGGTCACAAAATATGATGAGTCACAGAAGTTGGTGTGAGACTAGCATATTGGATCAGTGTATTTCTATAAAGTTTGGGTTCACTTTCATTTTCTCTTCTGAATAGGTGTAGTTAACCTACAACATGTCTGATTGTTTGATTGCTTGTGTTTGTAGCTGAGTCTGACTTTTTTTTTTCAGTGAATTCACCACATTCCCAGATTCTAGCTGCTAACTTAGTGTGTGCAGTGTTATCATTGGAATGATGACCAGCACTATAAAAATACAATCCAAGTTGTGAGGTGAAAAATAATCTAAAATCCAAATAAATTGTGAGCCCTGTACTGTTTCTCCTGTATATCTAATCTGATTTTATAAATACATGTATGTATCTATGAAGATCCAGATGTAACTGACACATGTGGCACATTTCCTCACCAGTTAATTTTGAGATGTTTCACTAATCAAAAACTAATGCTACATTAGTGAGTCATATGACCATGCAAAAGATGTGTATGTAGGGCTGACACCACCTGGCCGGTTCGTCGATTGGCTGGTCGAAATGCTCTTGTCTGATCAAATAATCACTGGTCAGACAATTGGCTTGTGTTACTTATAACTGAGTTTTGGATGACAGCGTGTGTGTGCATTTTTCTCCACCAGCCAGTAACTATTCAAGCTCAATGATGGATCAATACTGGCTGTCCATGTTTTATGTTGTTTGGGTGTTTATTTTGTAGGTTAGCTACAAAGCTAGTTAACTTAGTGTTAGCATGTTACAAGGCTAATGTGGCTATTCCCACTGGCAGCGGCGATGTTGGAGAAAAGTTGTAATATTGAGGGACAGTTAAGAGAAAGTTTGTGAATGTTAAGCCTCATTTAAAGCAACAAAATAATGAGAGTAGTAGGTTGCATGCACATAACTGATGTTTCATGTTGCTTTTTGTGCTACATTAATTCAGCAAGTGTAACTTGATGAACTTGTCCTGACGGTAACAATATAGCCATGTGTCACAAAGAAATGGTCAAACTGCAGAAATGTATTTGCTTGGCAATGCTGTGCAACTTTGATTAACACCTATTTTGGCTAACAAAACCACACTGAGTTGCACTGTGGCAAACTTCATTAATCTAGATGATATAATATAGATAATCTAAATAAAATTAAGATTTTTTTCCCCATTAAGCAATTAACTGGTTTACTTCCTTAGCTTGACTACAGCCCTTCCTGCATGACTCATAAATTTATTTGTAATTTGCAAGTGACACTCGTTTGTTAAACGTGACCCAACCATCATTAAGCAGTGTTCACAATTTGCGTTTTGGAAACGGTCACACATACAAATTTACACATATAGAAGCACAAACTCATACAGAGTGGCCTTCACTCCTGCTGAACTTGAGCTTCGTAAAAGAGAACACGTTCTAATCATCACCGTACTGCACCCAACCTGATTATGCTGCTGTGGACTTCAAACAACTGGGTTGTGTTCGTTGACTCTTTTCCGGAAAGCAGGAGAGACACACACACAAACACCATGTGCACATGCTGGCAAACACACACAAAAACACACACACACACACACACTTGCAGCAATCCCTCCCCTCTCTTCCTATCTGCTTCTCCCTGCAGCTCTCTCTCAGTCTCTCTAATTGACTTCTGCTTTCTTACATTTCATTTCATCTCTTATTTCAGTTTTATTTCCCCTTTTTTTATGATCCCCTCTGTCTTCAATTATTCATACCTCTCTCTTTCTCTCTCTGATTTCTTTCCATCTGGTCCTGGTGATGTTTAATTCACCTCTTCATTTGGAGGAGGGGGGCGGCTGCTGCTGTGTGCTGTTAATTGGTTTTTAAGAGCGGTAAGTACACACACATGTACGCACACACACTTGCATTTGCACATACCCACATGTGCACTCACGCTCAAACAAACACACACACACACACACACACCCACACACACACACACACACACACACACACACACACACACACACACACACACACACACACACACACACACACTCCCCTCCCTCCGCTGTTAAAGCACACTGTACATGTCTGCTAGCATTAACATCAGCAAATGAGCACGAAGTGAAAAAGCATGTGAGAAGAGGAAGGCGATTGTGTGTGTGTGTGTGTGTGTGTGTGTGTGTGTGTGTGTGTGTGTGTGAAAGAGAGAGGGAGAGAGGGAGAGAGGGAGAGAGAGGGAGAGAAAGAGAAGATGGTGTGGGGGGGCTGGATTATGTTTGTGTGTATGTGTGTTTTTTGGTGCATGTGAGAGCGAGTGCGTATGAGTGAGCAGGTCAATGTTGTGAATGCTGCATTCGATAAAAATTAGACCAAGTGCATGGATGAGTGTGTGTGCGTGTGTGTGGTGTTGTGCTTTGTATCTTTGTGAGGACCTGCTGGACAGTTTGACCAGTCCTCACTTCCCCAACATGTTATTTGGGAGTTTAGACTTGGTTTAAGTCCAAGTTTAATATTAAAATTATGTTTGGATAAGGGTTGATGAGGTTGTGATGACTGAAGTTATGTCGATGAGGGTCCTTACAAGCATACAAGCACAAAGTGTGTGTGTTATATGGAGGCATGCAGTGGAGCGTAAACCTACCAAAACTCAATCTGAGGTTAAACCTCTTTTTAGATTTAAAATTCTTAGAACAAATTATGTAAGTTATAAACAAAGTTACGTCAATGTACTTAGGTTTGTGAGGGTAATATTTTATTTAGGGCTGTGGTGGGTGAGAAGCATCTTAGTCTCCCAAGTTTTCATTTGTCCATTAGTCACAGGAAAAAAAAACACCCCAAACTCCCTTCATGGAGCTGCGACTTGTCTGTAGGCGTGGGATGAAAGTATCAGGGGATTGTTGCCACACAGACCTTTTCTCTTTTAACACTGCAGTCACAGCACACTGCTGCTAACTGAGCTGAGGCTGCCATTAGCTAGTTAGCTCAGTTAGTGGTCCTATCAGACTGGGACACAGCCTCTGAGACCAATGGAGGCCAGTTTGATGACTGGAAATACAGTACCAAGGTGATTTACAGTAGCTCCAACCAGGACTCCAAGGACACCAAGGGATGATGAAGACACGTCGGGTTCAGGCAGGGACAGGAGAGGCGTGAGAACTGAGTTTGTAGCCATACAGAGTCTTGTGTGAAGTTATAATGTGTTGAAAAAAATTAATTAATTTTATTTGATAATAATTAATGCTTTTCAGCTTTTTTTCCAAAAAAAAATGGTCTTTTTACACAGTTATAAACACAATTACATTAAGATTCATCTGCAGTCCAACATTAATTTTTCTTTTCATCTTTATTTTTGTTTCCAAACAATTTTTGACAAAAATATACAGCTTTTAAACTGTCAGATGTTTTACTTTTTTCACCAGCTACTTGCTAACTTATGTTTTTCAGCCATGTGGGGCTGAGCAGTTAGTATACAGTGTACAGCTGCCCACTGCTGCTGCAAAACAAGGTTGAGAGTGTTGAGATTACAGCAAAATCCTAAAATCAAAACTATGAGTGGAGAGAGAGAGTCAAAAACCTATAACAAAAGTTATAAAGTTAAAATATTGCGTGGGTTCATTGCTGCAAGCAATCCCTTTCACATTAGATGCATTAATTTGATCCAACAATATAAAAATATTGATTGGTAGAGCTTTAAAGTTCTTAAAAGGCATTGTTGAAATCTCACATTATCTTTATATCTTTAAAGCCTAAAGATCTGGTCCAAATCCAAAGGTTTCCAGAGATATTAAATATGTCATCTTTAAACGCATAAAAAGTGCGTAAATGTCTCTTCAGTAACTTTTCTCCATTTCATGTATAGAGGCGGTCATAAAGAATGTGTCCTGTTTGAATATTTCACTAAAAAATGAGCAATGAAGCGCTGGGATGAGAGGATTTATGACATAGTGGAATAATGTGGAAAATGCTTTTGCTAAGTTTCTTTAACAGTGAATTTAAGAGGAAAAAATAGCACATGGGGTTCAGGCCAAACGTGTGTGTCAATGCATGACATTAAAGAGAACATATAAGTGCTTACAGTATGTGAGCAAGTGAGTGACTTCTGAGTGAATGTCTGCAAGTATCTTCTGTGTGTGTGTGTGCGTGTGTGTGTATTCTGCATTCCCAGACAACACTGCAGCCACATCATTAGCCACATCCTCTGACTCCAACCTGGACGTCGGATCAGAGGAATGGAATTAAGTCGAGAGCAGATTAGTCATTATCCAAATAACGACCTCGCTCAGCAATGGCTGTGCGATTTCCCCTTCAATAAGAATTGGTGATGTGAACTCCACTGAGGCAGAGGAGATGAGATTCTGCTGTGAAGTGAAACGGTGAAAAGAGAAATAACCTCGCTGTAGCCCTGTGAGGACACACACACAAAAAAATCCTCGGCTGCAAACAGGGACAAGAAGGACACTTTAATCTTAATGATGACGGGAGAGAGAAAAAAAAAAAATCCAAGCGGCTGCTGCTGCCACATGGACAAAATGTTCATACGGTTTAATCTAATTGTTAATAAGTTACGGTGGTAATGAGTGAATTTTCATGGAGTTACTGCAGTAACATGGCATGCACAAGAGCTGGGCTTTCTTCCAAGACCTAGAAAAGCTGGATGTAAATGTCAGGTTTTATGCTCACTGGAGTTAAAACAGAAAGGTCTGCAGGTTAAAAAAATTCTTTGTGAGGTGTTCTGCGTAAAGCGTGACCTCTGAGTGAAGAGGAACTGTACATGTTGTCTCTCTCAAGTATGATGCTCCAGTGAAGCTGCAGTCGGTGCCTTTACAGTATGCAAAGTGCATCCCATGATTTCCATTCTGAAAATGAAAGCATGAAATATCACTTACACTATCCGACACGAAAGCACGATAACAACTTGCCAAACAGAAATCAGTTGTTGAAAGTCTGTGTGGAAATTCAATTTATTTTCTTCAACGTGGCTGATGGAAACACACCTAATTTGCATTTTATTTTTCCCCCCTGCATTTCAAAAATTCACTTTAGATTCCCTTCTCTTCCCACAGCGACTGGCTGACATTTTTCTTGCAGTTCCTACACTTCTTAATGCACAGATATAATAGAGCTGCGTAGAGAGGGTGTGAAAGCTTGCCAAAGCCGTGCGTTGGAGGCCCCTTTTTTGTCAGAACTTCACAGCCGAGCAGCATTCAACATTCATAATTTCTTTTTCCTCTGATGTAAGTGCAAGATACAGATCCTGCAGACTTTGAAGATCTGATCTCGCTATCGCAAAGAATGTAAAATATGAAAAAAGGCCTTTCAGGTCTATATGTGCTAATTTGGACTCCGTCACACGCTGTATGTTTTAGATCTGGCATGTGGAGTTAAAGTTTAGGGAATCTCTGTATTCCCTGCCTAATGCTTAATTCAGCAGCACTGTGTTAAGGCAATATTTGAGAGTTTGAACCTTTCAATCATCCTAATTTTCAATGTTACGAAAAGTTAAAATAATGATCTAGCTTGCATGAGTCTGTCAAGCAAAGTTATTAAGAGACAAATTAGAACATTAGGCTGTTTCTTATGAGAAAAAACCTCAAGACGTGTGTGTTTTCCAGCTCATTCTCATTGCTAGGTTGTTGAATACTGACATTTTGCGTCTGTATGAAACTAGAGTTGCGTATCAAAACCCTTCCAGATGCCCACTGGACTCCCAACGCAGACTCATTATGGCAACACTCTCTGCATGACTCTGGCAGCAGGTAACATTAGCCTACCGTTAGTTAGTAGGTATCTGAAACACAGTTAAAATGCCAAGATAAAAGGTTTAAAGTGCAGCTGTATTTCACTCGAAAGGGTTCCAACACGACACTAAACATGCAACAAATGTTTAAAAATGAGTGAGTGTAAAGGGGGGAAGCATCTGGTGACACACAAGACGCAGTTGCAAGCAGAGGGATGTACTGTGCTTGAATGCTTGTGTGACCTCACGCCGAGCACATCAGCTGGCAGTGTGAGGGCCCCTGGACCCGACAATGAGGTGCACAGATATTAAACACTAGAAGCAACGTGTCGCAACAACTTGACATTTCTATCTATGATGGGGAGACCACTGATGATGATGACAGCAGACTTTCTTCAAGTTAGCAAACATAATATTATTTGTGCAACAGAATTGCAACTAGAATACCAACTGAAAACTATATATTTCTGTTATTAGTACTGTAGCTGCTATATAGTGTTTGTGTAGTTCAATTTTATTCATTATGTAAATGTATCAAGTGTTTTGAATCTATTATCTATATATTTAAGTATACTTTAAATGTTAATACTCAATACATTGTTCAATTTCAATTCCTTAGTGATGAAAATAAAAATGTTGTTGTTTTGTATTTCTTTTTTAGATATCCAACACTATATGAACGGCATTGGACTTTCAAATTCAATTTAAACCTTATTGTGTCAGGTGAGAAAGTCCACATATGGATGAGGTGGGGTGAATGGATGGGCCAAACAACCACTGGGCTTTCACCAATGAGCTGGTTTCTAAAGTTTTAAATTATGTAACGTTACCTGCATTATCTTACATGTGTCACATGGTTTATGTCACACACCTTTTTAACAAAAGCCATGATCTTTTCCTAAACCTAACTCTAAATCCCTAAATTTAACTAAACTGCAACTGTTTCACAATGTTAAGCAAATTAAAAAGTAGCAGCATAATGCTAGAGAGGACCTTGTGCAGCAGTATGAGATGCTGGTCATGTATTTTATGGCCTGGGATGAGAATGGATTGTGTTTTTGGTAAATGTAGTTACATCCAGTTTCAGGGTGGAAAGTGTTAGGATTTTGTCAATACTGGTATCAATACTACTTTGCATTATTTCATGCAAAAACAAAAACATGACATGCAAAGATGTGAAAAGATTCAACTTCTTCTTTTAACTGGGGCAACTGATAACTGTGGTTTTGGGCTATGGTCATCTCCTGAGCACAGGAGGAGCAGATTGTCACTATAATGAGAAAAGCTGGCCTGGTCCACCTTAAAGGTCAGTCTACTTTAAGTGAGCCTGTAGCAAATTTGTTACCAACTTCATGGCTAACTACCTTGGGTCATTAGGAGTTGTAGCAATTATTCACCAAAAAAATCCTAAACTGCTGACACACTTTACTGCTATGTTCAGAGTCCACATTAAGGCTCATTTATGCTTTCTTTACACTGGAAAATAGACATGTACGTTTTAAATGATATATCAATCACTGTCCACATACTTCCATGTATCCTTTATGTTGGCATGGATGTTAAGCAATACAGCGCTGCTCAGAGTCAACCCAGAAGAAGGGTCCAAAGTTGCTCTGAAAAAGAAGAAGAGTCAAAAGTTTCTAACAGCAAACATGGCAAGAATGGAGGAGGTTTTAATAACGTACCTCTCGAGAAATAGGCAAAAGTGGAGGCAGTATGTTGGATGAAGGTGGTCTGTATCAGTATCGGTATGCAAATATAATGCTGAGCATAAATGAGCCTTTAAAAGTCAGTGCACCTTACATGAGCCTCAGCCTCAAAGTTGTTGCTTACTTTGGAGCTAACCTTCAGGAACATGCAGGACACGGTAACTTGGCTTGAGTCTTGAGGAGTTATGGCATTTATTCACAGACAAATATACAACTATACACAACTATAGCGTCACACACATGCTCTCTCCCGACTGCACACACTAATGGCTATGTTAGAGCGAGTAATTGTTACATAAATATTGATAGCAGCATCCGTTGTACAGGAGCTATCAATATTTTGGTACTGACCAATCAGGAACTGGCAACAATTTACTACAGACTCTCCATACCCATCCCTATCCAAGGTTCCTCAGAGCTCAGCATTGTGCCATTACTGTGCTGCATTTCCCAGAGATCATCTGTCAATCTAACAGTGTTGCGGTACAGTGACTAGGCATCACAATCGTATCAGGGGACTCCTGATTTCCAACTGTTTGTCTCCAGGGGACCAGGACTCCCTTTGCCCTGATAATTAGGCTGAATTAAGTTTGTCTTTGAAAAAGGATTTTTTTTTTTAAAGCAGTCTTAGTGAAAATTGCTGCCAGGGCAGAATTAAGGTAATAGGTTGGATCACTGCACTAAATGGAAACTGTCTTTTTCTTATAGGCCTACTCTCTCTCACCATCAAGGCAGCAGTAGTGAGAAAAAAGCACAGCTGCAGCCTCTCAAAGCAAAGACAGTCTGACAGAAAGGCAGAGCTAAGACTCCTGCACAGATTTCCTGTGGATTATGTTTTATTTTCTGGTAATGGAAGTTGAGTGCTCACCACCATCTTGCTACTGTTGAGAAGCCAGAAAACCCCGACTAATCACAACAGGGAAGCATGGGTGGAGCTCAGGTGGGGCAGCCAAGCAGCAACCACCACATCTACACCCTTTTCATGCATCTACATCATCTGCATCTGAGGAAATATATAGCCTTTAGTTTTAATCAATATGGCCGTCCACACCTGCTGTCAACCATGCACTTCACTTGGACATGTGCAACTGTGAACATCATATTTTCACATAAGTAATGAACAGCAATACAGTGGCTGAACGGATCCAGTATTGACACTGACAAAGCATCAAACCTGCTGCTGATGTGGTGTGGTCGGTGTGGACAGGGTGTAAGACACCTGTAAATCAAACAAGCCTGCTGTCAAACATAGTGTTTCTCTTTAAGCCTTAAAATCTTCAGCTAATGATTCAAACTTTTTCATTGATCGTCTATCAATTACTAGACAGAAGTTCAGATTCATACCCTTACCGTCAATAGAGTAGCAGGAAGTCCCATTCAGGGGATCCCCTCTTTAAAAGATGCAGCCCATGACAGGCCTATCCATCAAGCTTGAATGTACGCTTTATATGGAGACAGTCTAGCCTTACAGAGACCAAAACTGAAGGTGCATTCAAGCATTCCTTGTCAACTCTTATTGTCAAATATTTTCATGTTTATCACTGGGATTCTCCTCCAGAACTGCTGACAAAGTAGTATATCAGTGTCAGATTTCACGTCCCAGATTTTACAGTCTGAGCTGTGATGTCTCACTTCAACACATAACAGAAAACACGTAAAGCCCTGTGATTATCTACATGGACAACAATACACTAGCACGAGCAGAGCAAACTGCTCATTTTTTTCATGAATATGAGACCTAATTTTATATCCTCAGAAATATCTTTTAACATGTATAGACAAAACGATTTATCATGAAAATAATCAGCAGTTATTTGCGGGCCTGGTGGTGACTTTTGTCTTCTTCTAGTTGGTGTTATATTCACCAGTGACTGATGATTATATGAACACAACAAGAATAAATGTGGTCATCTCATCTTCCTGTCTTTGACAGGAATGTAATAATTTTTTGCCCGGTTCATCAAGTAATTCTGTTTTTTCATACTGTAGTTTGGTTACCTCTGTCCACATTGCACATGCAGCATGTTTTTCTGTCCTGGAAGAGGGAGCCCTCCTATTTCATTTTTCCTGAGGTTTCCACTTTTTTGTTTGTTTTCTTTTCGGTGGTGTTTCCTTGTCCAAACAAAGGTTTTAAGGAGTGGAGGGTGCTGATACTACTTACTGATACAGTACTTATCTACACTCTTACTGATACTACTCACCATATTTGGTGCAAAAAACAAAGACATGAAATGAAAAGATGTAACAACATTCAACAGGTACTTTATATTTACTTTTTCAAATAAATAAATACAATATTTCCTGAGTTGCTGCATTTAGATGCATTTTCATCAAATTTAGTAAAGTGAGCTCACACATCAGCTGTTTATTCAATGTTACATAAATACCATTTGACCAGGAGCTTATCCATATCTTGGTACTGATTAGTCTTGATACCCATCCCTATAGAGTGTTATTAATGACCTGCAATGATTTGTGAGGATTACAAAGGACACAATGGTCTTTCAAATTTTTAGACAATAAGGCTCCTTTACTCTACCCTTCAGAGAGTCTTTAATATGAGGTGGCTCTTGTCAATGTGTCAGGACATTAACCGTCAAGAAATGCAGATTTTGAAGGGTGTAACCCCTAAACTGGGACACAGAATTAGCCTCCTTAATGCCAAAATTCAACAGAAATGAGACATTTCCGCATTGGCCGCAACATTACGCTGAGATGGCTGCAACTTGAGTTCTTCTTCTGTTTATTCAAAACAAACAAACAGAGAGAAAATGCATCATTTCCTGTGCCGCAGATGATTTCCCTGCAAAAAGCCAATATCACTAAACACTGAGAGTTTGGAACAGGCCCCATGAAGTGGGTTTCCCTCATGAATCATTGCTGTCGAGGCAGAACCAATGTTTGTGACCAAACCAGTCGGTCACAAGGTGTTTAACGGAGCAACCGAGGACACAAACAGACAAATACAGCAAGTGACTGTCACTCGGTCCGTCTGTCTGTCTGTCTTTTTGTTTGTCTCTCTGCTGTCTGTTTCGATTTGTATGTGGCTGTGGATCACTGCGTCTCTCTCCGTCTTTCCCTCTCCCTCTGTCACTCTCTTTCCGCTCATCCTTTTTTCAGTCTGTAGGCGTGTCTGTCGGTCTCTGTCAATCACTCCCTGCTGCTGCTGCTGTGTGTGTGTGTGTGTGTGCACGTGTGTATATGATTTTTTTTAAAACTCGTCTCCTACTGTCTTCATCTCTCTATCTCTGTGCCCTCTCCAGCTCATGTCTCCTCTCTGTTATCTTTCCCCGTCTCGCTGTCAGTCTGTCTATTTCAATCCGTCTATTTATCTGTTTATCTCGATCTGTTTTGGCTCATTTTTTTTTCTCTTCGAGGTTGTGTCGCTGTGTTTCACATGCACACACATAAACATGTAAACACACACACACACACACACACACACACACACACACACACACACACACACACACACACACCAGCCTGCCTTCCTTCTCTGGGCTCCATGGGGACATGTAAGTGGGACAAGGGGGGAGAGAACAAACAGATCAAACTTCAATCTAGGCTTTTCACTTTTTCCTCCTCCTTCTACGAACCCCCCAACCCCTGACACACACACTCAAACACACACACTCTCCTCCTCCTCCACTTCTTCTTCCCCTCCTCCTCTTCCTCAATACACCCTCTCTTCTTTGCCCAGACCCAGCAGCCTGTTTGGCAGGGTCGGCTTGTTTCAAACACACAAACACACACACAACCACTAGTATAAGTGCACGCACTCACAGAGATTGAGAGGGAGAGAAGGGGAAATATGCAAAAACTTCACAGACAAGCGCACGCACACACACACATACATAGAAACACATGATGAAAATTGCAACTACACACACATACACGACACACTGGCTTCTAAAATTGCTAATTGGCTTGTTGACAGTGAAATATTTAGAATGAAGCATGAATTATATAAAGAGACATCGATTGTATATTTGCTGTGTGAATAAAACATGAACGCTCTGTGTTTCTTCTCTCTCTTGCGTGCTTTTACATCCCCTCCTCCCTGTCTCTCAATCAAATTCATCTCAATTAAAAAAACTTTACTAACATTAGGCTTGGTCAAAAAACCAGAGTTAAGTAAATAACAAAAAATATAGATAGAAAAATGCAATGGTATTCACATGCAATAAAACTACTCATCTCTCTCAGCTCCCACATTCCCTCCACACATCCAGGTCATTGTGTCTCCGTATGTTCACACTTTCACACTTTCACACATTTGCTGACCTCACTCCAGCACTTTCTCCTTTTCTCACTTACTGCCTCCCTTACTTGCTTTCTGTTCTTTCCAGACCTGTCAACAGTTTTAGCAGTTTTCTCCTATATTTCAAAGCCTTCTCCCTGCACCTTCTCATTTTGTTGTTTCTCCCAGGGAAATCCCACAATGTGCACAGACTTCAAACTTTATTGGGAGTAATCATTAGGGTTGTGCACCGAGAACTGATTCCAAATTAGACTGATTTCCCGTTTAATTTTGATTCTGCTTATTTATTCCTAAGTCTAGTTACAAATTAAACTTTTATGATTTTGTGAAGCATAAATGCACTCACCAAAAGTAAAAAGCTAACATTAGGCTATAAAAAAAACTACACTACAGCTGTGGGACTCATCGTCACCCCCACTAGGTGATTAGTGTTTGGCGTGATGTTGTTTAACATCCGCAACAAGTACTGTTTAGCCACTTGTTAGCAAACACCTTTTTAAGACCTGTAAAAGCTTTAAAATTCAGGAGCGGGGTATTTACTGGTGTTTTTATGTCATAAAACAACATGTGAAAATAGGCTTTTGACAACAGACTTTATTTCAAGCAAACCTCATTCAACAACCTACTGACTTTGAGATAAGACAACCAGAAGTGCTAATCTGCTAATTCATCTATCTACACCTACAGACATGCAAGTTGAACAGTTATTTTCAGTTTACCTACTCAATTGTTGCTAAGTTGTTTGATTTACAGGCAAATGGCACAAATTGCGTGAGTCTTGTAACAATCACCTCAACTTAAGAAAGGCTATGTTACAAAACACTTCACATGGACAGGATATTCACTATCGTTACAGTAAAGTAGCATCAGTAAACCCCAAGCGGGTGCAAACTCTGGGCTGACGCTCTGAGTAAAACCAGGTAGCACGTGTATGAAAAAGCAGCAAAAAAGTTGCAGTAATTACTGACAAAGCCAGCAAGCCTTCACTGCCTCAGCCGATTGTACCCTTTCCCATTGACGTGGGTGTTAGCTGAAGATATGACAGGAAACGGGGAGAGAGAGAGAGAGGGGATGGCATACAGAAAAGGGCCAGAGGCTGGAATCTAACCCACAGCCACCGCTAAGGACTCGGCCTCGGTACATGCAGCGCGTGCTCTATCAACTGAGCTACATGGATGCCTGGTAGTGTTTTGTTTTTTTTGACCAGTGTAAAGGTTTTTTTTTTTATGCCAACACACCCTGAGGATTTCTCTTTTGCTATATCTTCCAAACTCCTGCATGGAGCTCAGCAGGTGCCAACAAGTTGGTGTTTTGGTATGAAGGTTTTCTATGAATACTGAATATTGTTAGGGGCACATATACCACTGTGAAGTTGTTGAAGGCAAAATGCAATGTTATTTTGGACAATAGCTCTCTACGAACTTTGTGGCAACAGTTCGGGGAAAACCCTTTCCTGTTTCAGCATGATATGCCAGGTCCATTAAGAAAAGGTTTCCCAGTTTGAAGGTGAAAAATTTGACTGGCCTGCACAGATCGCTGACCTCAACCCCATGCCAACACCTTTGGGATGAATTTGAAAGTTTCCCAACATCAGTGCACAACCTTACTAATGTGCTTGTGCCTCAATGGGAACACATCTCTGCAGCCTGGTTGTGGATATTCTTCCAAGAAAAGTGAAAGACTGTCACAGTAGCAACAGAGGACATATTTTATGTGTAGATTTTGCCTGTCTCTTATCTTTGAAACCTAATGTTTCATAAAATTGAGACTGTCCTCCAGCAAGTGCCATAAAACAACATATGTTTACGTGCAGGCCCTCTAGCAGCAGTCGTAAGCATGATGGAAACAAAAGAGGAAGTCAGGTGAAGTTATTATGGAGGCACAAAGTTTGTGCTGGGAGGAGGCTGAGATGGATTGATGTGTCGACAAACCACTGGACTTCAGCTGGTTCAGGCAATCAGCTTGGGCTGCATACACATGTGACATGCCTCACTCTCCGCAACTGTCTGCCAACCACACCTTCCCAGTTATCTTTTTAAGCTGCCCTGTCGATGCACTGCTGCCCTGGATCTATGCTCTCAGCACAAGATTAAGAGGTTAAGATGTTCACTCTTCTCTCTCCCAGTATCTCTATATAAACATATGTGCGGTAAAGACATCACTTTCTGGTTATTGTATGATATTTCTTCTTCTTCTTTTACTATTTTTCTTATCAATATTTGGTTTCTAATGTTGTTGTTCCTAAGATGAGTAGCAGCTGGTCGTTAATCACCCGAAGGTTTCTGGCTTGTATTTAATAAGGGTCACAACCACAAATGTCATAGTCACACTTAGGAAAGCTTAGGGCTGAAACACCTCAATTTTTCTGCTGCCATGTTGCAGTAAAAATGTTTAATACTAACTGACAGTTTAATTTGAACATTTTGTGGCTTTTTTTTTAGATTTGAACCAATCACACACTAAAGACATTTTGTTGAGCACAGCACTTTTTTGTTTGACTTATTTTAACCCAAACCATGATCTTCACCTTAACCTAATCAAGTAGTTTTCGTGCCTAAATCTGACCAAACCTTAACCAACATGATGTCACACCATAAAACAAATTTATTTTGATAGTTTGGAAAGCACAGACTATGTCCTGCAGATAAGGGTGTCAAATTCATAAGGATATGGACACACTTGTTGGTACAATTTTTACAAAAGTGTTTCATTTTATGTTCTATTAATTGATTAGCACAAATGATTAAGGATGTAAAAATATATCAAATACTGTGTATTACAATATTAGTATTACAATAAAAAATGTCTCAATACTGTACCAACTGAGACAATAATAAAATGTTAATTGTTTTATTTTATTCTTTTTATTTTATTTTATTTAATGGACTATTTCTGGGTTTTATTTTAAGTGTCATTTTTTAAAATATTGCAATAAATATTGTATTGGGGACTTTTATTGTGGAGTTTTTGATGTTGTTACATCACTACAAATGATTCATTTGGGAGCATGAATTCATTTGTGGACAATTTTACTTATAAAGCACAAAATCACAAGTTTGTCACAGATGGCTGTGCAGCAGACGACAGGCTCTGCCCTTAGACCCTCAATTAAAATAAGGAAAAACTCAAAAACACTCAGAAAACTCTGTCTCATTCTCTCTCCGTCTCTTTGCCTTCTAGTCTTTTTCTCTCATTTCTCCTTCCTTCGCTCTGTCTCCCTGTTTTCAATCTCTCTCCTATCTACTCCTCTTTCTCTATGTTTTCTCTCCCTCCCTCATTTCTCTGGAACAGTTTTAATTAGCCGGTAGCCTGAGGTCAACCTCTGCTCCTCCGCATTAGCACACACACATACACACACACACACACTCCCACAGACACAAACACACCAGCACACACACACATATACATATACTTTCTATGTGTGTTATGACAAGCAGAATTGATTTTCTCTACTCTATTTCAACGGCAGATATGTGCACTGATTCCTCCCTTAATGTTCAGAGAGGGGAAGGGTTTGAGCTCCCATGATGCCGAGCAGGAACATGACATGAAAAGTGTGTGTGCATTAAGATTCTGAAACCTTTGAGTGTCTGTAAGTGAGTTGTGAGTTGTTTGTGTGTATAGGTGAAAGTACATTTGAGGATCTGTGTTTATTTGAGTGAGATGTGTGTGTGTGTAGTGCATGAGTGTGTGTACCATATGTATAATGATGTGTGTGCATGCATGTGTGTGTAGACTGCAGCCCCCTGGAGGTTCTTGCGACATGCGACATTAGCAGTGACACAGAAAAGATGCATCAGTTCCATTTCTTGTTGCACACACACACACACATGCACACACTCAATTCCATCACCACCTCTTCCAAAAAAAAAAAAATCCTGGACTTCTCCAACTTGATGAATTTTTCATTTGGTTTTTTTACTCTAAAATCATCAGTGAGAGAAATCGTGTTTTTGTGACCGACTGCTGCAGGGAGAAGGGAAATGAAAGCGATCTCTGTGGAGTTGAACCGGAGGACTCACTTTTTAAAGGCGGCTCTTTGCTCCCAGACGTGGAGCTGTGGGACGACTGTGTGTATGCGCACTTTACACATGTATATGTTTTCTGAGAGTGTGTGCTCTTCTATTTGTGTGTATTCATGTGCTTTGTTGTTTGCGCACCCATACTGTAGGCTTGTTTTTCTGTGGCTGCATATCAGTAAATGGATCTGTGTCTGTCAGTGTGTGAATGCACATGGTTCTCTGTGCTCAAATATGTGTGTGTGTGTGTGTGTGTGTGTGTGTGTTTGTGTAAAAGAGATAGAGACGAAAAGAGACAGGGCAGAAGGTTCTTCATTAAACAAAGTATGAAGGAGGTGGAGGAAGATGTGGAGGAGGCAGGAGGGAGGAGTTCCCAGTCACAGGACTATCAGCAGGGAAGCAGCACCTCGAACTATCCACACACATGTGCACAGAACACACACATATACTGAACACACATACACACACTACACAAAGGAGCGCTGCAGCATCATGTGTGTCTACATGAGACAAAGAAAAAAGTGAAATGTTCCACACTGAGTCTTTTGTTTGAGAGAGAAATTTACCTTAACGAGCTGCTGCATGTTCTAATGTTAATCTGAATTAAAAATAACTCATTGTCTCGTGCTGCCTTGAGAGTAATCATTAGTGTCTGAGAAGCAGCACAAGAGAGTTGGTCTGGTTTTCAGTGTTGGAAGAGGTATCTCTGTACAGTAAAACTAGAAATAAAGAACTCAGTGACGAGTCTGGCAGGGGATACACCAATTCTTCCCATTTACTTATGTGGAGTGCGGATACTTCCAAATGCCACAAATAAAAAATGTCAGGTGATATAGCATAAAGAGCCACATATGGAGTAGCTGAAGTAGGTGAATGGCTGGGTGAAACAAACACAGGTCTTTCACACAGGTATCAAGGTTCAGGTCCTGTGGAAAACTTGTATTTTTAAGCTACATAACGTTACATGCATCACATGACTAATGAAATATACTCTTTGAATCTAAACTGATTTTTTCCTAAACCTAACCAAGTTTTTGCCTAAACCCAATCAAACTGACTGTTTAATCATGTTTATTTTTGTAACCATGACTATGGATCTGCTCTCCACAGAAGTGAGGGAAGGGATTCATGGATCATCTGCACGCGAAATTGGATGTTGGCATCTGCACTACACGCATGTGTAACAGTGTGCTATTTGTATGCAGACTGAGGAGAGTGGATTGGTATTACATTTATTTACTAGATTAAGATTCACACACGTGTGTTTTGATGAGAAAAGTTGTTCACAATAAAAATCGCACAGGGTACCTTCCTTCCATGTGTGAGCATCACTTTCATGTGCAGCTTCTCAGCTATTCTAATTGTAGCTAGTTCAGATGGGGCTGTAGGATGCTGGGTAGTTATGGCAATGCATGAGCTTGCAGCATTTGTTAGATGAAAAACCTGGAAATTTACATTTTCAAGTAAGGTACAACTACTGCAAAACTACCTGTTTTGGTTTTAAATTAGTTGTAGCCAAATCAAAGCATTCAAATTTTGTTTGAAATACATATGTTTTGGTGTCAAAATGCTATTTTCCCGTGCCCTCTTGACCTGATATACTGTAGGTTTCTTCATGATGACATATTGCTACATATAAACCACCCAGGTTCATGGAGGGGATGAGAGAGCATCAGTACTGTAACCTACCTGAAAAACCTCACAAAAACACAGATAGAGTATTCTTTTAAGTGCATCTCTTGTCCATTTCTTGTTTTAGCTACACTAAATATCAGATATCCTCCTCTGTGTCCTTTTTTACTTTTCTTTTGTACTTTGTGAAATTTCTGCTTTGTGAAAGTGAACTAAAAGTATAAAGTATAAAATATGTGACTAAAAGAAAATCTGACTCAATAAAAGCCTTTAAGAGTTGGAAAAAGTAAAATGTCAAGTTATAACACTCAACACAAAGAAGCAATCTGTGTATTCGGGTTCTGTGTTGCCTTGATCACTGCATATTGACAGTAAGTGTGCTCACATGTACTTTATCTCTTTATCTCATTTCACAAAACACTTTTTTGCCAACGCTCAAACAAACCTGTTCCAGTGTTTACCCACAAAGCCTTTCACATACAGTACACACTCAAACACACTCTCACACACTCCTAGATATCAAACGCTCAGAGATATGAATCACAAATAGCTCACTTCCTCTTGCGGCCTGAATGAGCGTCACGCTTCAATCAGAAACACCAGAATAAAGCAAAGTTTTGTTCTTTTTCTCCTTCGAACAAAACACACCGTCACAAAATCAACTGTTTGCACACTGCAGGGAGGCAACAGTGAGATCTGCCTGTGTATCATTTACTGCCTTTCAGTATGCATTTTGACAGATTGTTTGTAGTAACGTCTGGTACCAGGTTTACTTCTAAAGCTTTTTAACTCTGTGAGAAGGTAAGCCTAAGACCATTTAACCATTTTAACACCTGATTTTCACTAGAATGTTTGTCAAATTATGAAAAAAGGTCCCCCACATAGTCCATAGTTGTTCCAACACTTTACTGAAGCTCTGTGGTGCACATATTGAGTGAAGTATTAAAACCCCAAGATGCAGCATTTTTATGGCTGCAATGTTACATCAGATGCAAATATTCTTGCTGTCTTGTGCATCATTTATGCACATTTCCACAAAATTTACGCTGACATGTTTGGCAGACTTGGAAACTTCTGGAT
This sequence comes from Lutjanus erythropterus, assembly GCF_056507025.1. Taxonomy (NCBI): domain Eukaryota; kingdom Metazoa; phylum Chordata; class Actinopteri; order Lutjaniformes; family Lutjanidae; genus Lutjanus; species Lutjanus erythropterus. The sequence goes on from NC_139328.1 coordinate 23,098,107, forward strand.
CTCCAGCAGAATTTGAAATAATTATGGGTCCATATAAGTTTGCAAACGCGGATCCACTTGCAAATGCAGCAAGTTTAGGAAGTCAAAATCCTAAATGCAAAAAGAAGCTGGCAAAAACAAACTATTATAGCCAATGAATGTTCAGAGATTAGACAGTGTATGCGTGCTAAAACACTTCAAAACCATTTACTTCTTTGGGTGAAACAAGCGGCCTCCTCTCAGACTGTGTTTCAACCAGATATCTCTGGATGCACAGAATCTGTTACAACCAGGATCACTGTGTGTCCGTGGCATTTGTTCAAGGCTTGCCTAAGTCTCATTCTGACTCATCTTGGCCCGAATCCTACTAGGAAATTGTTACTGGGCTACAGCAATGAGAAAACATCCTCTATCTCTTTTCCTCCACCTGAGCAGGAACAGCTATAGTATCAGTGCAGCTACAAGACGATGAAATGTATTTGCTGAAAAATGGCATCTCGATTCAAGGTCAGCTGACACAGGCAAATGTATTGGAAGATAACATATTTTTAGATTGAAAAAGCGAAAGAGAAATGAGCAAATGGATTCTTGTAAGATGTGGAAAACCAAACAGCTATTTACTGAAACACAACCATAGTACTATCACCACAGACAGTAAGAGCACTGTGAAGTTACCTCAACCTGAAGGCCATTGATCTGAGCGGAAATCATTTATTTGAAATGTCTCATAGATGATCCACTGTGTTGACTCACAAAGGTCATCTTGGAGCTATGGTTGTGGCCATGTTCCCAGATGAGGACATGCTCTCTCTGCCTAATTAGTACCCTAAATATCACAATGTTATTGTTGTCCACACGTTAGATTCACATTTTCATTTCCTCTGACAATTTCCAGATATTTATGAGTGGCTGAAAACAGAAAGAAATCATAGTATTGCTGCTTCCTAACATTAAAAAAGAATGTGTCTGAAAATAGACACCCACACACACCATCAACTAATTTATCAAACAAAAATTACAATTAAAGACTATTGTATATCACCATGGTATCTTCCACAGTCATTAAAGCACACCTTCATTTAGGAGTGCCTGTGAAAGCGAGGTCAGGTGATACTGTGGTCACCAAAAACCACCACTAGGTGCTGCCTAACTATCTATATTGCTTGAGATGGCCAGAATACATGCTTTGGGTTAAAATCACTTTGTTTCGCTTGGGAAACAAACCCTGGTTTTGTGTGATGAAGTCCTCTGTTTGACCCATCCTTCCACCCTGACTTACTCACTATGTGTTGCTCTTACTACATTCATCCTTTGCTTTATGGACTTATGGATCTTCATCCAAACTCTCATCTTTTCCTAAACCTAACCAAGTATAGTTTTGGTGCCTAAAAGTAACCAAACCAATCTTAACATAAACGGTGCTCTAATGAACAAGTTCCATTCTTAGCCTGTTCTCAGTACTGTGTTCTCAGCAAACAGGTATTATCCCATTCAACAGACCCAACCATCCTGCCAGGATTGTGCAATACTCGTGTAATTGTTGCATACTGCAGCATATTTACTATCCTCACCTGTATACACAGCATCCTGCAATGCCAGTTATAATGTGTATCAGAGTCCAGCATACTTATTTCTCTTAACTTGTTCTATACTTATTATTGTTAACTCGTACTGTACTTTACTATATATCACTGTATAAACTTAAGTTAGTCTTAGTTTTATCTTTTCTTGCTCCACTGCACTGTATCACCTTGTCAAATTCTTATACACTTTGTACATTTGGTGAATAAAGCAATCCTGATACTGATACCGCTCATTTTGTGTGTGTGTTCTATTTGTTTTTGGTGGATTTTTTTTCTTTTTTGCAATCAAACTCTTCATTATCAAAGTACAACTGCTTTTATGGATATTATGATGGGCACCACTACTGACCTTTTTAAAGTGAACTGGGTATTGGTCAGATGTCACAATTACATGAAATACAGTTAATGTGAATAATGTTTCTTCCTATAGAACCAATCACACAACAAATGACTTCCGTGTAGAAAACATGATGAATGTTTTCTTTTTTTTTTCACGATGTTATTTCAAAGTAGCAGTGAGATGTTGCTGTTGGTCAGATTTGGTTTATCAAAGGCGTTAGCACAGCAACACAGTGCATAAAATACAGAAACATCAGATAGATCACACCACTGTGTTTAACCTTACTTGATTAATGTAATTAATCTTTCAGCATCACAGTAACAGATGAAAATAACAGAAATAAGACTAATAAGACTTCACGTCTCCACAATTCAAATCAGATGCCTGTTATCTACCCACATTTTCGACCCACTATTGTTGTTAGTGTAACGTCATGATGATTTGGTCAAATGTTTTGTTTTGTTTGTTTGGTTTTTTTTGTAATGTCTGCACTCTTGATACATTATTTTAAACTTTGCATAGATGAATTACATATTATTCCAAAACTTTATGATGGAGAACGGCCCAGGAAACAACGACTGATTTTACATCTCATTATCAAAGAACTTTTAGCAACTTGGAGGAGCTACATGTGTACATACATGCAAACAAGTAATCACAACTAGGAAAGCCTTTTCCATGTGGACACAGAGGACAGTAAATGCACCATCAGCTTTTATCTTCTTGTGCAGCTCAGAGCTGTTTGTAAGTCTGCATCTGTGCAAGAAGAAGCTGATGGTGTGTCCATCTTAGCAATATAAATACAGTTTTCACAAGTCTATAAAGCATGTTAGTGTATGCAACTCCACTTACAGCATAAGGTTAGATTATCTAAAATAAAAAGAGAAGGAAAAGGGCACCATATCGATATTTAGCATCAGCTAATAACCTGTATTTGGGTATCAGAATGAGCAACAGGGGAGAAAAAGTACGATCCATGCATCCTTAGTTGCTTTCTACCTTGTACCTATTATTAGTTTGACTAATGTTACTAATGTAGGATGCTTAAGATTTAAACTTTTATTGACTGTACACTTCTCACGACAATGATAAAACATTTTGATATCTAGTTTCAGGCAACAAACATTTCAACACTTCTCTGTTGCATCATTACATCACACAGGCTGGTGAAAGACAGCCTTGATCTCCCGAGCAGTTTCTGAGATAAATCAGCCTTGTTTTGAGCTCACTGACCAAGCATTTCTGGAGTTGTGTACTTGCTTTTTGTAAAGACTGAATAAGCTCAACAGTTATGCAATTTTCTCAGCTCAGAAGATTTCCACAGAAAATGGCCTGCCCTCATTTTTCATGTTAAAAAAAAGACATGCACAGTCATTTTGTCCCTCTGGCCTTCCCCAGACTTTGCATTTTCCACATTGAAATGAGTGAAACAGAAAAGTTAAGTAAGCCTGGCCAGTGTTGTCTGGAATTCAGGCTATTTTTGCTTGTGACAGATGTTCCACTAGTTTTATGCACTGAAGTAATTTTCTCTTATTAGATTTCCTACATTTTAAGATATCAAAGTGGGTTTTCTTCACTTATATGTGATGGGAAAGTCTCTCCCCTTGATTATTCAAGTTTATCATAATAAAGGTCCTAAATGTATTAAATCAAAATTTCAGAAAATTTGAATTTTGGTAGATTTTAAAATGGCTCAAGTCATTTGTAAAATTAGACATAACTACTATCGGAAAGCTCCTAAAATGATGAGATAAAACCCATCATGACTTGACACGACCACGTTTAAGTGACAACAATTAAAAAAGACGTTTGACATGACGTGATGAACTTAATACTTGTTGAGCAATTTTAAAGAAAAAAACAAAAGCTCAAATTTCACTTTTACTGTTGATTTGCTTTTATAACATAGAGCAAAAGTATCCAGTACTGATTTTTTACTCAGTAGAGAAGTATCACCATTAAAATGCAGGTGCATTAATCACGATACCTCTCAGGGGCTGACATTAGTTTAGTTTGTTGTATACTCGCAACAAATTCCATGAAAACACCTACGATGTGTTAGTCCATCAATACTTTTCAACTTCCCTACCCTGTGAGTTCATGTCAAGTCCACTCATTCTCAGCATTGGCTTAACACTTTAAAAACGGGTCAAATAATGTAGTAAACAATGAATTTATTGGACTATTTTCAGCTTTGAATCAATACACATTTGGTGCTCTAGTGTGTATTTCCAGCAGCAGGACAGTCAGTTCAAAATAAACAACAACAGCCATGTTCATGGTAATGAAGAAACATGTCAAATAGTTGACTATGCTCACTGGCGTGCTTTTTGAAGCAACATTAGAGGTCTAACATCGCTTTCTAACACACAGCAAGCAAGCAAACTTGAGCAGATGGAGCATGAAAAATTGTCCTAATATACTATGAGCGATGTCGCAGAGGCGCTGCTTGTGATCGTTCCCTCTGTAAATGAGTGTCTAAGTTATTTATTCATAAGTCAGGCTTGTTTCTATATAGTTGGGGGACAGTTTACTTGTTACTCTCAATAGCTTCTCGCTTTCCTTCCAAGCCTTTTCCTTTTTTAAGGATATCCTTATAAAAAAAGGCGCTGTGGACTAGAGATGCTAATAATTAATCATAAATAATTGAATGCTTTTAAGAATTTAATCAATTAAAAAAATCAGTGGTTTTCTCACAATTTGGTTTGATCTGCAATGTTAGAATAGAAATGGTAGTAATTGTGCTCCATTTCCTTACTATTTTATTATACTGTTTGTTTAAATTGTGAATTTGTGTTACACATAACTGTGTGCAGCTAGGATTGTTTAAATGAAACTTAAACAGAAAAAGATGTGCTTTTGTATCTTATTATTAATGATTAATCAATTTTGGATTATAAACATGTTCAACTCTCAGTTAAGGAGTATACTCATAATTTGCAACTCTACTGTGTATCATATACGATTTGCCCTGTAAGTTAGTCTCTCGTCATCCATGTTGGCTGCTGAATTGAGGAGAGACAGATATGCCAAGGATCATAATATTGATATTGGCCAAAGAAATAAACTCAAAGGAAGAGCACAACACTTGCAAAGGTAGAACCAGAGCAAGTGTTTTTTTTTCAAATAAACTACACGTGGCTTATGAATCATAATCAGCATAAGTTCAATCAGAAGGACCAGTGTTATGCTTCATTCATCTTTTACTTCTCTCAGCTGACTATGGGTGTTCCCTTTTTATAATCAAATTTTGCCACGATCTCCATCAGCCAATCATACTGCTGCTGTCAAACTTTAAATCTGTCACAAGACACAAATCAAGCTCATCAAAGTCCACTCCTCATTGCTTTTAGATCTTCAGAATTGTCTTCATCTCATCACCACCGCTGCCAGACTACTCTTCTACACCTCCATCATCATGGGGACTTTACTCTTATTTTTTTACTGTCACCTCATTTAAATCGTGTTTGCTGATGCACAGAATAGATTAGGACATCTTTATTGGCAAAAACTGAAACAATCTGATGTTTGTACATTTGCATGGTTTCCAGTCAGGAAAGTAGTGTGAGTCACACAGCAATAAAATACATTGGGCTTTGACTAAGACCTAGCAGGACGAATTCATTGTTGATTTTGGGATTTCTTAACAATTACAAACAGAATATCACCAGCCTTATCTTCTCAGATCAGAGTGTGAAAGACTTTTATGTCAACTTATTATCCTTCAGCGAGAGCATTGTAAAGCCATGCAATTTCTAGATCAACACAGGCCGGTGGTAATATGAGGCTCTGCCTTGACAACTTAAGAACAAACATGGAGGCCATCAGAATGTTAAGTGCTGCCTTGTCTAACATTAACTCCATTTTCAAAGGTCAGGACCACAGTTGAGGCGGTGATGAATCGAGCACTTCATTCCTCCGCTTATAAACCCCCCTTTCTGTCTCTATCTGTCTTTATGTATGGTGGGTTAATCCCTGTCCACCCCCCTCCTCTTCTTCTCCTCTTTCTCCTCCACCTCTCCTCCTCCGTTTCCTGTATTTCTCTCTCATTTCTCTCGTTTCCTCCCCTCCCCTCCTCCTCTCTCTGTGGTTTTCTCTGGCCACTTAATGGAATGCATGGCATTTCCTCCCTCACTCCCCCCCCCCCCCCCCCCCCTCCCTGTTCTTCTCCTCCTCCTCCTCTCCTCATCCCTCTCTCCATCCTCTCTCCCCGGCCCCCACCTCCTGTAATGAAATGTAAACTTTGACATTTGTCAACTTAGTCCTCCCATCAACAATTCGCAGCGTCCGGGGGTGGAGGGTTTACTGTAGCGTGGCGTCTCCAGGCTAAAGCGCCACTCGCGGCAAGCCCTGACCCCTTCGCACTGTTCTCTCACTCTTTAGTTTATTTGATCTTTCTCTCATTCTTCTGTGTTTCCTTTGGTTCCTTAATCATGTCTCTCTTCTTTCTTTCGTTCATGCGTTCTTTGTGCTTGCGCTTTCTTTCCTTTACTTTTGTTCTACTTTGTCTCTTTCGCTCCCCTTCTGTGTTGCTTGATAATCTCCTTTTCCCTTCTTCAACCACTCTCTCCTTCTGTCTCCCTTTAATTCAATTCTCCACTGACTGATAATCTGCTTTTTCTTTTTTTTTTCTTCTTCTTCTTCCACTGAGCACCCCTCCTTCTCTTTCACTCTCTTTCATTCTCCAAGTTCATTGATAAGGTCTTTTGCCCTTTTCCTCCTCCCCCCCTCGTATTTCATATTCCAGTCCTCACAGCTTGAATCAATAGCAGTTTCGCAGCTAATTCCACAGCTCTACATCAATACCCAACGGCTCCAGTCTCCTCCATCACCCCCCTGCCTGTGCCTACTATGAATATTCAAATGCGTATTATAATAAAGTGGTTTTTCTAAATGCATTAGCACTCAGAGGGGAGGGCGGTGGACTCAATCCAAAATGAAAATTTCACCATTTTGAAGGAAGTGACAAACATGTTTTGATTCACAGAAACAAAGAAGAAGAAGATTTATTATAGGGGATGACAGGTTAATTTGGCTTTATTTAGATTATCGTCAGGGTTGCGGCCAGGATTTTAGATTTACTGAGGTCAGGAGCCCAAATCAGAATCTAAAATACTCGATCCCAGGGGGAAAATTAGTTGCATTTTTCCATTCAAGAATAGAACTATATATAACCATAGAGAAATCAGAAGAGTAGAAACAGCAATAGTTAGTATTTAAAAGAAAAATATGTACATGCTACTATTATATACAACAATATATAGAAAAACATGGAAAATAAGAAATATGTAAATATATGTATTCAATATATACATTATGCTAAAATTGGGGTAAATAAAAAGTGTGTTAGGAGGAAAAGTTTATGATTATTAGAAATTCTTTCATACTTAGTAACTAATTTAACTGTAATTCAATTATATGTTGTTTAAATTTTTATCAGCCTACATAAAAGTCTAAATGATGATGTGAAAGTCTTTTTATTTCAATTTATTTTGTCCACAGTGCAAAGAGTCTCAATGTAATTAAGTAATTTATTTCCAAAGTGCACTATAAAATTACATTTTTCTTGAAGAGATAATCTTGCATGAATAATTCCTCTTTTCTGTAGAAATCAACTTTTCTCCAGAAATATAGTTCGGGTTGTTGCATTAGAGTCGAGCAAAATTTAACGTGAATTCAAATATGCCTTCTAAACTGTTTTCTGTTTGTTTGTTTGCATGTTTAAAAAAACAGGACTCAAGAAAAACTAAAATAAATAAATATTTTTTTTCTCAAATTTGAAGATACTGAGTCTCAAATAAATACTAGAATCAGCCATAAAAAAGACACCATGTATAGTCTGTGTAACTGAACAATCTAAATAACTATTTACATTATTAAAGTCATCTAAATGTACAAAACCAACACATGACCTCAGTGTCCTCTGTGGTAGATGCAGCCCTGATTCTCTTTATTTTAAAAATGATTTCAACATGCTGTTCTGTTTTTTTTTTTTTGTTAAAACTGCAGGACAGGCAGAACAAAGCAAAGCCAGAGTGTACCACTGAGAGCTTAATGAAGTGGTTTTCTACATGCATTAGCACGCAGAGACAGGCTTCATCTCAAAAGTGAGGTTTGGAAAAACTGGCACGCACTCATACAGAGTGATTGACAGCACAAAATTTAAACAAATGATGGTAGTTATAAAGGGAGGCTAAGAATGCTGTTTTTTGTTTTTTGTTTTTTTTTATAAAACTAAAAAAATCGCAACCGTTCTAGATTTTTGATACTTAAAGGACAGCAGGTTCTCTGCAGGTACAGACACCACCACACACTTTACAGGGGGTCATAGGTCATGACTGAAAAAGATCATGTTTTTACACTCATAGAAAAGAGGGTTCCAAAACAGCTCTTCCAAGAACCATTTGCTTCTTAAGGGTTTGTCAAAGGTTCTTTGTTAGACTATGGGTTCCATTAAGAACACTTTGCATGTGAAGAACCCTTTTTGGAAGAAAGAGTTTCATCAGGGGTCCTCTGTACCATAATATAAAAGAGTTCATAGTAGAACCCCCTGGGTGGTTACTAGATGAAACCCTTGGAATATTAAAGGGTTCTTGGTGGAATCCCCTGGGTGGGTTCTTGATAGCACCATTAGAAGGTCAAAGAATTCTGGACAAACCCCCTAGAGAGGGTTGTTGAATTGCTTGAAGAACTATTCTGTCAAGTATTTTTTGTACCAGAAAATAAAAAGGTAGAACCACCTGGGTGGTTTCTTCTAAAATGGTGCTTGGTAGAACCCCTTGCGTGGGATCTAGATGAAACAATTGGAAAATAGAAGGGTTCTTGGGAGAACAACCTTTGTGTGTTCCAGACAAAACCCTTGGAACATTGAAGAGTTTCCAGTAGAACCCCCTGGGTGAGTACTGGATGAAACCATTGGAATATAAAAAGGTTCTCAGTAGAAGCCACTCTATCAAGGAGTTCTTGGTAGAACCCGTTGGGTGAGTTCTTTTTAGCACCCTTCCGAAAGTGGAAAGATTCTGGGTAGAAGACTCAGAGAGGGTTCAGGGTAGAACCATTACACCATAGAAGGGTTCTCCTACAGAACCTTTCATAGTAGGTTCTGGGTGAAAGCTTTTACAGATGGTTCTACAACTCTTTATGATGGATTGAAGGTAAAATCTTCTGAAAGGGTCCCACATTGAACCTTATATAAATGTTCTACCAGGAACCAAAAAAGGTTTTCCTACGGGGACAAGCTGAAGAACACTTTATGGTTCTAGGTAGCACCTTTATTTCTAAAAGTGTGTTTATTTTTTCTACGAAAAAAATGTTCCATATTAATACTCCGCGGGATACTGAATCTTCAGGTAAGGCTTTTCTTCCTTAAGTGTCTATGTTTTGGATAAAAATCTCACGGTGCTGAAAGGACGAACCAAAGGCCAGCCTGTACCACCACGGCCAATGACATGCCTTTCTTTCTTGCTCCTTCTTCTTTTTTCTATCCTCACACATTTTCTCTTCCTCCTTCTATCCCTCTATTCATCCCTCGCTCTCTCCCCAGCAAATCCAAAAGTTGTGTCGCCATAGCAACAGCTGCCGTCTGCGAAAATTACCTAAATCCCTCCCTTTTTTTTTCTCTGTGTGTTCCCAGTGACATTCAATGGATACTGTTTTGATGTTGGAGCACACAATCGAGTCGGGGGTGAAAGAGAGAAAAAAAAAGAAGAAGAGGGTAGAGAGGTTGATGTTAGGGGGGAACAACAGAGCAGAGCAGCAGAGCAGAAAGAGGAGAGGAGGGATTAGAGGTGGAAAAGCCTGGTGGCCAGACAGGCAGCCAGTCAGTCAGTCAGCCGGAGAGAAACTGAAAGAAAAGAATGAGACGGAAAGCAAACACAGACACGGACGGACGCGGGAAAACAGCCAGACAGACAATCACCCAGATATATGAAACAGAAAACAAATAAACAAACAAAGAAACAAAGAGTAAACAAAGAAAGGCAAGCCAAGGGCGCACAAACACCCATCAGCAGACAGACAAACAGAGAGGGAGACAGACAGAGCGAGAGACTGACCCAGTGAGACAGGGCAGCATGTGAAACAGGTAGCAGGCAGAGAGGAGACAGACATGTGTCGCCATGGTAACACTGAAACCAGTGAGTAAAGGAGAGAGGGAAAAAGAGAGGTGGTGATGATGGTGGTGGTGGTGGGGGGGGGTGGGGTTAAGAAGGAGAGAGATATAGGAAGCATGCCGTCCCCATGGTAACACAAACGGAGGGATCCTGAGAGAGGAAGCGAGGCCGACACAGACACAGACACACACAAAAAAAACAACACAAAAGGCACATTAAGAAAGTGGGAAACATCCTTCTTCATATCCCAGCATCCATCTCCAGTCTCCGTGCGGCGCTCCAACCTGATTTGCATCACTGTGTTTACGTTGTATGATGTTTTTATGAGAAGCCTGAGCTCACTTCTATGTGGCCAATTAGTGCCTCCAACATGCCATTTATGATCCTCCGACTTTGCCAGCGAGCAGCAGTTTTATCTCTGTGATGAAGAAGGCATGTAGTTGTGGAAAAACCCTGACGGATGGTGTAAATTATTACAGCTTGCAGCATTATTCTTGGTTGGATGGCGTACAAGGCAATCTGTTGTCTTATCATGTGTGTGAGACAAGGCCAGTTTCCAGGATCATGGCTGAGCCAATTCGGCAAAGACAATCACATTCAATTGAGATAAAGCCTCGGTGGAAATCATGTAGCTGGGAAACTTCCCCAGAACGCTTATCAGACACTAGTAATTACTCTTCAGCAAACACGCCAGCAGATTTGCAACTATTGTACCACTTAATCAGAGCATTGTGAAAGCAAAAAGGCTTGTGGCAGAATGTGACGAAATGAGTCAAGTTGCTTGACCTGAATGTGCTGCTGACTACAGCGACTGTCATTGCCAGGAAAAGAGTCACCAAACACAGCCTGTGGATTTACACTGAGAGCGAGTAGTAACAGGCTGGTCTCAATGAGCCTACTTTCATTGAACAGAGCAGACCACAACATGGGAAGTAGCACAGACAGCTAGCAGCTAACAGCTAACGTGCTACTCCAGTTGGCACCCACTGCTTTCGAAGCTCATCAGGAGCAGTTTACAGCTGAGCTCAGATGGAAATATAACTTTGTGGAGTATTAAAGGGACAAATTCGGATTATTTGAAGCGGGGTTATAGTCGGTGCATTATCTACATTAGATGGTCCACCTAAAAAAATCAGTATCTCTTTAAGTCTATACTGCAGGACTCAAAAATAAGGATTACCCTGTGCAAGTAAAATGCCATGTTGGGCTAGCAAATCTCACAACTCACTTGCCAGACTGGGCAAGTGATAGAAAAGTATTGAACAATAAAACTATTTTGAAAAAAACCAGTCAGATGTTTTTTGAAAAAATGTCAGAAAATGCTGTGTTTAGCCTGTCAAAAACAGCAATTTCCTGCTTTTCTCCACTTATCGTGATTTTAAACAGGGGTTTTCAAGTGACTAAGACATTTAAAGCGTTCAACTTGGATTTTGGACACTGTTCACTATTTTCTTACATTTTATAGATTTTGCATTAAACATAATAATTAACTTTAGTCTTTGTGGCTTGATAATTGCTAATAAATAAAACAGTTTGAACAGGGGTAACTAAAACATTGCACCATGTAGAAACCGCTGTTATATAAGCCAAATATCACTCTTAATGTCAACCATAGGCAAAATGAGTAACTTTACCTTGTAGAAAATGGGAGTTGCTGGTCTACTGGTGCCTCAGTCAGTTTGTTTGTGTTATTGTGTGGCTTTGGTGAATCCAAACTATACTTTTAAAACACCGCAGTCACTCAACAATACAAACAAACTAACAGATCGAGGCAGTAATAGACCAGTATCTCCTACGTTCTGCAAGGTAAAATTTTGCCTGTGGTTTTTGGTTGTTTTGGAGAGTGATATTTGGCTTATATAATGTCAGACTGCTACTCATGCTACGTCTCCAAACTGGGGCTGTGCCAATTGTCATCTACTGTAGGTGATACACTGACAATCAATAAGTACCTCATATAACCCCTCAAGTAGGCCAAACTATCACTTTAAAATGCTTTTGGACAGTTAAAGGTTAATTTGTCGCAACAGTAGTTTTTGTCTTTTATTTACAAAATACTCCATATTAACAAACTCCATCAGTATTCACAAAGCTTACACGCTCTTCAGAACACAGATTGTTACTGCAGGTACCATTGAAAATTCCCCCCTTTCCCCGACGTATTTACCATTGTGTTGGTCATTAATGCATGCTCAACTCATAATTACTATATTTCCAACAGCACTTTAAGGCAGCATAATTGCAGTGTGCGGCAGATGGCTGTTGGCTAACTGGCTTGCAGTTACGCCTAATGGCTATTTGCTATCGGTGTAAAACAGGCTAATGGTTCGCTGGCCAGCAGCTATAGCTTAAAATAGACAGCTGTCCTGTGTGGGCTCAGCCAGAATTGAAATGACTATGTGCTCCTCATTATCTGCTGCACTGAATTCACCACACAATCATTGTTCATAAAAGCAAAAGAAGAAAGTGATAAACATTTCTCTCCTGTCTGATGAGTACAGTGAGGCTACATCCAAAAAGGATAATTTATGCAGAAAAACTGGACCATGTTTATGTCTAATTAAAATGTACATTGCTCTCGGAAAATAATTATCCTTGTGAAGCTGAGTATAACAAATGTAAACCGTTAATGATTGTATATAGCATAACTGCTGTTCAAAGCCAAACTGTGTGGATGTTTATAGGCAGCATGCTCCACAAAAGACATTCATGCTGTTTTTGTCTGCAATTTTATCTTCCAACTCAAGAGGGAAAAGATGGGGAGACGGAGAATGTATATTCCTTTTCAAACAAGGAGAGTAATTACAAGGGATTAAGTAATTGCATGGGGAATAGTCAGGAAAATCTTTCGCAAAACCTTTTGTTCCAAACCCCATTAATTTCACCCTGCTCCGTCTCGTGTATAACAGCTTGACTTTGTGTGAGCGGTTTCAAAGGACAAATCTACAAGATAGCTTCTGTGCTGTTAAGAAAACAGCGACTCATGAAGGCAAAAGCACAGAGAGCTTCAGTGTGGAAAACTTAGATTCAATTGAGGCTGAAAAGTCGTGCGCCCACACTATAACTTTTACAGAGGAAGCTTTTTATGTTGGAAAAAGTTTGATGAAAGTATACTACCTTTTTAATAATTTAAAACAAAATAATTCTTAGGCTGCTGGTGTGCTTTGCAAAAACTCTTTTAACAGTATGTGTGAAAAGTATGAAACGTGTGAAAGAGTTAGTACCACTTGTTTATATGATTTTTTTTTTAGTGGCTCTTGCATCAAGGTCTAAAAAAAAGTATACTATAGTTGAATACCTGCATTTGAATTGGAATAGAAAATACCGGTATTCACATGAAATTACATGATGGTATTGTTGATGAACGCAACAACGATGACTGGTGCCGCCATGTTTGTAAAAACAACACAAAAGTACCCTCTTGGATGTCTCTGTTGTAGATAAAACATGATAAAATGCCCTCTAGTCTGCCCTTCCAGTGGACAAAACATGGTGAAGTGTCCTCTAGGGTGCCCTTACAGTGGACAAAAAGTTGTCAAAAAATGGTAAAATTATGGTGTAAAAGAAGAACACAATGCAGCGCCAAAAAGGCTGCACTTACTGAAAAATGATTTGGCATCTATGTGCCTTTAAATGGTTAAGTGGCTCTCTGTGTCATTTTATTACAGACAAATTAAAAGCATTTTAATCTAAACCAGGAATTGGAACCGTTTCACGGTGAATGCATCACAGCTTCTGCAGCGCTGTTTACCTGCCGCATACAGCCGGTGCCCTTTTTATTTTTTCGCCGCTGCCCCTCAGACAACCTGAGCCCACCACTGTTGTGCAAGGCAGTGCAAATAGAAATGAATGAGATACTTGCATGTGGAAAAAGACAGCACAGAAGCTTCAAACACAGTTCAGCTCATTTGTAGGAGCATAAAGCAAAACTCCGAATTTACTGGTCAATGGGGTGAGTAAGGACTTGAGTGACTCAGGATTCAGGAACACATCAACTTGCTTTTGTATTGACAGCGGCCAGTAAAGGTTGTTCAAACACAAAGGGAGAGCTGTTGAAACTTGCTCAGGAGAAGAATCATTCAGCAAATAGAGCACAAACCAACAGGATGACGCACATCACAACACCAGCACCTGTTTTTTTGTTTGTCTGTAAGCCCACACACCTGTGGCGTCAATCCTCATATCACCATGGACTGATACATGTCACCATATCAAGATACACTGGGATCTATCTTCCAGCACTGATGCACACCAATGGTCTGGAAAACCAGCATTTTATATCATGTTCACTCCCAAAGCTGCTGTGCCATGACTACCTCCTCTGTCTGCATGCATATCTGGTATCTAATGACAATATCATGCATGACATGCCTGGTTCATGTTTCCCTTAAGTGGACCTCAATGTCTACAGTCACCATATCATTCACAATCTTTATCATATGATGATTCCAAAACTAAAGAGTGAATATCCAGACTCAAACTAGTAGAATTTGGTCTGTTTTATGGGTTACATAAATGCTCATTTTTAAGGCTGTTCCCATTCTCAACACTTCAAAGGTGGAAGATTGGTCAGTGGCCCTATGCTTCAATCTATGACTCTGTAGGGACCCCTTCAGTGTAATTTCTGGATGCACCCCTTTAGCGCAATGTTTGTGCTGTCAAAATCAGGTGACGTAATATGAATAACAAAAAAGTCCACACATGGAGAAGGCTGGGGTGGATGGATGAGTCAAACAAAGTGGAGTCAGCTTCTATAATAACAATCACACATTTTTTAGCAGTTGGGGTGCCTAAATCTAACCAAACTATGACCACTTTATATTGTTAAAGTTAACGTGCTTATTATGTTTCTCAGCAAGCTTTATTTTGAAATTTAACCGGACTTTGTGTATCTATTGTTACTATTGACAGTGGAGTCCTGCAGTGTTGGGCAAGCTACTTGGAAAATGTAGTGAGCTCAGCTACAAGTTATTCAACATTAAATGAAGCTTCACTACACTGGAGCTACACACCAGAGAAATGTAGCAAGCTAAGCTACAATAAAATGACAAAAGTAGCTTAACTACATCAAAGCCATTTTTTTAAGCAAAAACAAAGTATCTACGTATCTGTCTGTGTTTAGTAGTATATTTATTTACCCCCTTTTTGTACTAGGAGCCATCTAAACAAATATCAGATTATTTATTTAATTGACCACAACAATTTGGTTTTGTAGAGAAGTTTGTAAAACAAAAAAACCCGCACAAGTATAATATATATAACCCAAAGTTATACTTTTCAGCTTCTCCTGTCTTCTCATTTTTTCTGCCTCTTCCTGCCTAAATTCCCCCCCCACACACACACACACACACACACACACACACACACACAGTTATATTCTTTTGCTATCAAAGGACATGTTGCTAGCTAGCACCCATGTTAGCTGCTGGTGTTTGCTGACTGAGTTGTGATGATTAGCTTAACTAGCGATTGTTGTGTTAACTTCGGGAAATACCTGAATGTGACGTCTTGGATGTTGACAGGAGCTTTCTTTTTTAGGGTTCCACAGTAAACACCGGAACGTGTAACTGTTCTGTGAGGACTCGATAAGTAACATGAACTTGTTAAGGTTTGGCCATGGAGACTCACGACACGTACATGTCTCTGTCCCCTCCTCTGCCACTGTCTCCTGTTGTGCCCGGTCCATCTTGCCCCGCTGCAACAATTCGCGGCCATTTTTCTACCCAGTCTATGGGGGGCATCAGCAGGACGGCAGGTACGTGACGTCACATGGACGAGACGCATTTAAGGTTTAGAAATGCGTGGGGAAATGTAACTTCTGTGGACGCTACCGCGTTATGTGATCACTAAAGTAGCTTTACTACTGAAAAGCTATTTGATGAAGAAAACAGCGACGTTACGACCACGTTACTGAGAAACGTAGTTAAACTAGTAACGCCGCTACTTGTAACGCCGCTACTGCCCAACACTGGAGTCCTGCATGTGCAAAACTGATGCCATAGAGTTTTGTACAGTGTCATAGATTGAAGTTCAGAGCCACTCACTGAGAGAACATGCAGTTTTGGAGTATTATCTCTTGACATAGCATATTTTCTTTATACTGTGAACATTTGCAGATTCCTTGGTCAATATTTTGCACATCCATCCTCTGCTTCAAATACTGCGCAGCTCATTTCATCTTGAAAACATATATATTTTTCAGATTTTTTTTTAAAAGACAAACTGTCTTTATTTTACAGTAGAATTCTTGCCTTTTGCATTACTTTTTTTCTTGTCTCTATATATGCTCTTATGCACTGAGATACCAGGGGAAATTCCTTGGATGTGAAAACCTACTTGGCAACAAACCAGATTCTGATTCATAATAAACTAATCTGCTCTGCTGAAAAACACATTTTATTGTGAAACAATGAGCTCGAAACTATACTATATTCAGTGTGAATGGAGGATGAAGAATTTGGATACATCCCCCCTCCTGACATGACCCATGTCCACTCTTATTTTGGATCAGCGTGTAGCTTCAGTGCTTTCGGGGGAAACAGATCGAGGCCTCTGTGGTCAGAGCTGTCTGAACTCTGGGACTCCCAATCAATCCTCTCCCTCTCTCTCTGTCTCCCCCTCTGTGTTTCTCATTGCTCACTCGCCCTCTCCACACAGTGATGGAGGTCATGTGTGGTCAAGAGCTGAGAATGGACAATCAGGCAGCAGCCAGACCCGCTATTATCACTGCAGCTCATATCTCTCCCTCTCTCTGCGGGTTCTATACAGTACAGCCATATTACCCTGCTCACTCAGTCTTTATCTCCCATTTACAACACTGAGCAATACAGCAAGGTGATTACTTTTTTTTTCTAAAGAGTAATGGAAGGGATTACTGTTGAAATTCAGTAATAAAGTAACAGTAACTAATCCTGATAATAGACTACTTTGACATTATGGTGGGAAAGCTTGTTTGTCGCCTTATCAGAACATGGATAAGAGGTATTTGATCAATTTTGTCTCAACAGTTGGTAAACTTTCATTCCAGAATCAGGAAAAACTCTAGGCTGACTGCTCATTAAACTCATTTTCTATTCCTACACATGTTAAATACAGAAGATGGCAATTATTTCTCCCAAACTGTCCCAGTCCAAAGTTTTTTTGTTTTTTTTTAAATGTATGTCTTAAATTTTCTTCAATATAGAAACAGAAAAGTCTCCTGGATTATTTAACAATACTATAAGTTTGTGTTATTGGCAGTTATCAGTTTTAATTATTTCTGAGAGAGACTTTCCTGCAGTTTGATATGGTGAGCGACTTTAAAGGGACAGTTAAACCCAAAATCAAAAATACATGATTTCTTTTCTTTTAACCCAAATAGCTATTTTTTCCATCTGGATGTCTGGATATCTGCCTTTTCTCAGATGTAATCATTGCTCAAAGCACCAATAAAAAAATTAAATATTACAAAGATGTAAAAAAAAAATAAAAACAACTGAAAAACTCAACAGCAAAGTCTCTTTCCAGAAATCATGTCCCAGTTACTCAAGATCAAAATAATCCACACATGAACAAGAGGTCACAGCTCAGCCGAGGGGGACGCACTATGACAAGCATCCGCCTCTTATGCAGGAGTAGATGCAGGCTTCCTTCTGTGCTGTGATACAGTTGCCAGGTGTGGTTTGGAAGTTCCTATACAAAACCGCTTTCAACAAAGTCTGCAGATTATTTTGAGTAGCCAGGCCATGATTTTTAGAAAGAGATGTTGCTGTTGAGCTTTTCAAACAGACTGCAAACACCACAAACCTGTGTCATCTAGTTTCATTAAATTCAAGAAAAGTCAGACATCTCTATGAACAATATCCCCAAAATTCAGCAACGCACACCAAAACAATATAGATGGAAAAATAGCACTTCAGGTAGTATGTATTTTTAAATCTTTAAATACTAGCAAATTTATGATAATTTGTTGTTGCATTTGGGAACAAAATACCATGTCAAAGTTGTAGCCTGGTTCCAGAACTCTGAATTGCCGCCCACATCTCAGATTTGTTTAGACATTCAAACAGGGCGATATCATGCCTATTTCTGCCAGCTGAAGATGCAATCAGTCAGAGTCTTGTGCAATGGATTAAGAATGGGAACATCATCTTCCTTCACAAGAATCTGGCTACAAGATGCGACCATGAAAACCAGCGATTAAAGTATAAATAAAATAAGGTGTCAAGCGATTGATTTAAGTCAGCTCACAGAACTTAAAGGTGAAGTTTAGAGGGGATTTATTGGCAGAATATGGCAGAAGTGGATATTGTCATTAGTTTATAATCACTTGAAAGTAAAATTCATTGTATTTTCATTACCTTACAGTAAGCCATTTATATCTTGGTTTGGGTCCTTTTCCATAGAGGCTGCTATGTTGCACCATCATGTTTCTACGGTAGCCCAGACCAGACAAACCAAGGGAGAGACTTTCACCTTTTTTTTGCAAATTTCATGGCCATCCTAGGTCGTCCTACATGCTTGGAACGGGAGAGTGAAACAAGCTGTATTCAGTTTGTTGCAATCTACATCCTCACTGACAGATACCATTTAATCCTGTACGCTGGTCAATTTCTTCATCACAGTTTCCCTGAGCCCAGTGCAGCACCTTAAGATTACTTCTTTTGACCAACCAATCGTCCAAAACCCAAAGACTCTTCATAACATAAATAACAAAGAAAAACAGCAAATCCTCACTTTAAGAACCTGGAACCAGCACACCAGTTGGACACTTGTTTGAAAAAAAATCTGAAACAATTAATAGCTAATCAAAATAGCTGGCAACTAATTTTCTTTCAATTAACTGATTGACTGTTCCAGTTCTACTTTGATCTTTGTGAAAAATGTAAATGTATGTAAAATGCAAAAGCTGCTACATTTGCCACCTTTGCCACTTGACTTTCTTGTTTGTTTGTTTGTTTTTTGTTTTTTTTTTTTCTTTAACACAGTGGCTCCTCTTTTGTACTGAATATTCATCCAGGAAGGGTTTTATGCCCATTGAAGCCTTGGAATTGGTCCAGTTGACAGTAACCACCTCGAAATGTTTATGCAGAAAATAATATACAAATTTTACAACCTGAAGCATGACAGTGTGAAACAACTCCTCCCACTGCTCAACTCTATAAGTAAAGTAATATAATCACTTTTTCACTGAGTAATGAGTCATTAATTAAATCTTTTAATTAACTCGCCCGACGCTGCCTGATTACCCTTCATTGTGGTCCTGTAAATTCACTCTTCCTTTGCTTATCTTGCCTTTTACATTTTCTCCCTATATATTTTTTTAAAGTTTCTCCAAGTCCTTTTTCTCCCTCTTCTTCCGTTGCCATGGTAACCTTCTCTCTCTGGTGCACCCCCACTTTCCCCTCTCTCTCGCTATCTCTCTCTCTCTCTCTCTCTCTCTCTCTCCAGCAGCTGGTTGGATGGTTGCTATAGAAACAGACTTATTTAAAAGAAGAGCTAAGAAATTATCTTTTTCTCTCGCTCTCCCCAACATGCTCGCTTTTGCACCCTTGCTTCCTCCTCTCTCTTTCACTCACCCCATCTTGCTCGCCCTCCCCCTCTTCCTCCCCACCTCCCTCTCTCTCTCCCCCTCTCTCTCTCTCGATCACAAACCAGCAGACCTCCTCTTTTATTTTCCTTTGGCCGTTGCCGTATATTGAGGATTTACACACACACACACACACACACACACACACACACACACGGACACACAAATCTGCAATCTCTCCCTTTCTTCATCTCTCTTAGCTGAGAGCTACACACACACACACACACACACACTTTTTCAATGGTCTCTCTCTCACACACTTACACAAGCATCATAGTACCTTTTTTAAGGAACATACACACACTTCTTGTTTTCTGTGACAGTTGTCTCTCTGTCTCATTCACACACACACAACTTTTGTTTTTCTTGCTCGGTGCTGGTCATGCAAGAGGGAGCCAAATAACATTCTTTCAACATAACAAATTTGTGAAAAACAAAGAGAAACAAGCAACAGTGGACAAAAACAACAACAAAAAAAAAAACTGTCAGCAGTAGTTCAGAAGGCCAAAATTAGTTGGAAAATATTGGTATATCAGATGGACATTTATCATAACACTGAAGTTGAGATGAAATGAAAAATGGCATTTTAGATCACATCTCAGGTCATATTGTGCACCTATTTAACAACATATACCAAAAAACCCCACAAAAAATCTATCTCTGTGTATTCTTAAATCAAAATCCTATCATGTTTTCTTCCTGTAAAACAAATACGACATCTGCTTAGGTATAGACTTGAAGCAGCCAGTTTCAACCAACAATATCATGACATCCACCAATGAATCATTCTTCAACATTTAGCCGCACAGAACTGACTAATTAATCAGCGCGTTATCACCCACATAGTACGTCCTCCATGTTTGTTATGACACACCCACTTTTCAACAATTCCCCCCGCTTATCCTGTTTCACTCACTCAATACAGAAGCTAGATACTTTCAAAATGCTGTTACATCTGGACTTCTACCCAAAACCAAATCCTGAAATTATTGGTTTACCTTGTGGGAACTTGACTTTTGTCTCCTGATTGGACTTGTGTCCCTGTAATGTGAGTGTACTGACTGACAAACAAAAACTAACATATATTATATCAGACATATGAATAAGTAGCTACAGTGCAATCGGTTTAATCATCTGTATAGGGTATATGTCCTCACAGCATAAAATTCAATAAGCCTTTTTTCACAGACATTTTGACATGTCACAGTAGAGAAAGCACCAACATAAACAATAAAATTAATGATGGCTGAATTCCAATTAGCTGCATCGGCGTCAGGATCATGGTATTGTGTGTTTGGCTCACTGTCACACTGTCAGGATGTACTGGGACACGTGAATAGAAAAGAACCTTCTTTCATTTATTATTTACACCCGAGCTTCTCCTGCTGTGACAAGTCAAAGTGTCTGCGGTGGAAAAGGCCTCTGAGCACACATCCCAAAAAATGTGGCGTCACACTCTCAGTCTCATCTCCTTCCCAGAACAATGACAAATCTCACTCTGACATAATCTTCACCTGTGACGCCATGACTTCATTACCGCCACGGGAGCGAGAGACAAGCAGCGTGACGTCATTGTCCTCCTTCACCACCACCATTGCGAGCTGCTCGCTTATCTCCCCTGTACCCGGGCATATCAGGCTTCACTGAGGGGAGATAGTGTCACCCTCCTCTTCCCCTCCACCACCACCACCACCTCACCCAGGCCTGCTCTCGCCTTCTCCTCTCCTCGCCTCATCGAGCCTCATCAAGCCGAGCGGAGCCCGGGGTGTTATCAGTTCCTGATAGTTATCGACTTACATTAAAACATAAGAGGGGAGAGGGAAGGAACGGGCAGATAGACAGACAGAGGGAGGATGGAAACACAAACAGAGTGGGTGGTGATGGATACCGGCTTTCATCATCTGTAATCATGTTGTCCATCTCCATCTTCAAATCGCTGCTTCTTCTTTTATCACCGTTTAAAATCCACCAAAGGAGAAGAAATAAAAGGGATAGAGGGATATATTGAGACTTCAGAGAAAAAAAAAAAGAAAACTCGGTCGTGGTGCCCACGCAATAAAATCATTTGGTTACACAAGTTCAGTTTCTGATAAGGGAAATAAGTTTGGAAAAGCCTCTGTGGGGAAGATTGGAAGGCACTAAATGTTAAATTAAGTGAAAGTGGAGCCAGTGGATACTGGGTCTGTAGGGTGTTTAAAATTAGGATTATGATCGTCACACATTTTGAAAGAGAAAGTATTAAACATTACAAACTTTTCCTTTAGCAGAAGCTTTAGTTTGGATAAGATATGCTGTCTTAATAGAATTAGTAACTGCCTGGTTACTCGAGGATGAAAGGAATGACTTGATATATAATTATATGGTAATGTATATACAGTTTATCTAGTTTAATATAATGTAATGTGGTATGACAGGGAACCCAACCTTTTTATTATACAAGTGCCAATACGATACCTAAGTTTAGTACCAGTACTTTAAGTACTTTAATGTCCTACTGTGAGAAATATAAATTCATTCTTCAGCAAAACCCTATTTTCTTATTGAACAAAAGAAAAAATGTTCTAAAATGTTAAAAGCAGTCTAAACACACTACTTTTTCTAAGATCAAACTGTCTAAACTTGGCAAAGTGTTTATTAAAATCAGTAAATATCTTATCAAAGAACAAGTAAAAATGACCAACCTGACATCTAATAACAACTTTAAGTACTTGGCAGTTTTCAACAGTTCTTTTAAGATTGTTCTTGAGGTTTATTTTGGCTTTACTTTCTATAATGTATACAAGTCTGTCCACACAGAGATATATAACTATAATAACTATATCATTTTAAAAAATAATTCTAATATATCAGCATCATGGGTTTGACATCGCAAAGTACATGATACCGTTTCAAAACAGTGATAATACTGATAACCTTACCCAATATCCAACCCTTATAATATACGATCAAAACTGTAATTGAATAATCTGTAGTCAATTAACTGTTTGATTGATGACATGAGACAGTCCATTACAATGTTACATTATGTATGGAATCAGTGAAAGTACACACACACACACACAGACACACACACAGACAGTTATCCAGCAGCATGCATAATCCAGGGCAAAGACAAAAGGGAAAACCTTGTGATAGCGATCTTGTAATGGATCAGATTGATTAAATTCACTGCGCCGGACAATTTCTCATTCTTAATCCTCAAGATGTCTCTGAATGGATTTCATGTGGGAGGCCCATTCAATTGTTCTCTCTCACCTCCACACATGAGACTCTCAGACAGCCAGCGAGCAAGCAAGAGAAAACACAGGCAGACAAAGAAACACAGAGAGGGAGAGAGGTAGAAACATAAACTACCTCCACACTAAGCTTATTTGATCTCACAGCCCTTTTTGTTGACATTTTTCCTCATATAAAAGGAAGCACTTTTATGCTTTCGGTGCTTTTATGCTTGATGTCTGCATTTCTTTGAAAGCTTATCCTTGGAGAGGGTGGCCAGTTTGGTTTCTCACTTTCCCTTCCAAAAAAGCTAAGATGGGTTACTTCCAGCCTTTTATCACTTTTATTGAATACTCATGCGGAGAAAGGAGACCCACTTTATTTATCCGTAGAGGGCTGAGGACTCTGTCGGGGGCGGAGCGTTGTGCATTGCAGCGTGCCGCTTGGAACAGCGGTGAAATATGCTGGAAATGCCTGGAAAACTCCAGGCCCTGCTCTCCCAGGAGAGCCCCATCTATAATAGGCCTGGCTGTTTCCCTCTGCTCCCTCGCTGCAACCCTCTCCACACATAAATCTCTGCTCCCCAACCCTGCTCTCCTCCTCCTTCACTCCTGTTAGTTCCCTCTCCTCCTCCTCTGTATTTCATCCTGCCCTCATCCACACTACTGCATCCCCCTTCTTCTTTCTTTCTCTGCACTCCTTCCATTAGCGCTCATTCCTCCATTTCAACTGGTCCTCAAGTCTCCTTCACTCCTCTGCCCTCTCTCCCCCTCTTCTCATCCTCTTTTCTTCTCTCATCGGATCTCTTTCTCTGTTTTCCTGCTCTTTCGCTCAAGCCCTTGCCAAACAATAAGTACGTGCACTCCTCCTTCTTCTTGTTTTTCCTCTTTTCAACATTTCTTCCATCCTCCTCTTTCACTCCTCTGTGGCCCTACTACCCAAATTTCCCTCCTGCCCTCATTCTGTTGTCTTCTTCTCTCCTTTCTCCTTGTGTTGTAGCACTTGAGATCTGTCTTGGTCTCAAGACCACTTTTTGAAGGTCTCGTTTCAGAATTGACCACAGGTTTTCTCAGTCTTTCTCGATCTTAGACACAGAAGACCACAACTGCAAGGATATCACTAAACTGTCTGTGCATTGTCTGATTTATTTGAAGACAAAACAGCATGAAAATTTCATATCACAGTTAGAGTGATTATAGCTTAATTATCACAGTTATCAATATTGTTATGGTATTGTTAAAATGTGCTGAAAATGCTGAAAAAGTACTGATCACACTGAAATAATTTTGCCATTGAAAACTTTGCAACATTTGAAACGGCATGTCCTTTGCAATGTCAGTGTTGACACAAAGCAAACCAAGGTTGCTGATGCAACTGCATCTGGGAGACTATTGCAAACTTTGGTTGACACTGGACAATAACTACCATTTTTCAAAGCATGGTAATCAAACACAGATTATGATAATTATTTGAATATGAATAGTCTGGAATTTTATCACAGTTTATCGTGAAAACAATTAGTTTTTCATCCCTAATTATCTGTTAACATTTTTAATGTGAAATGCAACCAATCACTTAACTCAATTCTAATTTTTGTCTCCGTTAACAGCTCAACTAAGTCTTCTGTAATAAAATTTGGCTATCTAAACCACAGGTCATCTGCAAAACAAAAGAAAACACACACGGTCTGTAAATTCTGCAATGCAGCACTTACTACTGGGATCAGGTCAAAGTTTTATCGGCACTTAGAAAGGAAGCGTAAGTGTCAGTGATGCAAAGAAAGCTAGCTAATTTATGATTTTTCTTGTGATAAACGACGATGAGACGCTATTCAGCTAATGTATAGTTATGTTACATCAATAGTACATACCTGTCAACATTGGGATTAGAAAATAAGGGGGGGAGAGGGCTGGTCGGTTACTGGTCAGGACCAGTCACACTGAAAACCGGTAAATTAGCATCACATATCAAATTCTGTTCCAGTCAAATTCACACACATGCGCAACAAGATGGTCACGTCACACTTGCAGAGACACAGACAGTGACCTCATAGCCACAACAACACTGGTCACAGCCACTCAAACTCAGACACATGCTTGGGCATTAGCGATAGACTTGCTGTAACCTGGAGCACTTTTGGAGAAAATGTTTATTATGAAGATCCAATTTAATTTCACATTAAAGAAAAGCTACAAAAATCTGCATGTATTCTGTCAATTATAGTTCTCAGAAAGAATGAAAATCAGAATCGGCCAAAAACAGAATCAGCAGGTCAGACCCTTAAAAAAAGAAAAGGAAATCGGCCAAGAAAATGGCATTCAGTGCATCACTAAAAATGACTGAAGCAACTGGTAAAAAAAGATTCAAGTTGAATTTTAATGAAATAAAAGTCAGCATGACAGCATCAGTGAACGCTGTTGACTTAACTGTTAATTTTCCCGACATCAATCATACTCATTCAACTTTATTTCACTCTGTATTTCTCCACTGGATCATTCACACCCCACCACCAGTGGCTCCACGCCCCCCAGTTTGGGAACCACTGCAGTAGAGGAAATGAAGCAAATACATCAAATAGGGCCAGTGGGCTATTTACGGGAAAATATTTCGGAATGACGGCAGGATCCCGGGAAAAAACAAAAGGGTTGACAGGTATGCAGCGGTAGTTCATGTCAGCTCCGACTTAAATGCTACATGTCGCGGTGTCACTCCCTCACTTGGGCGAGAGAGCTTGAGATGTGACAGCAATTGGTCACGCCTTGGTCTCGGTTTAGGTGGTCTTGACTGCAACACTGCTCTCTCCTCCATTCATGCTCCTTTCCCCCTCAAGCCAGAATTTCCTCCATCTGTCTCCACACCTCCTCTGATCTCCTTTTCGCTGCCCTCCTTTACTCATCTTCTCTCTTTCTCCCCCGTCATCCTCTTTTCTTCCCCTCTCACCTCATTTACTCCTCTATTTTCCTCTCATATCATCTGTTCCTCTTTTTTCCTGATAAATCTCTGCTCCTCAGCTCCACTCTCCTCCTTTTCCTCCTACTGCGCCTTCTTTAACTCCTTTGCCCATTTCCTACCCACATTTCTCTGTTGTCCTTATCGTTTATTCTCCTCCTCTCTTTTCATCTACTCCTCCATTCCTCGCTCCCTTGCTCTGAACTTTCTCTCCCCCTTTAGTCCTCCTGACTCATTCTTCTGCCCTCAACTACACTTCTGAATCCCCCTTCTTTTTTCTTCTGCTCTCCCTTCTATCAATGCGTGCGCCCACAGAAATCTGCTGCCCTCTTTTGCTCCTCAGCCCTGTCCTCCTCCTCCTCCTCTTTCACTCTTGTTAGCTCCCACTCCTCTAATCACCTCATTCTCTGCCTTCTTCACCCGTTTGGCCTCCTCCCACCTGAATTTCTCTCCTTTTAAACCACCACATATCTCTCTTGCACTCTTCTTCTGCCCTCCTTCCACTCTGTCCTCCTCCATTCACCTGAACTCTTCTCCTCTATTTTCCTGCTCCAACCATTCCCAGCCCTGCTCTGCTCAACCTTAACTCCTCTTAGCGCCCTCTCCTCTGCATTTCTTGCCCTCGTCCTTTCATCTTCTTATTTTCCATCATCTACTCCTTAATTTTCTTTCCGTTCTTGTTCTCTGCATGTCTTCTCCTCCTCCTCCCTCCCAGTCCACTCCTCCTCCCTCATTCAGGCTGACATATCAGCCAGATTGACGGGTGTCAGTCCTAATACCGGTCGACGCTCTCTCTTAGGATCTGCGTACTCTTCAGTCTTTCACTCCCACAAACACACACACACACACACACACATCCGCCTGAGCAGAGGAGCGAAGGGGTGAATTTGCCAATGTCGTTTTAGCAGATTACTAGATTATCGGGACATTGTAGTAAATTAGCAGCGGCTAATTGTGGTGGTTATTTTATTTATTTATTTTAATTGCTGTTCCTTGTCACCTCAGATTACGCTTCCCACGCCATAAGGATATCAGATCTGTCAGGTACTGGAGGGCTTTGGGATGAGGCCCACACACACACTTAACTCCACAGCCACCACTGTGTTGTTTGAACCTCCGCTCTGCTCTTAAACAAGGCTTGTCATGCCATTTTTAATTATCTTCATTTGAGAGTACAGCGTGTTTTATTGAAGTGGATTTTTTTTTTCAACACCCAATTAGAGCAACAGAGTCAGTCAACCTTTTATATTCGCTTTTATGGCGCGATCAGTACAGTATGGCACTAATGACCAAGGTTGGAGGGTTGATTCATCCTGAGACCACTGATGCAAGCAATGCTCATCATCAGCGGTGTTGCAGATGATAAAATCCTCCAAGAAGAAGACAAAGAACATGTTTAGTTCCTTTGCATAATGAAGAGCAGTGATTGTATAAAATCAAACTGCAGGGACCTTGTTTTTTCTCAGTTTGTTGGATTTTTAAGTCTTGATTGAGAGCGCAGGGCCACAAGGTAATTCTTACATCTGGTCTACTGACAAAAAATATTTTTTAGTGCAATTCAAAACAGGCCACTGCCCTCGGGCCTCAGACCTTCAGGCTTGACTTTTGTTTGCTGTAATTTGATTAACTGCAAATTTGTTTTTGAAATCTACCAAAATCAACAAAATTGGTACAAATCCTGAATTTTAAAATGATCTTGGCTTCTTAGTGGGCATTCAGGTGGAAAACAGCTCTGCATTTAAAGCATGCAGGCTGCACTGATAGGGACATGTTGTTCAAGGTGCTGGTGAGGCAAGGAATGATCCAAGAGGAATAATTTTACTACTCTGAAAAACCAATCCGAGTATCTCTGATTTTGACCCTGGGGGAAACAGCCACTGCTTCAGAGGCTTCCATTGTAGCCGGCCATGATCATTCTTTATGGTTTGATTAGCAACTTGAAATGCAAGTATAATGTCTATTAACAGACATTTGCACCCTTCTCTCTCTCCCCCTTCCCTGTCCTATCTTCAGCTGTCCTATCTTAATAAAGGCAAAAAGCCCAAAAAATAATCTTTAAAAGAAAATATCAGTTTTGCATTGTAGTTTTCCTGTTCACTAGAAAAAAACATTCAGATCATGATGATGTGATATTTATTCAAACAAACATGTTTTCTTCTTTTTTTTGTGTGTCAAAGTTCTCTGCGCTGGCACCCCTGCCACATTTTGGCTTCATTCATTTTTTCACGTGGGGTTATTGTTGTTACGAACTTGACCTCAAAGAAAATAAACATGTTCATACCTAAAAGATGTAACAGATCATTGCCAATGATTCGCAAAACAATATATATGACAATTGGAGAGGACCAGCAAGAGGCCTACCAGGCCCTCGACTTACTGGACCTTTGTTTTCACTTGGTTAATACTGTGAAAAGGTTGCAGTTTGGTTTAGGCACCAAAACCACTTGGTTAGGTTACGGAATCAATCATGGTTTAGGATAAAATAAGTGTGTAAATTACATAAATTAAATTATATTATAAGTGATGCAAGTAAAGTAACCTGCATAACTTGACTTCCAAAGTTAAAACAAGCCCACACTGACTTTTGGTTTTGCCTCTGCATCAACAACCAGGTTAATCCAGCCATGCAACAGTGGGTATCCCCTGCAAAATCTCCGAATCAAACAGCTGAATGAGTAAAAAATTCTACAATCACTATCTTATCTTACAGTATGCACTATATACACTAATGCATCCAGTGTTTAAAAAAGAAGCCTTGCTGTGTGAGGTTTTGCTTGTGAAATTTAATACAGAAGTGGTTCCTTATACAGAAACAATAAAGATGCTGGTGAGTTGTTGAGCATTTTCTCCAAATTTTTACATGCTGTAAATGCCACGGTTCTTACTTAACCCACAAACCCCCATCTGAGAGTATTTTTGTTGTTAGATGATTCAGAAAGGAATTACACAACGGTTTGAGGGCGGAACAGTGGAGAGCTTGAAACTAATGATCAAAGACAATCTCGTCTGTCCCTTATGTAAGTTATAGCAAGAAGAAGAAATCATTTTGGCGCTGGTCCTTCAGGTCAGCAGCATGGAAAGGAAGCTTGTGAATATGATAAGTGTCACTGTAACCTAAACTTACATTGATCATGAAACCAAATATTACGCAATGCAGCAGACTTCAGACTCTTAATGGTGACAAACCAAACTAGAAAGAAACTTTTTAAAATAGAGAAAAACTTTCTTAATGTTATTCAATGACTGTTTTGGGAAAGTTTCTTATTATTTTGAGTTGCAAACTCCATATCTATCACACACTATTTAGTATGATGTCCTTATAAAACCTGACCTCAGACTGACTTCCAGTGTCCCTGTGAAAGTTAAATTCATTACAGTATTTTTGTGGACTTCAAATCCTTGTTGCTGCCCTGGTATTTGCCCTTTGTGCCCTCAAAAAACTGACAGCACCAAAGGCCAAGTGACCTTGCCCCTAAAAAATGATGAAATTCCGGGCCTGAATTAACCTGGGATGAAGTTTTTGCCAGAAATTTACATGACGAGCTGAAAGAGCGCTTGTTTTTTCCCCGCGAAAGCGATGTGTGTGCTTCAGACCATTGAGCAGGATACAAAGTTAGAATCTCAAAAATTAAACAATCCAAAAAAAAATGTTCATGTGTGAACAATTTTAAAAGTGGAGCTGGCTTCTATTAAATATATATTTTAAGTGACAGTAATTTATTTAGAAATAATTTACTGGAGGAGATCTGTGCCCAAGGTGCTAAGTCAAAGGTTGGAATTTGATTTCCAACTGGATTCACTTTAGATTATTGAAGATGTTTTGGGTGAGAATCCAAAGAAAGTCCAGTAGGCTTTGAGTTTGCATTTCTAGACACATCTTCAGAGACCTTTCTGAGGAGCCCTGGTGCCCCTGGAGAACACTTTGGTGTAAACCTGTGCTGATGTAAACCATCAAACATTGATGGTCCAGCTGGGTTTCTGTTGAAGAAGAGACTCAAGCCAACAGGGCCTCCCTCTTTATTTCTCTCAGTGCTTCCTGAGCGCTCCTGGTCTGCCTCTGTTTATCCTCAAACATCCCCTCTTGTCAACAGATTAGGACTGAACCCCGCTGTCTCTTCCTTTCTTCGTCTCTCTCTCTGCCTCCATCTCTCTGTCTTTTGGCCTGTCTCTTTACATCTGCGCCTCAGCTCTATTCTTGTGACGGGAGAAAAGAGTGGGAGGAGGAGGAGGGGGGGAGAAAAGGGAGAAAAAGAAAGTCTGTGTGTGTGTGTATGTGTGTGAAAGAAAGAGGGGGGAGATGGGACAGGTGCTTGCAGTGCAGGAATTGCTTTGCTTGCTTTGCTTGCATGATCAGGCTGCAAAAATGTTCAGCTCAAGCAAAAGTGCTGTTCAAGAATCGACTCCCTCGCCAGTGGCCAGACCGGCGCTGGCAGCGCGGTGTCGGATCACAGCGGCAACATGCTACATCAGACCCACACGCACATATACACATACAGAGCCGAGTGGTAATTACAGGGGCCCACAGACGCGCGGTCAACCACACAGAGATGTAGTGGGCCTGTGTTAGGAAGCCAGGCACACCACTGGATTGAACAGTGAAGCAGGCTGCTCAGAGAAAAGCAGGCAGTCAGTCAGTCAGTCAGCCAGTCAGTCAGTCAGTCAGTCAGTCAGTCAGAGCTGTGAGCAGAGGAGAGCAGCCAGAGACACCTGGAAGACTCCAAACAGGCTAAACACACATTAGCCTGCAGCTGCTGCATGTAGGGGACGGATTCACTCTGATCACATTTACAGGCTTACACCAGCTCAGCAGGAGACACTCTACTGCTGCTTGCCACAGTTCTCTGCTTGGTTCCTCACTGTTCTTTACTGTTCTTTACTGTTCTGTTTCTGTTCTGTCTCTGTTCTGTCTCTGGTTCTGTTTGGATTCACTGTGATCACATTTAAAGGCTTACACCAGCTCAGCAGGAGACACTCTACTGCTGCTTGCCACAGTTCTCTGCTCCGTTCTGCACTGTTCTCTGCTGTTCTCTACTGTTCTGCTCTATTCTCTGCTCTGTTCTGTCTCTGTTCTGTCTCTGGTTCTGTTTGGATTCACTCTGATCACATTTACAGGCTTACACCGGCTCAGCAGGAGACACTCTACTGCTGCTCGCCACTGTTCTCTGCTCGGTTCTTCAGTGTTCTCTACTGTTCTGCTCTGTTCTCTGCTCTGTTCGGTTTCTGTTCTGTCTCTGGTTCTGTTTGAATTCACTGTGATCACATTTACAGGCTTACATCGGCTCAGCTGGAGACATGCTGCCACTGCTCACCACTGTTCTCTGCTGTTCTGCTCTATTTTCTGCTGTTTTCTACTCTTCTGCTCTGTTCTCCACTGTTCTCTGCTGTTCTGTCTCTGGTTCTGTTTGGATTCACTCTGATCACATTAACAGACTTACACCAGCTAAGCTGGAGACACTCTGCTGCTGCTCGACTCTGTTCTCTGCTGTGCTCTGTTTGTTCTGTGTCTGTTCTCTGCTGTTCTGTTACTCTTCTTTCTCTGTTCTCTGCTCTTCTTTGCTGTTCTGTCTATGTTCTCGGCTGTTCTGTTTTTATTCTGTCTCTGTTTTATGCTGTTCTTTGCTGTTCTGTATTTGTTCTTGGTTGTTCTGTTTCTATTCTGTCTCTGTTCTCTGCTGTTCTTTGTTTTTTTATTTCTGTTCTGTCTGTTCTCTGCTGTTCTGTTTCTGTTCCATCTCTGTTCTCGGTTGTTTATTTCTGTTCTGTGTCTGTTCTCTGCTGTTCTGTTTCTATTCTGTTTCTGCTGGGTTCTGTTCTGTTCCTTCTCCATTTGGTTCTGTTCTGCCTCTGTTCTATCTCTGTTTGGTTCTGTTCTGCTCCGTTCTCTGCTGTTGTGACCCGTTCAGGTTTCTGTTCCACACTATTTGATTCTTTTCTCCTCTGTTCTGTTTGTCTTCTCTTTCTGTTCCCTCTGTCATGTTCTGTTTCTTTTCTATTCTAATTGGTTCTTTTCTTCTTGGTTCTGTTTTTTCTGTTGTCCACTGTTTTCTTTTGTTCTGTTCTATTCAAGTCTTTGTTCTGTTTCTGTTCTGCTCTGTTTGGTTCTGTTCAGTACAGTTCTGTTTCTGCTGGTTTTGGTTTTGGTTTCATTGTGTGCTGTTCTTCTTGGTGTCTGATTTGTTTTGTTTCTGTTCTGTTTGTTTCTTCTCTGTTCCGCCCTGATTTCTTTTGTTCTGATCTGTTGAGGGTTCTGCTTGATTCTGTTTGGTTCTTTTCTATTCTGTTTGGTTCTGTTCTGTTTCTGTCCTGTCTGTCCTCTCTTTTCTCTTTTCTTTTACTCTTTCTGCTCCACTTATCATTTTGTTCTGTTTGATTCTCTATAGCTGGAATAATAATTTTACTCTCCCTGTAATCTGTTCTCTTTCATCCGATTACAACCAACACTCTCGATATCTTTAGCCCTAATTAATCTGAGCTCTTGATTGATAAATTTACATTTATCTTAATATTAACTGATTGAATCTGATACATTCTGTTCTCATCCAAACACAAATGCACCATTCTTCAAGCCAAGATGATCAAACTTTTTACTTTTTTTCATCAAGTATTTCCTACTTGCACAGTGTACTTTGACATCCGTGTTTATGAGCTGCGTTTTGGTTTACTTCCTGTCACCGCTATAGTAACATCTGCAAACTTAGTGATTTTTCATCCTTAAATTAGTGACTTTACTTTATCGTATTAAAGTGATTACCATTAATTTTGTGGCGCTTCTATGGATTCTGATAATACCCTCAGTGTCCTAGATAACCATTAGCAATGTAAGCTAGCTCGCTAGCTAGTATCATCATCCTCATTCAAACCTGACAGAAACAAAATAAAACTCACCATCTTGGCTACAATCACAATCATCAACTGTGCTTTGGTCTAAATATACCCAATACCCATATACCAAATTGTGAAAAGTGAAGTAACTTACGTAAGGATGAAAACTCACTACATTTGGAGTTGAAGGTATCATTACTATAGCATTGACGGACGTTTAAGCGGAAATGGCATATAGAGCAAAAATGTTTTCACATCCAACTTGGTAAATTTAGGGTTTATTTCAACCAAACCCTTCACGGTGTGAAAGACAGAGATGATGCTTTCGGTGAGTTTTATTTTTCATCCGTCAAGTTAGAATGAAGATGACGAGTCTAGTTAGCTAGCTAATGTTGCTAACGGTTATCCAAGACCCTGAGGTGATTATGAAAACGTTCAAAAAAATACATACAGAACAAACAGGAAATACTATCAACGATATGGACCAAGCAAACTGTTAAAAAGTGAAGTAATCAACTTAAGGATGAAAAAACAAATTTTTAGGTGAAGGCAACATTACTATAGTGTTGACAGGAGGAAAACAGACGGATGTGGATGGATGTGTCATTTTACTTTGTGCAAGTAGAGATTTTTACTAATTTTAAAGCAATAATAAAAGGTTCAATGTTAATGGGATGGGTTTTTTTCAGGACAGGGTCAGAAATTTACTTGCCCAAAGCACCTGTACAAGATTTATTATTATTTTATTAGAGATTATCAAATAATGAGAAAGACTACAGTTAATTGTCATCTTTAATCAAGGACTGCAAATGCAAATGCATTTAAAATGTCAGAAAACAGTCCAAGGTGATGTCTTCAAATGTCTTGTTTTGTCAGTCTAAAACCCAAATATCGAGTTTAATATGATCTCTATATTTGAGACGCTGATAACAGCATTTTCTGCCATTTCGCAGGAAAAATCAAAATATTTTTTTCAGGTTTACAGCCCAACACGACATTTTACTTACCCCAGGCAAGCAGGCAATACTTATTATCGCCTTAGTCTATTCTATTCTATTGTGTTCTGTTCTGTTCTGATCATGGTGGTCAGCTCTGCTCCAGCCTGGTAGCTCCTCTGACTGTCTGTCTCTGCAGATCACTGTCTGTGCTCTCATCACACCGGCGGCCTGCGGCACCGGGGACCCAGGTGCTGAGGCAGGTACACACACACACACACACACACACACACACACACACACACACACACACACACACACACAGTTGAACTGTTCACATCAGGCCACCTCAATTAATCACCTCTGCCTTTGGAGCCGTGACTGCCCTCAAACACAAACGCACACTCATCCTCTCTTTCACTGAGGTGTGTGTGTGTGTGTGTGTGTGTGTGTGTGTGTGTGTGTGTGTGCGTGCGTGTGTGTGTGTGTGTGTGTGTGTGTGTGTATGTGTGTGTGTGTGTGTGTGTGTGTGTGTGTGAGACAGAGGGCAATCTATCAAGGTGATCGATAAATAGGGGTATTAATATTAGTAATGGGGCTCTCCTCCAGTCCAGTGAATATGTATCTGTCTTTACGGTAAAATATGATTTTTTTTTTGGCACCTGCACGTTTTGCAGCGGGGACGCGCGCACGGGCACGAGCACGGGAAACTCTACCTGCATGCTGAAGAGGAGGAGGATGCACTGCTCTCTATGATCACACACACACACACACTGACTTTCTCTCAAGGGTCACTTCTTTCGCTTTACTCCACTCTCTTTCTCATACACACACACACACAGATTAAAGAAATTAACGAGCCTTGCGCGTGCGTGTGCGCGCGCACGTGTTGGAAATTGATCTAGTGTGACTCATGTTAAAGCCCGCTGGTGACCAGACATGTGTGCATTGGATCCTCGCCTCATCAATCATCCCCCCGGCTGGCAGTCTATATGCGCAGTGTGTGTATGTGTTTGTGCGCGGGCGTGCGTGTGTTTGACCCACACTGCGTTTGTTTGTGTCACCCAGATCTATCTATTCATGCGTTTCAAAGGTCACGTCAAAGCAATGTCGGGTGCAGATGCTGCACATCTCCCTCATCAACGTGAAACTGGAGGAAAATGAACGCACTGTTTGTGTGTCTGCTCCCCTAAAACCTCATTTTTCCCCCAGCGGAGCAGAGACCCTGAACACCCCACGACTCTGCTCCCTCCAGTGTAATGATGATGTCCAGGGCGGCACAAATCTATAACAACATAACACATTCACACACTCACAGAGCCAGACACAGGCTGTAGATGCGCGCACACACACACACAGCCAGCCCAGACTGAAAGACACCCACAAAGCGCACAGACGCACCAAAGAGGATAAAAAAAGGCTGAAAGGAGACAAATTTCGGGCATTGAAGAGAAACTTTCCGCTGTTGTTCAGTTGAGCTTAAATGTGTTTCAACATCTCTCACCTTGGTTCAAAGTGATCGCCAAAGTTATGATCCACAGGACTGGCATGGTTCAGCCGAGCGCATTCAGATTCCTCCCCTCAGCTCTGCTTCTCCCCCGAAGAGACACCATCAATTCCTCCCGACCGGCTGAATTTAACTGGAATCCTCTTTGAGTCATGAGAGTGAAAGAAGCCAAATTTAGAGGAAAAAATCCCGATGCCTCTCTTTTCCTTTCCTCTTTCTCTTCTTACTCGTTTCCCTGTTTCTCCCGTGCGTAAAATAAATCTGTCTCCACTTTTTTTCCTCCTCTAGTCTGCGTCTCTTTTCCTCTCTGCGCTCTGGATTCCCATTTAAACACACTGAATTCCTCTCTCTCCCCCCTCCTCTCATACAATGAGTAGCACACACCCCCTCCCTCAGCCTCCACCACCACCACCACCTCCTCCTCCACGCCTCCCCGCTCCAAATCTCCGTTTTGGACTCCACAGAGAGGAGGTGAATGGCGCCCCAGCGGCCGCAGCGAGAACTGCACTTTAAACAGGAAAACTTCAACCATTAAGTTCAGTGAGTGCACCTCTGGCACACAGAATACTTTGTAGCAGGTTATGACTGTAAATCTTTAGTGATATTTAAATATGTAGATAGTTTAGATGTGCAGCATTGAGATTAAGTAAAGGGCCAATCATATTTTTTGAGAAAATATAGACAGGTCTTCCAGGCGCCAACCTTTCTCTCTTCTTTTATTCTTCTTTTAATCAACACCAAGACACCAGTACAGTACAGTACACCCAACTTCACTCCCTCAGGGTTCTCAGAATACTTCTCCACCCACCATTTGCACATGATAGTCTCCTCTGTCCCAGTCATACCTGTCCCTCCTAACCAATGGTGAGTAGGAACTAATTAACTCATAGTCAAGTGGACATGAAGCATCAAGTTAAAATACTGCACATGAAAATATATAAATACAAAAATTGCAAAGTGCCATAAATGATTATGAAATAATAAAGGTGTTTACCAGTAAATGTAATCCTGCAAATGCATCATCACCTCCCGAGACCTGAAAGAAAAAAAGTTTTGATATTTAGGATTTTTTTTTTTTAAATTTTTTACATCATTTAAATAATTGCAATGTAAGAAACATATCACAAAAAAAAATCTCCAGAATGTTATTTATGTTTTATAGCATGTCCCTTGTTGTGGATATCAGGTCAATATTTTCCACAAAAATTACAAGACATCAATTTGGTAATGATAAATTTTCATTTGCTCTGCATATCTTTTTCATTCTTTCTCATCTGATGAATGTTGGAAATAACAGTGGTGTTTTTATTCAAAACTCTAGTGGGTAAACCTTGACAGTGAAAATCACTGAGAACACATGATATAAACACGCTTACCTGACATTAATTTTACATTGGCAGGCAGTTCTTGATCTCGGAGGCACATGCTTCTCTTTACTCACTTCACAAACATCTTCGCACAACATCCTTCTCTCCTGCACCATTTTTTAACAAAGTGCACACTGTGACCTTTTCTCTGTAGGTCTCCCAGAGGTCTGGTGGTCTGACCTGTGCTGGATCCAGCTCTTCGTAGAAGTCAGATCAAAGAAATGAAAGATGGTGCAGGGAGCTCACTTGTTCCTGCAACTTTGACATTAGATATAGACGGATCACGTGGTCACAAAGAAGAAAAGCTCTTCTGCCTCATTCAGTGTTTTTTGATTTTGGTGTGAATTGTACCTTTAATAGCTGCATCTGCATTTTAGTTTTACATGTTTAGGTCACATATGAGTTATATAACATTTACACCTTAACCAGTACCGGATTTTTGGGGCCTGTTGTGGTCTGATATTGATATACTGGTCAATATTCTTTATTTATAAATAGAAAATCCAAAAAGACCTCAGAGCAAGAACAACTAGGGTACAAATTAAAAAGAATAACATCCAGACAACTTGAATAAAGGCAAGGCAAGGCAAGGCAAGGCAAAGAGAAAGGATCAAATATACAAAAACATGCTGCCCATAAAATTAAAAAAAAAGAGAGAGAGAGCTGGAATCTCGTCTATCCTGTAGTCATTCAAATGTTGGATTTATAAACAGCATATTTAAGGTCTTTTAAATGTCTGTAGGATAATATGCAACTGCCTGAGTAACAGCCAAGGAACATTATTAAGCCTTTGCTAATGTATTAACAAACAAAAGAAATTCCAGTGTGTATTTTCTTTATGAATAAGAAAATCTTTGGTGGGCCACCCAGCACCCTGTCAGGGGTCAGATTTGGCTCATATTAGAACGACAACTAAAGCAAAAAATAACCCCAAAATATAAAGTGTACAGTACTTACAGTTACACAGG
Source organism: Lutjanus erythropterus (assembly GCF_056507025.1). NCBI lineage: Eukaryota > Metazoa > Chordata > Actinopteri > Lutjaniformes > Lutjanidae > Lutjanus > Lutjanus erythropterus. The sequence continues at coordinate 23,135,452 of NC_139328.1, forward strand.
TATATTCTCAGAAGAAATCTAGCAGTGTTCACAGTTGTTGTGCTTCTTATGTAAAAATAATAAATAAATGAACACAACAGTTTCTACCAAAGTTTGAACCATTTTGGTCATTTCACATGACAGATTGCTGTAAAACTGTCCTAGTTCCCTTTTTTTCTTTTCTCACTGGTTTTGAAGTGACAAGGCAAAGCTGGATAAAAGTGATGTCAAATATTTCCATGTCCCAATAATGTGGGACAGAGGTGGGACCAAGTCATTGTTTTACACAAGTAAGTCATCTCAAGTCTTTGCACTCAAGTCCCAGATCAAGTCCCCAGTCCTAAACTTTGACTTTAATGTAAAAGTGAGTTTCCACTCTTGTTGTCCAACTGGAGCTCACTAACATGACATTGGTTCTTTATGGTTCACTCCCTGAAAAGGGCAAATTAGCTCCTGGGTCACTAATGTTACAATGTTTTACAGGGGTTAAGACATTTAAATGCCCTGGCCTGCCTCCCCACATGCAAATATTCCACCAAAACATACTACCTTTTGAATTTTTAGTGGTACTGTTCTGTATATATTTGGGTCTCTGTGCCTTTAGTGTTCCTTTAAATAAACTCTTTCTTGTTTCTTTGATCTACTATATGTTACCACTGTTATATTCCTTCACAGTTCTCGGTATTGGACTAGAATCTGACCTTACATTATCACTGTAATCTTTCCATCATGGTACTTTCCTGTAAACTAGTAGGTGTGTCATACTGTATGATTTCAAATGACATATTCCTGAACTTACAGGGAGAACTATGTGAGTGCTTTTATTCTTACAGTGACATGACTCAACACTGCAATCAACATCTTGCAAAACATACGTTTGGTGAAATAGGTATTATAATTGAAACTGTGCTATTCACCAGTCAAATGAGGTCAGCTTTGGCACTGCACACTTGTTGGCACCTACACCAGACCTGTTGTATTTTGTTCTGTTTTAACTAGATTGCATTTACTGTAACAACAGCACAGTTCAGCAAAAACAAGTCCTTTATCCTCAAACAGCTGGACAGAGTTCTGAACATCCATCTGTGTGTTGACTGTGACTTCTCACTGTATAATGAATTAGCAGCATGTGTACAGTGTAAGGCTGATTATTAACTGCCTGTACCAGTATCAACATGTGGTAACAATATTCCCCAAACCACAGTCCATACTGAAGGGGTGGAAAGATAAGAGGGATAAAAGGGAACCAGAGAGAGATCAAGAGACTCAAAGACAGAAAGACAGAAAGAAAGAAACAAAGAAAGAAAGAAAGGAAGGAAGATCAAGAAACGCTTAAGCAGATGTATTACTATATATTTTTTCTGTGAGTGATAGAAAGTATGATTTAATCATAAAATAATAATCATTATTTAGAAATAATCAGGTACCACCAACTTGAAATTTAATTGAACTCAGGGAGAACGTCAGTCAGTTTTTCTAATTTTCCATCCAAGTAACCTTTTTTGGCGTAAGGAGGAACTTTGAATTATTGCATTGTACTGCCCTCTGCTGGTCATTTAATTAAACTGCATAGTAAAAAAATGATGGGAGTGTGGCTTCTTTGAACCTGTTGATAACTTAATAGTCTCACATCCAGTGGTTATTGGTTTTGTTAGTTATTTTATCAAATCTATTATTTGTTGAAAAGATCATATTCAGAGCATTTGTACAGTCAGTAAAGAAAGAATGCTTGAAAAAAAAGGAGATATTTATCTGGGTCAATAAAATATCAGAAAATGGTGACAAATGTTGATCACTGTTTTCCAAAGCTGTTAGGAGAAGTTAGCTTTCAGGGTTTTCTGTCAGAAAGCCCTTCTTGTTTATGTTTAGGGGGGAAAAAATCATGGACAGGATTAAAATAGAAAGATCTCTGGCAGAAAGAACTGAAGGCTAACTTCTTCCAAGTACTTTCCCAAAGTTGAAGGTGATGTCCTTAAATATCTTTTGTCCACAACCAAAAAATATTCAGTTTACTGTGACGGCAGGGTAAGGAAACCAGAAAATATTCAAATCAGAAAAGCTTATTGATTATTATTATACTTACAGATTATTGAAATAGTTGGGAAATGATGAAATAGTTGACAAGTAATCACTTAATCAACCAATCATTGCAGGTACAACAAGAAAATGACTAACCCATGCAAAAAACCTATGGAAACCCGTTTGAGCCAGTGAAACAAAAAATATCCCCATAGATAAGTCGTCACGGAAATTCTGAGATATAACGTCAAAATACGTGACATAGTTCAACTTTTTATCTCATAATTCTGACTCACTATGGGGATGTTCTTTTTCTTTTGGCAGAAATGGGCTTCAGTAGAAAGCAGACTGCCCACTGGATGAACATTTTTAGTATTTTGGATCAGATCTTATTTTGAAAGTTTGTGAACAGGAAGAACCGACGACAACAGGTGAAATTAACCCAAATGCATGTTTATTGAAGTCAACAACTCAACTGGTATTTTAACAAAAAACAAATCAAACAAATACTGTATGAACATAACAGCCAACAGACACAAACCCGCCACAGCATGCGGTTGGGTCTCGTCTCGATGACATCATCAGCCATAGTACAAATTAACATACATGACAGCACTATTCTCGTGTGATATGGATATTTATTCAAAAGGAAGACTTGTCATCCAAAATAATGATTTCTAAAAACAAAGACGTTCGTTTTAGTCGCTGAAATAATAATAACAATTTTTGTGAATGCAACACATGTAAGAGTGTCTCCGGAGTCTGTTTGGGTCAATTAATACACACCTCACACTCATACACAAACACACATACACACACATATGTACAAATACACCATAGTCACAGACATCATGCCTGCCGTGCATATCCAGATATGTGTGTAGATGTGTATGTACCCAAAGTGTGTGTGCAAAGTGTGTATGGTAGTATCCAGTAAAGGCAACACTATATACATGAAATTATATAAAAATGGTTGTTGAAACAATTAAATACGCTAAAACAAAATGTCTAACCTTCAAGTTTTGGAAAATCTAATTTTAAAAAAATGATTATCAATTGAACTGAAAGCAGATAAATTTAAGATTATGCACACCTTTAACAAAACATAATTTAAAAATCAATTTGTTTATTCTAAAAAAATGAAAGGAGATGACGGGCAGCTAGTGTGCGACTGCCTGAAGAGGAGTTGGTGAGAGTCAAGTGGTGGACAGGGCAGGACAGCTCGGTCTGACTGAAGAGGGACAAGAAAAGCTGCTGTTTGCTGGCATCTGGCGACAGCTAGTCATTACTGCAATGAAATATGAGTGCGACTGACTGCATGTCCCAATTCAACGCCTCTGTACGCCTACATCGTTTTAACCTAGCAGTGGTTGAGTGAGTCCTACTTCGCCAGTTTCCTCAGTGTTGTACTGAGGAGGCGCAGCACAGACGGGTTTAAACTGGGACACGGCCTATGTTTGCAGATCAGAGAACAGCAGGGGAGGTCAGTCGGACAGACCGCCAAATCATGTCTCAGGAGAGCAGCTTGTCGGCACTTGTCATCTCCAACACTATCTACATTTCCAACCATTTCTCATGCAAGCTACATGCTAGCACATTAACTAAGACGAAGGACAGGACGATAAATTACAGGCAAATATTACAGGTCCATTAGTTTGTAAAAGACACTACACTTTGTTGAGTATGAGGCAGGTATTCATTTCTCCATTCACAGAGCAGAATTCAACTGGGGTTAAATACAAATCAAAGGTTTACTCTTCAAAGTGGACAATAAACCCTGTGAGACAAAGCCCGTCCTCTGGTCTGCAGACATGAATAAAAGCTGAATGTGTTGCAGAGCAAACATGAGATAAAGAGTGTTCTGAATTCTTCAAAATATTCATCTTGGTTGGTGCATGTCCAAACTGTCTCCAACAGAATTCAAACACTGTTTAAGACAAGTTTATAACAACATTAAAGGAATAGTTAATGTTTTTTGAAGTGGGGCTGTATGAGGTACTTATCGACAGTCGGTGGATTACCTTCAGTAGATGGCGTGGATGGTAAGCAACACGCTACTGTGAAGAGGGTCAGCAGCAAAACACATTTTAGCCACTTAAAAAAAGGTCCACCTAAAAAAAATCAATATCGGTTTATGTGTATGCTTTGTTCAGAATATTTTCACCCTGGCGTCAAACAGCCTTTTCCAACGGGAAACCACCACTATGTAAGCCAAATGTCTGACAAAATAATTTTTCCTCACAGAACACAGGAGTTGATGGTCTAAAACTGCTTCGATCACTTCGTTTGTGTGATTTTGGTGAAGCGAAACAAACCGCTGAAAACAATGAAGTCACATAATAACAACAAGCTAACAGATGGAGGCAGTGGTAGACCAGTGTCTCCTGTGTTCTGCAAGGTAAAATGACTGATTTCGCCTGTGGAGTTAATTTAAGGAGAGCAAGTTTTGTCTCATAAAACTTTGATTTCCCTTCAGGAAAGGCTGTCTGGCAACGAAGTAAAACCATGAAAATATCCTAAATACAGCGTACTCTTAAATTAATGCTGATTTTTACTGATTTTTTTTGTAAGTGGCTAAACCGGGGACATTTCGAAGGTCTCTGCTTTAGGCAATACGCTGACTATCGATAAATACACCATACAACCCCACTTCAAATACTCTAAACTATCCTTTTAATTTAGCCACCCCAAAATCCAACGGAGCTTTCTAGGAAGAAATAAGATAAAATAAAATCAAACAGCTGACCCTGCTTCAGGTCATGTTACCCTTTGTGGTATAGCTAGCTTATAGTCACACTAGCCGGGCCACTTGCTTTCAAAGCAGCTAGCTAGGTAGCAGTTAACGACAATGCGGGGAAAGGTAAGCACAATCCCTGAACGTTCCCAAAAAGGGTGTACAAAAAACTATCACAGACATAACTGTCTACGGGTAAGACTGACAACAGCAAATGGATTCTTCTCCAAAACACTCCCCAAAAAAGAAAAAGTGCTGCAGAGAGCCATCAGCGCACGCCAGCAAATCTAGAGGCGCTACTTCTACTGTACGTTTACATGAGAGAGGGAGACCAGCAAGGAGAATCGGACATCGATCAGAGATGGAGGGGGGCGGAGTGATGAGGAGAGGAGAGACTGGGTGAAGGTGGATGAGGACGCAGACGGGGTGATTGATTAAAGAATGAAAAGAAATGGACGAGCGGAGCGGAGGGAGGAAAAAAAAAGAGGACATTTAAGTTCCTAAATGACTTTCTTCAGTGTTAGTGCAGCCTAGACTCCGGCTCGGCACACTGCCCACCGAGCCAAACCTTGGCATGGGTACAGTCTGGAGCCCAGAGCCTCTTAGTTAGATTGCAATCAATTTCCACAGCCGGGCCAAGTGGAGCTTGTCAGTGCCAAGGCGAACTCCGAACCTTAATAAAACACCGTTCATTTATGGGAACCTTTTGCTAAGCTGGCGAATGATTTCTGCTCACAGTAACACACACACAGAAAAAAAACAATAACATAAAGGGATTTTTTTTTGCCAGGAAGTTTGTCATAATGCATGTAGGCAGTCCTGTTTGGCCCTGTAGTGGAAAGCAAGCAAGCATTTTCACCTCCCTGAAGCAGCGAGCTTGCCAGCTTCTTAGAGGAAGTCGTGATATCACCGCTCAACGAATTTGGCGCCAGGTGGTCTCAACGCCAAGACAAGCAGTGTTCTGTGGGGGTGGAGTCGAGTGCTGCGGGGGCCGAGTGGAAGGAGGACCAGAGCGGTCCACGTGCGCTGGGCAGTGATACTCCAGGAAAACTCCAACAAACACTTTGACACCTTTCGAAGCTGCGTTCGACCGAGGTTTTGCTACAGTTTGGTGTTTGGGAGCAGAGGACTGACAAAGAAGGGAGGAAAAATGGTGAACCTTGATGCTCGAAATCAAAATACAAGTTGCAAGTCATATTCATGGACTCCTGGACTGACAAACTGACAGACACTGCAAACCGTTAACACTGACAGTAACACACTGAGACACTGAGGAGCAAAAATCTCTCATAAGTCCCCAAAAAACAAAAGGAACAAAAGAATAAAATTAAGAAAACAGGAAGGAAAACCTCATACAAATATTTGCTGTTAAGGTTAGTTTTCATCGCAACATAGTCGTTGTTATTTTTATATTTTTTTCCCCAGATATTGATAGTTTTCGACTGCATTTCCACGCATGTAATAAAAACAGGCAGGCTTCTTTTTTAGAGTATATAAGTTACTGTAATGCAGTAACAGACTGTATGAGATACAGGAGAGAAGAGGGATAGAAGACAGAAGGTAGAGAGAGAGTGTATTTACAGCACACCAAACATTTTCTGTCAAGTAAAAAGAATGCTATATAATTCTATATATATATATATTTATATATGTATACTGGAGCCCCTTGGCTTGGTAGCGCAAGGCGGGAATGCTATTTTTGCATGAGTGTTTGCATGTCGTGTGGTGCTGCATTTGTGGGAAATCCGACGGCTCGTACCGGGGGGGTTTGTGAGGAACGCGGGGAAGAGGTTTGATGGCATAAAAAGATTAAACCATGAGAGGGGGAGATTATGTTTGTCAGTCATAATTTGCTTTGGATGGATTTCTCTGCCACTCGGATGTTTACAGAGGGATACTGCCTTGTTAAAGATGGAGAGAATGAGGACACAAACGTGAAAAGACAGAGCTGGTTTGGGTTTGAATGTCGAGGAGACATTTTTGCGAGAAGTGAAGTATCAGCTCGGGATGCCGGAATGTGAGTTACAATTTTGCTTTTTCGAGGCGCTAACAGTTAGAAATAGGATGCTTGTGTAAAAATGTGTTAATATGTCAGTCGGAAATGTTAGTAGGAGGCTTGTGTGTGTTAATCTGAGCGTCTATGAGCATTCAAGTCTATGTGAGAAGAGTTTTTCCCCAAAACTGACTCATGTATGTATGTATGTGTGTGTGTGTGTGTGTGAGAGTGTGTGTGTGTGTGTGTCTTTAAATGTGTGACTTCAGTTCGTCTCCGTATGTCAGTGCAAAATCTCACTTCCCTGTATCAATGTAAAGAGGGTAGTACCAGTTGAAGCGTTGCTTTATCCTGCCCACAGTTCCTTCTTTCCCTCCCTTCCCCACCCATCATCCCTCCAACTGAGTGAAGAACTGAAGCGTCGTGAAAACAAATGGAGGTTTTATTCCCCCTCACTCCTCCCCTCGCCTCTACTCCATGTCCTCCTCCTCCTTTCTCCTCTTCCTCCTCCTTCCCTCCACCGCTCCACGCTCTGTCTAGATGAAGTACTCCTTCTTGTCCTCTGCTCCGGAGTGGCCTCCCTCTGCGTTGATGATGGCCGTGTCGGCGTCAGGGGCGTCGTCTGAGCCCTTGGCCTCATGGGTCAGATACGTTCCTGTGGAAGAAGAGACAGAGTGGGGGGGGTGGTAAGCTGAGGCAGTAAAAGTCAAACACTGGAACTGTAAGATGGCTAAAGGCCAGCAGACAGACACTGTTATAAACAGTAGAGTGGCAAGATGTTCCCATATGATGTCTAAATGATCACTTCAGGTGTTTTTGGTAACTTTTGCTCTTTTTTTGCTTTTAATGTGAGTGAATTACTATGTTGTAAAGTTTTCTTTAGGTTGTGGCGATGTTAGGAGACACAAAGTCCTGAGGACAGCTGATGAAAAGGTGTTTATCTGGCTGCCTTTGGAGAGGTTTTATGTGAAGGTTTCTTTGTGTATAATGGGTCAGAACTAAGGCAAAAAGTCAGTTCAAGTCAATTTTTTTGTTATTACCTGACATTTCCTTGTGAACATTAATTTGATCTGCAGGTCAAGAGATGTCTACGTGTCTAGGTTAAAACTGGGCTAAATTTAGTTGAAGAGTTAAAGTTTTTAGGCATCTAGGTTACATATCATCGTTTCACCAGTATTTCAATGACTGTATTTCAATATTTAATTAAAACCTGCATCCCAGTGAAACATATAGTATAATCAGAGGCTCAGAGCAGGGTCACTCAGGTAAACTCAGTTTATTCACTTCTTTGAAATGATGTGAGAAGTTTAGTCTTCTGTTTCTGGATCAGCTGTATCCAGTTGGTGATTTGAAAGGGGATGAGGGGGGATGCCATCGTTTATATCAGCAAGTGACCAAAATACATCTCCGATGTTAAAGAAGCAATCTATAATATATTTGTTGTAATAATTCATAATACTACCATGATATGTCATCAGAGATTAAGGAAAAAAGTTAAAATATTTGCTACAATGTCCTGTTTTGAAATTTCTATTCTGAGCCATATCTTGACTTTTTCTTTGCCTGTTTCACATTAATTAGAGTTCAAATTCATGCCAAATGTTTGCTAAATGAGTCAGTGTCGGTTTATGAGTTGTAATAAATCATTAATAATCTTTTAGAAGGAGCAGATGTTTATAGCGGTTAAATTGAGTATTATGTTAATGGAGTTGGCCAGGCAGTGAGACAGGCAGTCACTGAACTGAAACTCCAGAGTGTGGATTTTCAGGATAACAGGCTTAACTTTACATTAACAGCCAGCTGACAGTTATAAACAGCAGAACAACTTACAGTGGAGCACAGGTCAGCACTCGTTATTGTCAGTTTACAATGTTGTGCCCATCTTGTGCTCCTGCCATGTTCCTACAGCCTGCCTGAGCTTCCTCAAGTCTGTAACACACAAGTGTTACATATTGCTTGTTTAATCTGCCATCCTATGCCCTCTCTCATCCCCAAGTATCCCCGAGTGCAGGGACAGAGGGTTTTTCTTGTTGAATATGTGGCCCCAACCATGGCTGGGGAAATATCAGTAGCCAAACTGTGATGTGTATTGATTAACTAACGGCGCTGTCCGTAGTTCTGAAGTGGCAGACAGATTTGTAATTCCAATTTATTCTCAGAGTCCCACAATTCTGTCATTTTTATCTTCAATCTATAATATTGTTTAAACCATAAAGCTACAAGAGTTGTTCATGAGTCAGTTAAATAGTCACCTTGGGAGTGAAATGAATTGGGTCCATCCCCCTGTTAAAAATGAACAAATCACCTACTGCCCGTATCAATCGATGAGGGGGAAACAAGGCAGGTACGCTACAGTTAAACCAGTAGGGTCTGGATCCACTCGAAGCTTCTGCCTTTTGAAAGTTTTTCCTTCCAGCTGATGCCTTACTGCTTGCTCTTCATGGGAACTATTGGCTCTCTAAATATAATATTGTAAAGAGTACAGTCTATACCTGCTTTATGCGAAAAGTGCCGCGACATAACTTCTGCTATGATTAGATGCTATACATACATAAAATTGGCTTGACTTGCCTTGACCCACCTCTGTATTCATCACTACACCCCAGAATATAATATAATTAAAAACAGTGCAGAGGTTATACATGACCTGGACATCTAAAAAGCTTTTTCTTTTCAACCAATGTTAGCTCAGTTTGAACTAAGGTGTCTAGACATCTTTTGACCTCCGTCAAGTCTTTGTCGTCCAAGCAAAACTCTCAGTAGGATTTTATTATTTGATTCTCCTGCTAAGATCAAGAGATAAACTTCATGACTCAACTTTATATTCACAATTTTGCTCATAATTATCATACTTATACTTTAAATATTGCTTTTAAAGCGAGTAGGAAAGTACTTTCTTGACCAGAGAAATACAAAATAAGCTTTATAATAATCAGTAATAATAAAGGTCCACTTTGAAACTTTTTCTGGAGCATTCAGCCACAAGTCACAGTCTTTATTACCTATTAGACCTTAACTAGCTGTAATCAAGTTGATTGAGTTGTCATCAAAAGGCTTACCAAATTAGGCATAGAGCTTTGGTCATGAAATGACAGGCGGTTGAATACAATATGGGAAGATGGTACAGATGAGGGAAACGCTTTTTAACAGCGAGGACCCTGGACAAGACGCTGAATGAGTAACAGGAAAAAAACGGTCACAGCATCGACTGGGAGGAGGTCGAAGTCATTGACCAAAAGTCAGCGCACAGCCGGAGAAAGATCAAGGAGGATGTCCACATCTGACTCCAGAGACTCTTTGAACACATCATGACCACCTGCTTCTGTAGGACCTGATTGAATTTCTATACTTAGACAGATTGGGAGATGGTGCTGAAAGCTCTGGAAAAACCTGGAAAGTGGAACCAAAGTTGAGATCATTTTGTCTACTTTCAAAGTGATTTAAACTTTGGTAAAACTTTAGAAAGCGTAGCTGTCTGGTCATTATATTGTAAGTGCCCATAATGTCTGTTGTTTCATCTGTTGCTTTTGTGCTTCAGTGGTGGGAACTACCTGCATTTACTCTCACATAATGGTAGTGAAATGACACATAATCACCAAGTTTTCATGTCCTATACAGTCCTTGTAATTCCTCACTCCTCTGTTGGCCTGCAGACTTGTACATATTCACTGCCCACACAGTGAGGAGCTTCACACACTATCATCTCCTGATCCTTCTCTGCTCTGGACAAGCGCCTTAAAGGACCAGTGTGTGCAAATGTGAAAGGCCATATAAAGACCAGTGTTTGTTTGTCTTTTCTGGACTACTGTAGAAAGAAGACGGTGCACCATGGTGGACTCCATGGAAAAAGATCCACACCTACTGTAGATATAAACGTTCTGAGGTAATAAAAACAACACAATTCTTTGGGCAGGTTAGCATTTACAAAGGCAAAACTGTCCAGAAACAAAATCTAGAAACAAGTTAGGTGGTAGTGATGTCAACAAATGGCCCAATTTCTACCAGGATATTGTGGATATCATCTTGTTCATACTCCGTAGGAACCGTGATATGAACATTTCATGACACAGCAGATATTAAAAATATGTACTAATGCAAGCATTTCTCAATTTGTTATGAGTCAAGGTTTGCCCGCTGCTTGTCTACACTTTGGTATCATGTTGCTAGTTCACCAGTCACCAAACAAGAAGAGAAAATATTTTTAATCAGTGAAATGGCTCGTACAATGGTACGCTTCTGTGATTGGTTTGAATGGCTTTCATATCAGAAATGAACATCTCATTTGACAGCGGTCTGAGACCACTCCTTCAAAGTGGACCAGAGACCGGCTGTAAGGTCCAGATCAGAGTTCTAGTCCAGCATTCACACCAACCCAACCCGTACCAAGGGGGTAAACGCTCCAGGGTTTGGTTCAACCAAACTAAACACAGTTGGTATGAACCTGTCTTACTTTCAGGTGATCATACACTAATGAAAACATGTTATTATGTTCAATTTCTGACATATTCTGCAAATAAACACAAGTAAATCTTACAGACTGGACCTGTAACCAAACAGAGGGAGTCACTAATGCAGTGACATGGACATGATCCCTCACACACCTGGCATCTGTGACCACTGGCCACCAAGCAATTCAACATACTGAACCAGCTGGAAGCACCAGAACTGGGGATTGAATCTGGTGCACTGTGGTGGTGACCAAGTGTTTATCCAGAGCATCACAGGCGTGCTGAAACATTCCTTAAAATATGTCTTAAGATATTACTCGCCCCTTGCTGGAGGAATCCTGTTCTTATGTCTCCCACTCACAGAGCAACAGAGTGACAAACTTACAATATGGCCAGGAAGCTATTATACTTCTACCGCACTCACTTTAAATCCCATATTTGACCATATAATTGAAAATATGCTGCTGAAACATCGCTGACGTCAGGAAATCTAATCTCACTGGAAGTTGTGTGAACCAAAATATATTAAAAAGGCAATGAATAAACATTCACTTATTGACATTCATTAATTTTCTTATTCGGCTTTGAGAGAAAAAGAAGTGAAGCTTATGCTTGGAATCCACTTTTAGGTATGAGTGCATTTCTGTGTGTTGCCGCATCTGTATGCATATGCATGTTTGTAAGTGTGAGATCCTGTCTCGCTACGCGTGTATCCATATTTATGCAAGTGTATCTTGCTGTACGCTCATGCATGCATGCATGAGTGTGTCCGCGTGTGTACGTGCGTCTGCGTGGGCGAGTGTGTGAGCAGTTGACCTTTGTGTCTGATGAGGTATCTGCCGAGGACGATGAGGAGGCAGAGCAGAATGAAGACGATAACGGCCACCACCCCTCCGATCACGGCGTGGTCCACCCCTGAAGAGGTCGACATGGCTGTGGGGTCTTAAGAAGAGGGCGGAGGGACGGGGAAAAGAGGGGAGAGGAGAAAAGGAAGTCATGTCGTAAAGATAAGAAAATGGGAGACATAATAAGAGGGAGGCAAGGAAAGAATGGATGAGAAAGAAAGAGACAAAGTGACAGAAAATGAGGTAGAGACAGTGAGAAATAGAGGAGGATGGAGGGACAGAGAGACAGAGATTGAGAGCACAGAGGGAGGAGGGGGTGGAGGATGAATATTGGTGGAAACGGGAGACGGATGATGAAAGGCAGCAGAAATAGAGAGAGAGAATAATGGGGAGAGTGACAGAGAGGAAAGAAAAGAAGAGGGGAGCGGAGAGGACTTGTCAATATATAATACCCAGGCACAGCAGCAAACCTTCAGAAGACAAAGACAAGGATATGAAAAAAGCCAGGCGAAAGAAAAGAGAAGGGGGCCACTGCGTCACCCTCTATTAAAAATTGTTCGTGACTAACATGCAACAGGATTCTGTGTGGTTTACAGACCCAGTCCCAATCAGTTGTAGGTACCCTCTGGGCAGAACACACTGTTGATGTCAGGTGAAATCCTTGCCCCTTCAGTCAGCTGTGGTTATTTCCATCTTTTCACTTCATCTGAAGGATTTTATGTTCCTCTAAGGATTGAGAAACCTTCACAACTCTGTTATAGAGTCTGAGGCTGGATTTAAAACCGGGGAAGATGGGCAAATACACCAGAGCCCAAGGCACCCAATGTCCAAAAGCCCCAAATTCAAAATTTCAATTAAGTCCAGAATTCAAAATTTGTCTAGTTTAATACAGCTATATGGTGGGTCCCTGATAATAACTGGAAGATACTCAAGTACATTTTCTGAAAGAATGTTTAATACATTTAGTACATTTTGCGTTTATTTAAAAATAAAGTAATTTTGTTGTATTTATTATACTAGTATGATAAAAGCTGCATGTAATAATTCATTTATATTTACACCATCTACTTTTGGCTACCAAAACAGCTTTCTATTTAAAGTATCAGATGTGCCTTTTTGCAAAAAACAAACAAACAAACAAACAAAAAATCAATTACCATTGATAATTAAGAACTGTACTGTCAAAGCATTTTGAACTGATTTAAGGAATTCAAAATATGTTAAAATTATGCTCAAAATGAAGAATAAAAATATTTGAGCATATTTTCTGAGAGCATTTTACTTTAGTAAACTTTTCTGTACTGAATATAAGAACACATTTTTTGTGTTGTATGAGTCTCTGTGTAATACATAATAATATAAAAGGGTGTAATTACAGTAAGAGTTATTACATATAATACAATTGTACAGGTCAGATAATTTAAGCTATTCAGTGCTCCCAAAATATAACACTAGTCGTTAATGTATTTAATGGGTCTGAAGCATGATCTGAAATTGAAATCAGAAATACACAACCAGTCTGTGTGTAAAATATGTAAAAAAAAAAAACATGCAAATAGTCTTTTTTTAATTGACCTGGGTATAATATATATTACTCGGTAATGAGTTATTTATTTGAGTACTGATACCCAGCCCTGCTGACACAGTTAGCAGGTGGCAACTCAGGGTTAACTTGTCAGCTTGATGCAAACATACAGTTGGATTACTTTCATTAAGTATTATGCGAGTAAAATTGTATTGTGAAATAGATATTAAAACACTTTTTAAAACTTTACTTTGGCACATTCAAAAGTATACTTGCATTTTAAAGAGAAAGTTGATTTACCTTTGCTATGAATTTAACAGCACTTCAGCTTTAAACTAATACTGACAATGAGTTTAAAAAGGTAATCAGTATATGGCACATTTTAAAGAAGCACTAAAAATACATTTAATAAAAATAAAATAGGTTACCAAGAAATGTGTTACTTTTATACTGACAAAATATGGTTGTATACTTTGTATAGTCTGTATACTAAAAGTATGTTTTTATTATGGTAAAATATACCAATTTTTCCCTTGGGTAACCTTGTGGGTAAAGTCTGTAATTCATGGCAGTGAAGCCGAAAGCTTCTTTTCCTCGTATCTGGAAAGCTGGCACTTTTTCAAGATCCAAGTTTTTCACCCAACAGCAGAGATTTTATATTTTCCCTCTCAGTTCGCCTTGCTTCAGCCACTTCAGCTACTTGCCCCTCAGACAAGAGAGCAATCTAAGGGAAATAATTTGATACATCATTTATTTCGCCTGACTTTTCCAGACCGGATCAAACGCTGGGTGTCAATTTGAAAGTCACTCAGATAGGCACAACTCAAAAGCAGCACTTCTCATACCAAAAAGACAAAAAACAGATAATGGAGGAATATAAAGGGGAAAGGGAAGAGGTGGAAAGAGACACTTGCTTGCACTTGGTGAGTGTTTGAAGGGTAAAAACCAATACTGAGGGCAAGGATTCAACCAATCAGAGGTAGAAACAGCTGGTTTAGAGAACAGGAACGTGAGAAACAGCCACTGACAACCAGACAAAACTGAAACTGAGGAAGGATGGGATACATTCCAACCAGCTGGGGCACAATGATTTTGTTCAGCGTCCAAATTTGGGGGAGAAAAGTCACATTTCAGCCAGTTTAGAGAAGTGAAGGGGCATGACAACAACCAACCAGAGGCCAGGCATACACAGAGAACAGGGAGAAGAGGGGGAAGAGAGAGGGGTGGTGCAAAGGGGAGCACCAGTCAGAATGACACACACGCACAGAAAGTCGAACACACACTCTGGCTGGCCGGCGTGGAGGTGAGAGGGGCATGCTGACGAGGCGAGACTGAGAATGAGCCCATAAATCCTGCTGTCAGCATCAAAGGAAAGCAGACAAGACCCAAGAACACCTCGAAGCCTGACCCCCCCCTCCACCCCACTACCCTCCACCCCCCCACCCACTCTCCCAGCACTCACACACACACAGAAAAACACACACATAAAGAAACACACACACAGGAAGTGGAACACTGTGTAAATGACTTGTACCACTTAGGAGGTCATGCTTGTGTGTGTGTGTGTCTGTGTGAGATAGATGTGAGTGAGTGCCTGGTGTGAATAGCGCCAAGATGAATGCAAGTGTGTGAAAGAGTGTGTGTGAGAGCTTGTGTTTTTGAGGCTGTCTGTGCATGTATGGGCAACAACAAAGCATTACGTGGGCAGGAGGAGTATGAAATATTCATCCCTCTGCTTTCAGAAGTTCAAAGTGTCCCCACACTGTTTCTTTTTTCTCCCAGAGTGACAGACAGACTAAAACAGACAGAACAGACAGAACTACAGACAGACGGCTGGACGGACAGGCAGACAGACGAAAAGTTAGAACGACAGAAAAGCCAGAACAACAGGTGACTGGTGGAAAAGTTATACCTGGACTGTTGTCTCCAGCATCTTCTGAAGTGGATGAGTAGATGGATTGTTGGATGTTTAGATGGATAGATGAGTGGATGATGGATGGATGGATGATTAGATGAGTGGAAGAGTGTGTTTTGGAGGGTTTGGGGGTTAGGGGTTATTAAAAGGAAGACAGAGGAAAAGCAGAAATAAAACATCAAACAGTTGTGACAAGGTCACACGAATGCCATTTTTCCCTTCATTGTGAGTTTCTTCAAGGGACTCCCTAAAAACTTTCACCCAGGGGTGGGGCCTTACGTCCTGCGTCACACAGATGGGGCTTTTCCATTGGTACTTTTGGCCATGCTGTGCTGTTTTGTATTCCCGTTACCATTTTAATTGTGCCGAGTCATGCCTGAGATGGACGCTATGTGTTTATTCGTTTTACAGCCGTTTCACTCAAGCTAAGCTTGTCTTCAGTTAAAAATCACACCTTCAAGCATGTAGAAATGGAAATGCAAATTCTTGCCATACTGGGCTGATGTGCCGAGTCATACTGAGTCAAGCCAAACAAGAATGTGTATGGAAAAGAGTGTGTTGTGTTTTATCAACCCACCTTTGCCTGAGCACTACAAGACGATTTTCTTTTTTGTGATTTTCGATTTATGCAGTTACACTTAGATTTTTACTCCCTGTCCTGCTGCCGCAGCTGGACTTCATTGTCTCAAATTGACAATCGTAACAAAATAACATTACTTTACTGTAATGCAGGCCTTAAAACCAGGAAAAGACAACATTCATGCCATATCATGATACCAAAAATCTAAGACGATAGTTAGTCTCATATCACAATATTTATATAATACCGATATATTGCCCAACCCTAGCTAAAATGAAACATGAATAGTGTCTTCTGTATGCCTTCATACTTGATGTGAATTAAATAAACTGATCTCATATTGTATGCGTGTATTCCAGTGTGCGGGCTGAGACAGTTTCCTACAACCACGCCCATCTGCATGAAATACAAAGATTTCAGGGAGTCCCCTTTCTTCAAATCTGTTCTTGCTGTCAGCTTTGAGTATGTGTTTGTGTTTGCATGTGTGTGAATGTGTGTGTGTAAAACAAACTCCCAATGTCTTTGACTGCTCCACAATGCAAGCACAGTTTGTGTATAGAAGAAGAAAATAGCAAAGTAGTAACTTGAATGGTGTTTGTTTTTCCACTCCATTACTAAGCTTCTCGCATCTCGTTTGTTTGCAAGTGTGTGTTAGTGCGAGTGTGTAACTCAGATGGTTTTACCTGTGAAAGTGTACACTCCGTTCAGCCGGACTGAAACTGAGGGGGTAAGGGTGGAGGAGTCAGGGGAGGAGGGGGGAGTGGCAGTGGAAGGAGCGATGCTTGTGAAGGGAGAGGAGTCGGGAGAGAGCGACAGGTCGGGGAAGAGGGCATTGGAGAGCGTGGTGGTAGAGAATTGGGGGGTGGCAGTTGCAGCGTCGGCTGTGGGAACAGGGGGAGAGTCAGGGGAGACGAGGTCGGAAGTGGAGTCAGAGCCGGAGCCGGAAATGTCAGGAGGATAGGAGGACAGGAGGGAGGGAGGAACAGATGGGTAGGTGGAAGAGACAAGGAAAGGGGAGGTGTAGTCCAGGGAGTCTGGGTCAGTGAGATCTTGGGAGGTGGAGGAGGAGAAGGAAGATGAAGTGGAGGAGTGGGAATGAGCAAGCGAAGCGCAAAAAAATGGCCATGGATCGAATGAACGGGACACATGTAAGTGAAGGGGAAGAAGCGCCAGAACGAGCAAAAGCGGTTGGATGGTAAAGTGGTTGGCGGTGGTGGTTGTGGTGGCGCAGTTGGATGAGAAAAACAAAACACCAAACAAAAACAGGAGGAAAGAAACGAAAGAAAATCAGAAGAGAAAAAAGATGGAAGTACCAGCAAAAGCCACAACAAACGACAGAAATAAAAAAACGTGATGAAGAAACGTAAAAGAAGAAGACATCCCAACTCTTCATCTACGTCAGTCCCCACCATACATCCCTCTTTCTGGCTGTCTCTCCTTCGCTTTTTGCTTTTTCTGATTACCTTGCACCAGGAGTGTGTAATCCCCCGAGCTCTTTCCAATGCCGTTGTCAGCGTGGCAGAGGTAGACGCCATTATCAGATTTGTTGAGTGTCTCAAAGCGTAAGTAAGCACCATCAACTTTGGCCATAGGGGGGAGCTCTCCATCCTTCTTCTCCCACACATAGGAGGTGGGCCTGAGAAAGAAGAGACAGAAAGAATGAGAGTCCTGAGCTGAACTGTATACTCTGCACATTTTGCAAAAAAAAAGTAACTAAAAGTGAAAATCAAAAGACGAACGAGGTGATGAGAGGAGAAGGGGGCTGTGACAAGTGCTGCAGGAGAAAGAAAAAAAAGATGAAATGATCAAGGGTGAAGTGGAGATGGAAAGGAAAAGAGAAGAAATGGTTAGAGGAGAGGAGGTTAGGCTGGGGGGGACAAAGATGGAAAAAGAAAAGATAAAAGCAGAAAACAAATGAGAGAAAGAGATGGATGTTACAGTAGGAAAACAGAGAAAGGGATGGAGCAGAGTTGTTGCAGCAGACAGTAAAAGTGGGAAAAAAAAAAGAAATGACAAAGAAAATGATGGGAGGAAGAGTGCCGCAGCTTGAAAAAGAAGAAAGGAGATTAAAAGAGATGAAGGGAGAGGAAGACAACAGAACAAAGATCAGCATTTCAAATCAGCCGGCGTTAAAAAATCCATTCTGCATAACAGATTGTGTATGAGAGAGATAGCGAGACGTGCCTTGATAAAAGAATCAATTATGTAAATGCGCGAGTCCTTAAGCGCTGTACAGTAATTACAATGATGGGGAGTCTGAATCGGGGACAGATCTGAATGGGCCGGACTGATTAATCGCTCTTCGAAATGTGAAAAAACTCTCAGCGACACCTAAGGGTGCAATACGTAAATTCATGGTGGAGGCCAGGCGGCTATTTGTGGCTGTACAGTAAATGTTAAAGGCAGGAGCAATACATCTCTTAGAACAGTGGTTCCTAACCTTTATCCTTAAAAGAAGCCTTTTTCTACCATTAAGTAAACTGACGATCCCTAAAAAAAGCAACATATTTTACGGATATTTCTTATTATATTCAATGCATAACAATAACAGCACAGAATAACTGATAAACTGTACAATTAAACCAAGTAAAGAACGCCATAACTTCAGGAGGTTTTGTGCAATTTTGAGCAGATTATTTGCTGTAGATATTGCATCAGAACTGAGTTTTCCTGATATTTTTTGAGAACGTTCTATACAGTTTTCTGTCTTTATTATTATTATTATTATTATTTTAATGTTTAACAACCATACAAACTTAATAGCCTTGTTTTTTTGACAAAGTCAGTGATTTCTTCTCCCTGACACTTCATCATTGTTCTTTTAATTCTTTAATTGTTTTAACTGCTCACTCTTCTATTGCAGGATGAGGCTGTTTAGCAGAGAGTGGAGGCTCTGTGTATCAAAGTATCAAGGTCATTTATTATCATTATTATTATTATTATTAACACAGGGTTGTACAGCAAAATGAGAACTGTAGCTCTCTCGTGCTACATACATACGCAATTAAGATAATTAATTCAATTCAAAATTGAATGAAATAAAAACAAAAAATAAAACAGTTATACATATATACAGTTATTTACATATACTGTAAATAGCAGCAACAAGGTCGTGCTTATATGATCACCACAGAGGTCCATATGACTATAAGTTGACATACATCATAGGTCAATATATAGTGTTCAGGTTGTCACCGTGCCCTTATACTGTGAGAGTTTATATGTTAAATGATCATCTTTAAAAACAACAATTTCATTCAGTTTTCCACCCAGAAATGAATGAAATGCTGAAATATAGGCCCTCTAGGGATTTAACAATACCAAACACCAAAAACTCACAGCATAATATTAATATCATTTATCACAGTATTAAAAATCAATCAGAAATGATGACTTGAAAACATTTTCTTGATAAAATAATAAATCTGATGTGTACAACATTTTTGTTTGCATAAAATTAATTTCTCCTTTCAACTTGATGTACTTTTTCTTTCCTTCTTCAATGAAATAAAATAAAAGTAGCCAGCAATGATCACAACATGTTGGAAAATTCAGATATTGATATATTAGCTAATGTTTTTTAAACAGAAGAATACATACATCCAAACAAAGCCAATACAGACATGTGACCAGTAGAGCTGTGATAGGCCGATATTTGATTGATAAATCGATCGGGCTCTAATCACAATATTCAATCCCTGAAAAATTTTGCTGGGACCCTCAGATTGGGACCCAGTCTCTTAAACCAGGCTCTGCTGGATGAATATTTTAAAATATAGCTGGATGTTTCTGAGAGGCAAAAACCTACAACAACTCTTTCTGTTTCTGCTGCTGGGCAAAATTCTCCCACTGAGCGAACACTAATGAGAAACATCGTCTGCTCCCTTGACACCTGCTGCTGAGCAAACACATGGGAGACTTACTGGGAAGCTCAAAGTTATGAATATATGTTATTTGAGGAATGTAAAACCTAACAATGCTAAAAGAATGAGCTGTAGTGTTCAGTCAGCTGTCCTGAGGCAAATAAAAAAAATGAATATTCAACCATAAAGCATTTAAAAAAAGTGTGTCTGGACCATGTCTGGATACATCGTCTGGTTACCTGCCATAGAATGTAATCAGCTGTTGTATTACACCGCCTCCAAATGCTAGATAATATGCAATTAACTGAACAATTAACTTCACATTTACAGGCTGTAACTGGTGTGGTGTTATTAAACATAACGCTCAAAAGTCAATCTCTGTTATACAGCGGGTTGTTTAAGTGCATGAAGCTGATTGGTCAGACAGTACTTAATAATTCTCCATCATGCATGTCTAAAGTCTGTGTTTTATTCTTGGCTATGAGCTCTGCTAAAGTGGAAACTTTTCAATTAGCATGCATGCATTAGTAAACACTGCACAAAAGTCATGATACGCTTGAAGACATTCTTTATTGCAATTATGGGTACTTTGGCGCTGCATATTCCTCCCTCTCGCCTCTATACTCATTATCCAGTAAAGAATTAGCCATTGGGTGTTTTTGTTAAATTATTAATATAAGAATTACTAAGTTATGTTAATGTCCAAAATCTCTGTAATCCAACACTTATTTCTGCAAAACTATCTGTCATCTGATTAGTGTTTTTACAGTTAGAGATTATCAAAGAATAAGCCTGGTGTTTTTTTGTTTTTTTTTTTAATTATTCTTGATTTCAACAAATCCCTGAAAAGACCAGCAATACATCAGTCCAACTCTCATCACTGTCTGACGTCCCTACACTGTCTGTGGCACTCTGTCTCAAGGCCACTGATTCTTACAGAAGATGGACATATTTCAAGCTCCTCTTCTCAGTTTTTATATATCAACAATGGATGAAATAACTAATCACTTGACCTGATATGGTTTTCAAAAGGACTTTTCCTAAAACCACTAGACATGAGCAAAAGTAACTTAGACAGGAGTAAATAGGGCTTTTGTCAGGGACTAGTGAGTCTTTATGGCAGCAGGACAGTGTACCTCAACTTTTAAATTCAATCAACTTAAAATTTTAAGGCATGCTGGACACTGCACTTTTGCCTTTACACTGTAAATGCCAATTTGTTCACTCAACTTAGAAGTTTAGTTTACTTTATTATTTTAGTTCATTTTTTTTTTTTAGTTCATTCAGTATTCGGGTAACACATATAGTGCGTGCTTAAGACTGTTCTTACACTGTCATAAGCATGTCATGACACCTGTCATGGATGTGAAGGAGTCTTTGTGGCAAGGTTTATGACTATTGTTATTAAGTGTCATTCATTCAATTATTTCGTTTTTAGTGCAAACTTGATGGCTTGATAGATGCCTTTGTCATGACAACTTGACATTATTAAACCTTAGTACAATGGGTTACTCTGTTATAACATTTAATGGCAACTTTATGACATATTTATAACGGTCTCATGATGGCAACTGTCAAAACTAACCACATGTGACAGTTTATTGTAATGTTAAAACATAAAGCTTTACAGTTTTCTAAGGTCAAGTTGTCATGACAAAGACATTCACAAGTTATGTTATCTTTGTTTATTGTCAAATTGTCATAACAGATTTTTTTTTCTTGGTTAAGGTCAAATCATCATAATAGAGCCATTTTTCTTGGTACATGTCAAGTTGTTATAACAAAGACATCTCAAATAATGTCAACTTTGCATTAAAAATGAAATAATTGATCAAATTATACAAAATGACAGAGATGGTTATGACAGTATAATATCAATCTTATGCACCCCCTCAAATAAAGTGTTACCAACTGTCAAAATATATTTATATATTATATCTGTTTTTAATTGGTCTTGAAATAATCAGCTTCATAAATGTCCATAAAATGAACTCATAAATCAAACCTTGTTGACCTAACATAAAAAATAAGCCAGTCTAACAAGGGATGAGTGTTTGTGTCAAGTGAACATAAGGTTCTCAAAACATTTTTGGACAGTCCTCAACATTTGTGTGAACTCTACACTAAAACAACAGATGAATTATCCAGGAACAGGTCACTGAGTGCAACTCATTTATGAGTATTAGTAGCTGCTGGAAGACACCAGAGTGGAATCAACTATACCAGGCACACAGACAGTACTTGTTGGTGGGATCAATTCATTGTTTGTTTTGTTGTTTTCATGGGATTTGTTAAGACTAAGAGAAACATACTGCAGAATATGTCTGGCCTTAACCTCTTACAGGTTACAGATTAATGTAATCCTGTTACCTGTCACCTGCTGTTTTCTAACCGTGGCTGTGACCTTGAACACATAAGGAAGCTTGCACTTACTAGGTCAAAGTTATGCAAGGCTTTTAGCTGTAAATGTGTTAAGTGAACGGTCTTAGGGAGTCTAACTTGGTTAAACGACTTCAAACGCAGAAATGTGATGCAATTGCAAGCACTCCCGGGCCCTCGCTGATCGAATAGATGGGAAATATAATAGAATGTAGAGCACGAATTCTTTTCTCTTCTATTAGAAAGCTCTTGCCGCCGGGCGTCAAGGAAACACAGTATAGAATTTGATACGGTAAGTTATTCTTTTGAACCTGACAGGATGTGACCGCGTGGAGAAAAGTGTGTATCACGGAATGGAGTGTGACGTTCATTGAGTTTGATTGGGGAGGGCAGCTCGAGGGGAGGAGAGGGATCCGAGTGGCTGGGAGTGTCGGAGGAAAGGTGTCGTTGTGGTGATTGGGTTTTGACTGACAGCTGCGGGGGCAACCTGTATCTGATTTGATTGGACACTAGCTCATCCACAAGCAGCGGTGCACATAACTGAGCACACACACACACACACACACACACACACACACACACACACACACACACACACACACACACACACACACACACACAGAATTTCTCTTGTTTGCTCTTCCTCTCTCTGTCTTAGTCATTCGCTGCTTGTCACCAAATCTTTCTGTCTCCTCTCTGCCCACGCTTTTCTCCGCTTCCCTCCACCTCTCTCTCTCCTGTCGGTTTGTTTTCCTTCCCTCTCTACCTCTCCCCTTCCCTTGTCATTTTTTTTTGCCTCGATCTCACAATTTCACTCTTCTCTTCCACCGAACCCTCATTTTTTTTTTTTTTACATACAGCCTCCGCCACTCAGCTTTTCAGACTCTTTTATCTAAACCCTCTGCATGTGCTGTGAGTTAAGTACATTTTGAGAATGGGTGATCCCGGTGGAAGCTGAACCCTTGCACTGTCTCAACCATTCTGAACCATTTATTACCATAAAAATGACTATTTGTTACATCATTTAATGGATGCTTTCAACCACAAAGTATAATGGTATCACAAATAAAAACATTCCTAGCAGAGGTGGTCCCCGTGGGAATTTAACCTCTGACCACGGCACACTGTTCACGTCTTGCTTCTCTCCTATCTATAATTTATCGACTCCCTCAATGTCTGTAAAAGCACGTACATGCGATGACAGTCACCTCCTCCCTCCCCGCCCCCATCTGTTCCACCTGCCAATCAAACTAAACGGCTAGCCTTATTCCTCACCACTGCTGTGATGAGCTGACAGAGGGGGAGAGAGGGGAGGAGAAGGGAGGGGTTGTGGTGATAGGAGAGCTGAGCAGGAGGAGGGAAAAGGTGTGGGGAGAGATAGAAGAGAGTTATAGGAAAGGACGGGGAGAAGTGGAGGAGGAGGGCAAGGAGGCGTCGTGACAAGACGGAGAGGAGCGAACGAGCCGTGAGTGACACAGCGGCCGAGAGTTACCCGATGATGGAGGGATGGAAGGAGGCAGGGATGGGAGGAGGAGAGCGAAT
This sequence comes from Lutjanus erythropterus, assembly GCF_056507025.1. NCBI lineage: Eukaryota > Metazoa > Chordata > Actinopteri > Lutjaniformes > Lutjanidae > Lutjanus > Lutjanus erythropterus. Next base: position 23,159,274 of record NC_139328.1, read on the forward strand.
CGATAGGGCTGGTTGGCTGGAGGTTCATCTATAATGCAGAAAGGCCAGGGGAAAGAGTGTATTTGTGTGGGCAGGATTTAAGGCGAGGGGTGCAGTTTGTTTCTCTGTGTGTGTGAGAGAGTATCAGAATAATTGTGTACACACAGTAACAGTGAACACGTCAGAGCTCGTACAAGCAGGTGTTTTCACTAACTGCACCCATGTGAGTGTTTATGTACGTGTCATGTTTGAACAAGCGAGTGCTCGCACGTGAAAGTGTCACAAATTGAACATGCTAATGTGTGATTGTTTACAAGTGTTTCTGTGTGAGTGTGTGCAGATTGTCAGTGTTACTACTTGCACATGTAGCCTGTAGGTGTGTGTGCATGTGCATTTTTGAAGGATTCTGATGCGTTTTGTGATTTTGTACCTGATGTTTAATTTGACACCTTCTCAGTAACCAAATGTGGGGGTATTTTCGTGTGTGTGCGTGCTTCTCTCAACACGTCCTCATAAATATCAGAATAGGTTGATTCCTAGTGACTCCCAAAACAACAACATTTAAGACTGTTGGAGAGTACCAGCGACAGGCATAGTGGACCTTAAAGGGGTAGTTCAGAATATTGGGTGTGGGGTTGTATGAGAGGAGAAGCAGAGAGGAGTACCAAGCTAAGGAATGAACTGTGATGGACAGGGTCAGCAACAAAATAATGGTTCAAACTCACTGAAGTCACACAATGACACAAATAAACTAAGAAATTCGGGGAGCAGGAAACTAGCAAATCCTGTGATCTGTGAGGTAAAATGACTGTTTTTGCCAATGGAGTTCAATGTTAGAGAGACTGCATTCATAGAGGCAGAGAAGAGATGATAGAAAGCCTACAAGCGCTATAGGAAAGACAGTACATAAAACCTGAATTAACTTTCCATCAAGAACAATCGTCACCAGAAAAATGTCAGCATCACTTGTATGTTTAAGTACTCAAAAATATTTATCTTGTCATGTGTGTCCTCTTCTTTATGTCTACATGTTTACATGACTGATGACAGATCTGATTGGAGCAAGGAAAGCAGCACCCAACCTGCCTTCTTTATTAGTGTCAGAGCTTCCATCAGTCCATGCTTTAATAAGAGAAAAGACAAGCCAAGTTCTTATATTTCAAGACTTGGCTTGATATAAATGATAATCTATTTAATTATGTACTCAGATTTACAAGACAGATGAATAATATTAAGAACTCACACCTGGTTCAAGTTCAAGGTGAGACATTACACTCGTACTGGTGAAGAAGAGATGATAAAAACCACTACAACCACATAAGAACAAGAGTACATAAACCCTGAATTAACTGCACATGGAGAAGGTAGCCCTCAGGGCTTGAGCCAGAAAGCAGAAATCTTTTCACCAGAAAACCTTTCTAAAACGCTAACACTTTCTAACCATGGCCACTGCCTTCCCCTAACCTCAGCCAAGCTGTTAGGGGGGTCAGTTACCTCAACTTAACCAGTCCAGGTCAGAAACAAGAGTCATATGAGTATTTTCAAAGGGCTCTGATGGATACATTTTGTTGTAAAGCTATGTGGATTTGTTGGTCCATCTGCAGTAAACAAACAGTAAACCCTTCACTGAAGCTCATTTGAGAATTGCATTTGCAAAGTTCTGCCTCTCAACAACTCTTGTGCTGGTGTGATTCTGGCAGACAGAATGTACTAAATGTACTATAAAGTCCTCCAACTCACGAATGTGAGTACAACTCAAATCATCTTAATTCACTAGTTGTTAGCACAGAGGTGAAAACCTTATCTCTGTTGCCTGAAAATGTTGGACCGTGTTGTTTAGTCCTTTTACTTATGTGCTGACAAAATGATGTTGCATAAAAGATACTGTTTGGAGGTTCTGTTTATTTAATTACTTAAAGTTGTGTTTAATACTCTGAACAGTTATAGTGAAGTCAATAAACTGAGTAATAATTGTGTCTTTGCACATGTGGAGAAAATTAAGTTGCTAATGACTGTGTATGCGTGCAAGAGTAAAATCTGCTGGGCTTGTTAAACCATATGTGTAGAGTCCAAAAACCAGGAGCCCACTATACTCAGTCTGAGTGCGCTCAGTCTTCACTCACCTTGAGGAGAACAACACCTACATCAGAATGCTGTGTGTTGGTTTCAGCTCTGCATTCAACACAATCTCGCCCATGCAGCTGATGGACAAACTGAATACTCTGGACTTCCTCACAAACAGACCTCAGACAGTTAGGACTGGCAGTCTCACCTCCCCTACTATAGTGCTCAACACCGGAGCCCCCTAGGACCGTGTGCCCAGCCCCCTGGTGTTCACCCCGTACCCCCATGACTGCAGCCCCCTGACATGGAGAAAACTCTATTGTGAAATTCACAGATGACGCCACCTTATCGGCCAGATTTCAAACAACGATGAAACTTAATATTGGGAGGAAAACAACAGTCTTGCTGAATGATGCACAGAAAACAACCTACTGCTCAACCTCTGCAGAACCAGGGAACTGATTGTTGATTTTCAGAGAAAGGAGGCAAAGACACACACCTTTGTCTACATCATTGGAGCTGAGGTGGAGAAGGTTTTAGGTCCCTGGGAATCAACACTACAGAGAACCTCACATCCTGGTGAAGATGGCTCAAAAACAGCTGTATTTCATAAGGAAACTTATGCAAAATTCCTGTGTTATGTACACCCACTCCAGCCACAGCCTGTTCACACTGCTGCCACCAGGCAGGAGATACAGAAGTGTCCGCTGCCGCACCACCAGACTGAAGAGCTGCTTTTTCCCTCAAGCAGTGAGACTGCTCAATTCATCCTCAGTAAGTTTGTTCTATATTTTCTATTTATCTCTACAATCGATTTCACTTAATCATTCAATCAGAGTGGGAACTACAACAAAATCTCTTTTTATAACCTTGTCTGACTGGCTTTGTGGGGCCAAAACGCTGATTTTGAGATATAGTTTTATGGTTAGATTAGAGGCAAGCAGAAAATGCTTTCTCCTTGACATAATTTTAGAAGGAGTTAGCTGTGGACTTTTAAGAGGGTAATGTAGAGAATAATATTCATGGGGAATGTATGATGAATTGGAAAAGGTGTATTATATGCTAATTAAAACGTCTCCAGTCAGGGGTAAATTATTTGAATGAGAATGGCTGTAGGCTGGGAGAATACGAGTCAAAAGGCCAGGCAGCAGAGACTTGTATATACCTGCCTCTCTAGGTTAGGTTTAGGTTTAGGTTTAGGTTAGGGTTAGGGTTAGATAGGAAGGGGCTGTAGAATGCATTAAGTCAATGATGGATCCAAATGAATATAGTAACACAAGTGTGTGTGAGTGTACATGCATATGAGCAGACATGAAACGTGTGTGTGTGTGTGTGTGTGTGTGTGTGTGTGTGTGTGTGTGTGTGTGTCTTACTCGGGGTTGCCGTTGCCCAAACACTGAAGATGAAACCTCTCTCCCTCTCTAGGCAGATCGGTCCCGGGCATGATGTGCACATTTGGGGTATCTGCCAAGTGGAGGACAAACATACACACGCAGACACACACACAGACAGAGACAGACACAGTATAGTTACATAACACAGGACTCATCTAACCATACCGACATGGACACAGCACCAGTAGTCTCATTCATCCCCGTCTCCATCTACTCCCGTCTGCATCCTGTAGGCGTCACCATCTCTCTGCCTCCCACAATGACATAACCCCCCTTACACAACGACATCACTCTCCCTCGGCGATGCAGTACCGCCGTCTCGCCCACAGGGTGGCAGCATCGACACAGACTGGGACGCGGCTCCATTTATAGTTTCATTTTAGATGATAACCTGCTCTTCTTATTCACAGTGACTCAACTCTGGGCGAGAGGAAGGTTAAATTCCTGTGTGGTCATTATTATAGGTAGCTAATGTGGAATTATTGGAGCAGAGATCAAACTGCAAAGGGAGGAAAATGTGGCCATACTGCCTAATAAAAGAGAAATAAAAAACAAAGCAGTTTGAGGTTTCACTTTGCATTTCCCCCTCACATCCGTCTGTCCTCTACTCACCCCTTTCTTCCCCCATCATTCTCTGTATCTCCTCTCCTCCCCCACCCCCCCATTTCCCAGTTGACTCACAATACACCCGCAGAGCCTGCTCGCTCCTCTTGTCCCCTGGGGCCAGAGAGGGATGGTCGACAGCGCAGGTGATGAGGGCGTCGTTGTCGCTGCGGCTCACCTCCAAGGTGAGCTCGCTGCTCACGTTGTAAGTGGGATCGTCTGGAACGGGCTCCACCACGTCTGGACGTCCTGAGGTGAAGAGGGACGAAAGGGGAGGGGACAGTCAAGAGGAAGGCGTCTGCATCTTAACAGGGGACTAATACAACACTACAGTAGTACTACACAGACACAACACAATACACACCAAATGTACACGGATACGAAAATACACACCAAACATAAACTAAAGCACAGGAAAAGGTTATTGTGCTGTAATTACGATGTGGTGGTTTCATGTTGCAGAACTGTACAGAACTGCAATGACCCCCATTTGTTCCCATTAAATGAAAAATGCCTTTCCTGTGCAGTTACCTTTGTGCCCCTGGGTGTTTTGTTCTGCTATCTATCACTACATGCCACATGTACTGTACGTCTAACAAAGCGTTTCCACACATTCCTAAAGCAATATCGCACATTTTCTCACTAAAAGGATCAATTTTTTCGGCAGATTCATTCACTGACGTATACAAACATTTCATCTAATAAAATGTGATCATACAGACCCTGCAGGGTTACCTTCAAGGTCAAGGACTAGCAGCAGTAATGTGGGTCTGAGGAGTGTATTTCTCTGACTTTGACAAAAAAAAAGCTGCAATTATTTGCCAATTAGTGAATCAACAGAAAATGAATCAACATTTTTTTCTAATTGATTGATGTTTTAAGCCATTAATCGAACTAAACTGCCAAACATTCGCTGGGGTCAGCTTGTCCAATGTGAGGATTTGCTGCATTTCTCTGTTTTATGTTGTAAACTGAATATCCTTGGGTTTATGGACTGTCATTCAGAAAAAAAAAAAGTGATTTGAAAACACCATTTTTGGAAAATAATGATGAGCATTTTTCTGTATTTGCTGACATATTAAAAATATCAAAGACACTTCACACCAAAATCAAAAACCCTAAACCCCAAAAACCTAACCGTTACCTGTAATGTTACTTATACTTCTAGATTGTTTTGGTGTGAGCTGCCAAGTTTTAGAGATATCAGCCATAGAGAGCTCAAAGCATTAAAAAAATAATAATTTAAGAAATTCAACAGCAATGTCTCTTGCCAGACATCATGAACCAGTAACTCAAGACAATCCACACAGCTTGTTGTGAGCAATTTCCTGTTCAAACTTTTTCTTTCTAGCAACACCTCACAGAAGGACGTGTATATCTACTCATCGGCACGAGGCTCATGTTTGTTACAACGCAAGTTGACGTCCTCCTCGGCTGAGCTGTTATCTCTCGTCCATGAGCAGATACACAATTCCTTCTGGTTCCTTTGAGCATTACGAACACCATCTAGAGTTCCATCTAGTTATATTATAATCAAGTCAGGTAAGTTTAGCATAATTTATCACCTTATTTAAAATGCTAAAATGGTAAATAGATCATTTAAGAACGGGATTTATTTATTTGTTTATAAATTTAAAATCAGTGTCAAATAAAATGGCAAGATTCTTTGTGTAGGTCCAGCATAACAAGACAGTGGTCCCATGTAGCAAACTACGTTATATTCCAGAGAAAGCAGACATCTCTGGTATCTCCAAAACTCTGCATCTCACACCAAAACAACCCAGATGGATAAATAGCACTACGGGTAAGAGGAGAAATATGTATTTTGGATTTTGGGGTGAACTGTCCCTTTAATCAAAAAGCTAATCTTCAGATGAATCACTGACAAAAATAATGGTTAGTTGAAGCCTGTTTGTTCCATTTTTCAAAATGCTGCAGTTGACTTCACATGAATTTCTTCACGTCTAAAAAGATGGAGCCTATGTAAAACCACCAGACTGTTTCAGTCTTTCAGTCTACCACAACATTCCTGTTCACGTGGAGACGTGCAAAGAGTGACAGTTTCACTTCCCTCCAACCTTCTGTAATGCAACATCAGTAAACCACATGCACCACATTCATGTTTACTAACCAGGCATGTCTGTGATGTTTCATGCTGAAGGACACCAAAGGTAAGAGAGGGAGGCTAAAGATCTAATGTTGCTAAGTCCAGCTTTCTTTGGACTCCCTCATTTGCTGTTGCTTAGGAGACAGCTTGCATTTCACATGATGTAATCCATCACCGAGGACAGACACAGAGGCAACTATACCCAAGAACACAGCTTCATTTTGGCAAACAAAGAAAATCTACAACATCTTAACGGCAAGCTGTCCCAGCCATATTTTGTTATTTGGAGTGATAAAACACGTCTGCTTTTATGGTTTAAGTTTTACGTACAATATGCACAGATTTTCATATAGACACTTTCACATTTGCTGCTGTTTCCCTTCCTCTCCTTTATTTTACATGTCTGGCAGTGTCCACAGCAGTCTGTGCAAAATAAAAAAGAGGAAGAAGAGCTGGGCAGGTGCGAATGAGTGTGTGCAGCAGCAGCAGCAGCCACTAGAGAAAGACAAAGTATGAAAGCATAAACACAGTGGAGACTGTCATCCGGAGATCGCACTCTATTGTAAGAGAAAATATCAAACTGGGTGGTCAGACCGTGAAAGTGGTTGGTGAATCTTGGAAAGTGGACCGGAACCTTATCACTTTCTCCTGACACACACACATGCACACACGCACGCATGCACACACAAGCATGGGCACATGTAGGTCAAGCTCATGAATAACAGAGGAGACAGAGATAGTGGCAGGGGAGCAGATAGGAAAACACACTCACACACGCACACTTTTTCCCCTCTATCTCACTCTTTCTCTCTCAAACACACAGATATTACAGATCCCTCCTCCTCCTCCTCCTCCTCCTCCACCACCTCCTCCTCCAGAGAACTCTTCAAATACCACTGAATCTAATGACATCTCTCTTTTTATTACCATAACCAGTCCTCTGACCCACTGAGAAAATTAGTTTACTTTCCAGGTGCATTTCAATAATCCTACGCCACTCAGAGGACTCTTTTCGTCACTGTCCTCTTCCGCTCTCTCGGCACACACAAATATAGACAGTATATCGCTTTTTATTAAAGACAATGGATCTCCCAAACCAGACCTTGGAATGAAGAAATCCTATTTGTTTACTCCTTGACTCTTGTGTACAGTATTTTCCCAATCATACAATTGAGTTTTAATAAGTTTTTCCAGCCCAAGGGGTCACGGAACATACTCATTAAGGCAAAAATAAGATGCAGTCGGTTTAAGTGTTTTTTCCCCAGACAGCAGTGATGCACATTTACTCATAATTCACATTTCCTCAGTTCATTATTAGATAATCAGGCTAGATTTGCATGTCAGCTGCTGCAAGCAGGAGCAAGAAGCCAGTCAGACCGGAAAGCAGTAACAGGTTGTGTTAAACTGGATTACATACAAGATAACAAATTCTAAAGGGCTAGTTTACCCAAATTGCAAAACCCTTTTTCATTTTTGTGTTGTTTTTTTTTTTTTTTTGGTTTGGTTTTTTTTTTGTCCAGGTTTTGAGATATTCAAGCTGAATGCAATTTTGATTGTGGCACACACAGCATATCTCCCCAGAAACAGGGTCCTCATTACTCCACAGAATCCACAGAGCAGGCTGTGAACAGTTTTTCATACCGGGGAATATTTCTCTGTTAGAAATGAGTTCCAATTATAACAGTTCTCTGTGTGTTTGGTGGATTATCCAGAGTAACCAGGAGGTTGTTTCTGGAAATAGAGGTTGTCATTTTTTAATGCTGCGAGCACCAAAAACAAAATTATATTCACCACTATTGTCTTGGGGAGCAGCAGAAATGTTGGCAACATCTCAAAACCTGGACAAATACAAGTAAAACTATCTGTATGGCTATAAGCTACTAGATATGAGTGAAATGTGTGATTTGGGTTAACCAAGCTTTAACTGTATTTAAAATAGCTATAATCATTTTATATTAAGAATAACTGTGGTTACATGGACAACACATTGGCAGTTTATCAAATTTTAAGAGGGAGAATGGATCTGATTTGTTTCATTCACCTGCAAGTCATGCACTCACTCATTATCGACATTTTTGGTTGTCTATTTTTGAAGACAGAACGGCCAGAAGGGCAGGACTGAAGGGCGGAGTGCAAATACAAATTCATTTGCTACTTCAGCACCACGGACAGCGCCGTGGGTTTCTCATTACACAGCACAGTCAGATAAAGAATCAATTAGTCAGGGAGACTAGACTAACATATTCAATGTAATGTTCATGTTTTACAGTACTATGTGAAACAGGTCACTCACAGTGATAAATAAACAACCTGACTCCATTGTATCGCTATCACTGCTCTCGTAGCATTATTTCCAGCTGCAGCAGGCAGCTGTTTTCAGGGCCAATAAACCCACTGTACACTACCTGTCCAACACCAAACATCAGACAAACACAGTTAGCAAACAGCTGGTAAACATAGTGGGAGCATTAAGCAGCTCGAGAGCCAGATATTTACCTCAGGAATTAGTGAAGACTAAAACAGAAGTGGATACAAACATGACTCCAAATGAATGATAATGCAGCTCCACTGCTGCTGGATATATAAATATTGCTAGTGCACCACAGTCGACATATATGTTTTTATGGTTCAGCTGCTTCAAAGTGGGAAAAAAATCAGTTAGTTCTGCTTTAATTTATGTGCAAAATATGAAACCTGGTCACTTAAGAAGCTGGGTCTCTACATATGAGTGGAACAGACCCTGCAACAGAAAATATTATGCAGAGCTGATGGTGAAGAGATAAAAATAAAGGTGTTAAAATGAGGGTTATTCGATGTTAAATATAAAGAAAACCCAACATAAATTATAACCAAGACATAGCACAGATATATTCTTACCTCTTTTAGAGAGCCTATCAGGTTATAAACAACTGAGAAGTGCAGCAGGTTTTAATGTAAATCAGCTTAAAGGTAGAATAAGTAGGTTTGTTAACACATCAGGAACACATCAGAAAGATAGTTGATTGCTGAGTCTCATTCCCAGGACGTCAAATACTGATGTTTTGGGTGTGCAAAGGCTAAGGCATAAGTCTGAAGTGTTCCTAGAAAAACAGCAAAATAATGGGAAAATCTGGCAGTCTATGCATTGTTTTTTGGGAAAATCCTGCAGTTTGCCTTAAAAAAAAAAAACTGTATTATTGAACAAGAGAAGGCAAAACATTGGTACTCAAGTTTCCACACATTCACTCTATGTCCTCAAGTCATCATGCATGGTCAAATTATGAAGTCAATTTTGAATTTCCTTGCCTTATCATGTGATTCTTTACTATCAAAAACAGCTCAAAAGACTATAACAGCTCACAAAAATACCAAATCATTAGAAAACCATATCATATCATCAAAGTTATGTTTTTAATGGCCAATAAATCATTAAAAATAAATATCAATATTAAATAAGTGGGAGTATGTGCAGCATTCTCCTTCTTTAATATTTAAGCTCGAGTGTATACTCCAGCACCTGCTAAAGATTTAATGGGATGCCCGTACTTTTTTATTAAAACTCCTATTCCTCGAATAAAAAGGTGGGCAAATGGCACATCCTTGAGACTAACTTCCCCCAAGGTGGTGATGTGATGCAGATGAGGTGCTGCTGCTTCCGATGCTTCAACCCTCAAGCGTACAATCCGCCATAAAATAATCATATTAGGAGAATCAAACAACTGGATGCAGCAATTACTGCGTCCAGCATGTTTGGGCCTTAAAGGCTCGAGAAGAGTGCTTGTGACCACACTGAGGGCCCTGGATTACAGCTGAAACAATTAGTGAAGGAATCGATTAGTGGATGGAACCAAAATCATTTAGTCCAATAATGAGATGTAAAATGTTGTTTTTTATAATCAAAGAAATTATGCCAGCAGGAGGAGGGTGCTTCATGTTTTTAATGTAGATTCAACAGGGTGACATCTTGTGAGACATGGATGAAGCAGTTTAGATTCATCATAAATGAATCATAGTTACCTGAGCCAGGCAAATTATTAATTACTTTTTGATCTGTGTGTGGAATAAGTGATCATTTTTCACTGTAAAAAAAATCAGACAGGGATCTAGTGGAATCAACTAATCTTTTGTCACCCACTTAAAATAAATATACACGTTTTGTTTATTTAAGTTAATTAAACTTAAAATTTCTAGTTTTGATTTTTTCCAGAACACTTTAGAACTTATAAGCATGAGTTCTTCTAACTTGAAGTCTCCTGAAGTCTACAACCATACATTCAAAAAAAAAAAAAAAATCACTGGGAGATGTTTCACATTTTGTCTTTCTACACTGAAATAAGATAACTGCTTGAAGGCAGGTCAATTTAAAAGTTTCCAATATTCCAACTCAGTTCAGTTGCTTTGGTGTGGTTTAAATATTTTTTTTTTTAGCATTTTAGCATGACTTAATGTTACCCTGACCTAATGATAGCTAGTTTTGCTCAGTGAGTTTACTAAAACTTAAATGCCACAGGTTAACTAACTCAGGTGGTCCATTTATATCTAGCATAATACATTACTTGGTCACAAAATATTATTTTGTCTTACATTTGACTTAACCTTCTTTCTAAGTAACCAAGAGAAAGTGGTGGCTCAACAGCAGTGGGAAAAATCTGGGAAAAATAATGTCACGATGTCAGAAGCACAACACTAAGAGAAACCTACATAGTAAACTTTTACTGATATAAGAACAGCAGGTTGAGGTAACAGGATGTAATTCAAAGTTGTTATAATCCACAGAAATAGACCTCCACAACTAAAGCAGAAAGCTAAGTGGTACTCATTCAGGATATTACTTCAACTACAAGTGATATACACATTTTACAGTGTATCAATGCTGGAACAAAGTACCTCCAACAGGAGTGTGAAATAAAGAACTGAATCTTTAAACTAAGAAAATGGAAAAGGAAATCAAATTTGTTTGTGATGTTCATCAGTGTGACTGAAGAGGTATTGGTTCAACTTAATATGTTAAGCTTACTGAATATTTTCTCAAGTACAAGTGAATAAATATCTCATTTATTTGACTAGAAAGGTTCATTTGTTTTGAATCATACTCATTATTACCTGAACTTGTCTTTTAAATTTCAGTCAGCTTAAAATTTTAAGCTCAGCTGAGAGTTAAAATAAATAGTTCATTTTTATAATGTTTAAGTTAGAAAACATCCTAATGCAGAAAATACAAACATTTACAGAGAAAGATTTATTACAGTGAAACTTTTTTGCAGTCTTTGCTGAGTCCTCACCATTTTATCCACAACTATTTAATCAATTTTCAAATCATTTTGAGACATTTATCAAGTAAAAATCATGAACTGGGTTCATTTCTCAGAAGCTGAAGCTATTCTCTGTTTCATATTGTTGCTGTTAGGCAAAGTAATCAAACTGAAGACCTTTTAAAATGTGACATTTACTGCTTGTCTTGAATATCTTTGTGTTTTGGACTGTTAGTAGGAGAAAACAAGTAATTTAAAGTTGTCAGTTTGGGCTCAGTTGAAGTGTGATCGGCATTTTTCCCTACATTTTGACATTTTATAGGCACACCGTCCCTCAGAAAATAAGATTTATCAATAATGAAAGTAATCACCAGTTGCAGCCCTATTCTGGACCAAAAATAACATTAAAAAAAGACCAGCTGGACCACTGTGAGAAGACGAAATGAATTAGTGAGTAAAATCTCCTTATTATTCAACAACTTTGCCAACTGAACAAGGCGCTTAACCCCCAGCTACTCCAGTGAAGCTGCTCTGTCGACAGAAGTGGAAGACTGGTTCTACTTGGCCTGTCCGAGGTGTGAAAACGTGTAACTGTGAATAGACAGTAGCAAATGGCTTAACAGCACTGTGCATACTCAGCAGAAGCCCTGCTTCCCTCCTGGATAAGGGGGGAGGCTTTAAAATAATCAAAACAGTCATCACTTTGAAGCTTAAATCGGATTACGGCCGGTGAAAGCGCTCAAGTCTGATTCGAGTGTTCATATGAGGTCATCTAATTTGGAAAGAGGTTTAATTAGTCCTGTTACTGGATTACCGGGTGAACTTAGTTGCTGGGACTGACTTCAGTTCTGTCTTACTATGTCTGTCTCTACTCAATGTCCACTGGTAGAGATGAATGGGTTCATTTACTCAAGCACTCTGGTAAAATTTTGATGTATACTGGAGTATTTGCCTTTTTTTTTACTACTTCCTTCTTTTGATATCGCTCAATTTCAGATGTTAACAATGAACTTTTTACTTAACCAAATTTATATTATAATTGAAATGGCTAATCCAAGAGAGCACCTGAGGTTAGGTGGGGAGCTGCCAACACACACTATTCATTAGGCATGCATAGCCTGTTCGAGATAACTAAATAATAAATTATTAAGCTATAAACTGCGGTTGACTTTTCAAGAAGAAAATAAAACAGGATCTAATGCAGGATTCAAAATACTCTCATGACGTGCACTGTGGTCGAAAAACTAGTTCTCTGCCGTCTAACCCACAAACAAAAATGTTCATTTTGTTCATACCTGTCATCAGGTATGTATCAGGAAAGTGACCAATCTCAATCTCCTGTGGACGACACAACATGCAGCATGTACAAAGTGATGCATTGTTATAAAAACTTCACAACTTCCTGAACGACAGCAGTATTGTTTGTGCAGGAGGAGGATGCCCATCCCTACATAGAATAGATCCCCCTAAATCTTACACACTGGTCCTTTAAGTAACTCATAAAGCAAAAAATAACAATCATTCACTGGCTCCAACTTCTCAAAATTGATGTAAAAGTGTTTCTTTTTATTTTTTATCACTTCAAAATCTAATACGATTGGGTTCTGGATGGTTGATATGACAAAACATCCAATTTAATGACATAATTTTGAGCTTTCAGAAACTGTGATGGCAATTTTTCACTATTTCCTGACATTTCATAGAATAAAAGATTATGAGATTAATCAAAAAATATGTGACAGATAAGTTGATAATGAAAATACACATTTGTTGCAGCCCTGTATTTGTTCCATTACCCAAAGTGCTGTGATTATGGTTGACTTGAATTTATTCCTTTCTAAAGAGGTTTAATTGACAAATCCAGACTGTGAGAACTGCCTCCTTTGTTAACATTTAATTTTCAAATCTCCTTTATCTTACATTGTTCTCATTTTATATCCCAAAGCTACTTCATATTCAAAGCTGCAAAAGGCAGGTGTTATATAATATATATAATTATAAAGCTATCTCAGAGGTGTCATCGTGTAAAATGAGTACTTCTACTTTTTTTACTTGAAGATTCTGAACTTTTACTTAATTGCAAATTTTAAACTTTTACTTGCAAAGATGAATTCGGCATCACACTGCTATTTTAAAGGTTTTGAACTTCCACCACAGTCTGCTTCTCAAATCTCTCTTTCTGTCTTGTCTCTTACATCACATTGCTCCATACGGACACACGCCCATGTACCCTTCGCCAACCGCCCCACGTCCTGCATTATGACAATTTGGGCCGGTATTCAGCCGGTATGGCCTTAAGTGCCACCATAAATCCCCATTATCCCCAATCCAATACATCGATGTCACTAAATGATCCACAGCCCTTTCACACAGTACAACTAATACAGTCTTCAAAGCTCTTAGCCTTTCATTCTTCTCAATTACCACTCCCTTTTCCCGCACTCTCTTGCTCTCTGTCTCCCCTCGTCCCCCCCTCCTTCCCTCTTTCTAAATCCTCTTTCCGGATTTCTCTCTCCATTTCATCAGCCTTTCCTCCTTTCCCCCCCCCTCACTCCTGTTGCGCTCTCCAGTCCCCCTCTTCTTTAAAAACTGGTCCCCCTTCGCTTCATCCTCTGCCCCCAGTCTGCGCTCCCACTCAGCCGCAAAGCCGCCGCGCTTCTTCTTCTTCTGTGGTTCTCTTAATTCCCCTCCTGCTCTCCCTTTCTCCACCAGTCTCTCTTTTCTGTTGCCTCTTTGTGACTTCCATCACTCTCTCACAGACACGCTCTCGCTTATTCACTCACTCCATCTGTTCTCTGTTTTCTCTGCAGCCGCTCACTTTCTCTCTCTCTCTCTCTCTCACACACACACACACACATGCATTCTTAGATCCTTACTAGATCCCCGTAGGTTCCTGGTAGAACCTTTTATAAAAGTTCCACTTGGAACCCTTTCAGAAAGTTATAATTGGAACCCAAAATAAAGAGATTTCAACAATCCATGAAGAACTCTTCTTTCAAAAAGGCTTCTCTGGATGAAAATGGTTCTTAATGGAACCATAAGTCTTACAACGAACCCTTGATAAACCCTTTCTTCAAAAAAAGGTTCTTTAGAGGCAAATGGTTCTGTGTTTAACCTCAGCCCTTCAGGAAGAACCCTCTTGGAACCCTTATTTTCTAAGACATGCGGTATCTGAAGTTCTACTCCATGTGATTCTGTTTTGTTAAGGTGAAAAAGGTCTCTAGGTCAAACCTCAAGGGAGTGTTAAGAATGTGGTACTTCTCGGTTTTAAGAGGTCTTCTTCATGTTGTGACCTTAAAGAATACTGTGTGTGTGGGGTTGTTTTTGTGGACTTATGGACACCCAAATGTATATAAGCCACGTTACATGACTTGTGGGCAGAGATTCATATTGGCTTCGAATCCTCTCACAGGTAAACCATGGTGCCTGATCGATACAGAACTTTTTTGTAATAAACTTTTTATTATGTAATCATCACTACTCACTAAACAACAGACACTCTGCATATGTGTCATCCTCATTCCCATCTCTCTCTGTCTCCTTTGCTTTTACTGTCAGTGAAGTTGTCAGAGGAGCAGGAGTGAGCAGCAGTCTATGGGCTCATGTTTCCAACACACACACGCACGCACACACACACACACGCACATACACTATAACTGCATGAATGAGAAGCTGTAATAATAGCACATTGACCCGTAGTGCTCTGCTGTTATGTAGTCGGAGATGAGCACTGTGTGACAGTGTGCGTGTGTGTGTATGATTATCATCTGTCCATTACCATTGTGTTAGTGTGTGTCTGTGTGTGTCGTTCCAGCAGTGACTGATTGGTGTTGTGTGGTGTCAGAGCGGCTGGGCGAGGCCTCGAACACACCATCATTCACATCCAGTTGATCTCCTTCAAATCTCTCTCTGTCTGGCTCCATTTTTCTCTGTTCTCCCGTTTTTTTAAAGGGTCAGCTCACCCAAAATTGCTAAACAGAACCAATGTCCCTGTTACTCTGGATGCAACCCTCTTGGCACACAAGACAGACGTTGATTCAGCAAAACCCTGGATTGTATTCAATGAGCGTGTTTTTTAACAGTCAGTGCCAACGTTTTTAAAAGTGTTTATTTGTGCAATATATTTGCATGGGAATTGGAAGCATTATGGCATATAAACTGCAGTAAAGGGACACTCAACAAAATTTGCACCTGGTGCTTAGTTTACTATTCATGAGGTTCTCACGCCTGTGAAAACAATTGTATATAATAAGACTTTATAATGTCTTCTGTGTCTTTTTTTAATGTCTTTAACAAAGTCTGAAAAAGTAACCTAGCTAACCTTAGAGACTTTTTAACAGATAGCTTATTATGATGTTGTCAAGTTACATCATGGGAAAGGTATGGATTCAGTGTTTTAGTGTCAGTTCCTTTGATACTTCAATTTTAACCAGTCTGTCTCTTGTGAGTCCATTAATTATATGGATGTGTTTGTTAATTTTCCAGCTAAGACAACTAAAACAGTTAGGGAAAGATTGTGGTCACACTGGAAAACGTATAAACAGGATATAAACTGAGGTCTCCTACATTACAGTCGGATGTGCTAAACACCCAACCAGCTCCTAAACCTCCACAACTTCACTTTCTTTCTTTCCACATAAAGGGCAACCCACTCTCTGCACTGCTGCTGGATGTAAATCATTAGGTGCAGATAGTCTAACATAAACATAATTCCTGCAGGATGGGACGTTTCTACAGCGGAGGTAGTTCCCATGAACTGCGGATTATCCAGAGCAGGCAAAACATTGTTTCTGGAAAGACATGTTGCTGAAAATCTTTTTAAATAAAACTTTTCAGTGTTGTTACCGCCACAAACAAAATTGGATTCACCTCCATTACATTGGATATTTGGCAGAGACCTCTAGAGACGGATATCTCACAACCTAGACAAATAAAAACCAAAACTATCTGCGTGGATGATACTATTATAGGTACAAGGAAAAACACATCTTTATTGTATTTTTGGGTGAGCTGACCCTTTAAACAAAAATCCAATCTCTTTAAAAAGCAACAATCTCTCGGCTCCTCTCTCTCCCTCCTCCCGTCTCTCTGTTTTTAGTTCAGCTGTAACAAAAAGAGCAGATAATCTGTCTTTAGGCAGGCAGCTCTCCCATTCCTCCTTCTCTTTGTAGCTTCAGTCCATTCTTTCGATTCATTTCAATCCATAATTATAGCAAACACTAACACTGCCAAGGCATCAGGACACAAGACAGGCATTTTTTGCATTACAAAGCCCGAGAGTAGCATTTTCACATCAATAAATCATTATAATATTATATCACCATATTATATTAGTGTAATTACTGTATAAAGGGCCATTGCAAAGAAGATCCACCAGTTTGATCGCTGCAGTGTACAAACAGTAGATTTGGCGGGACATCTGCTGGAGAGCTTTGCAAACAGACAGAGGGCGCTGTTCTGTCAGCACAAACAGAGCTTAAAGCTTATAGAGTTTCTGGTAATGGCAGATGGTGGAAGGAGCGAAAGGGCGACAGAAACAACACTTCCAACATGTTTGTTCTGCTCGGTAAAGCTAAACAGAAAAACCTCTGACTGATGAGGCAACAAGAAGCAGGGGGGTTTACAGGAAACATGGCAGTAATTTGGAGAAACGCCGCTGCTGCCAATACCAGTGGTGTGAGTCAGAGGCTGCCAATCGTCTCCTTGATTTTCAGTTGATCTGTAAGAAGAAAGCTGGTTAATTTGTCCTCTCATGGTATCCTAACTGCGCTCTCATTCTACCGCCTCTCTCCTTCTCTTCCCTGCTCATTTCTCCCGTTTATCTGCAACAAAAGACCAGCCAGTCTGACCTCATGCAAAGCTCTCGCTATCTCTGTTTCTCTGTTCGACCTCATCCCTTCATCCTCTCCTCCGCCCTGCCTTTTATTGCTGGATTCTGTCGTTATCCCCGGCTAGATCCGACCCACGCTATCTCGCGCTCTCTGTTGTGTCACTCCCAGTTGCAGATATGTTGCAGCTCAGCGGATGACACAAACACACACACACTTTCACAAATAAACTCACACACAAAAACAATAAAAGCAAACAGTTCCTAGCTACATGCATAGGCACTAATTTACAGGATCAGGACATGAAGGGATGATGGGATAGAAGGACACACTCGCAGCGTGTTTCTGCACTCACACACACACAAGAGCAGCATGCTCTTGCACTTGCACACGCACATATGCTCTCGCGCTTGCACACACACACACATATGCAGGCGCAGGTTTAGGACACACAGAGAGACAGCAGGCAACGTGGCAAGGACACAATACGTACACAGCAGGATCACACACACAAGCTACGTTCTCTCACACACACACACAATCAAAAACCCAAATGCTCAAATACACACTTGCAAACCCACATATACACTGATTACTGCAGGATCACACAAACACTTACTGTAAACACACAAAGAAACACAAGCGCAAACCACATCCTCGCATTCTTGTGAAATATCTTTGCAGCTACATACTCAAAAACACATACACATAACCACACCCTCGCCACACACACAGATCCAGCAGCAACAGACGCGTCAAACACACATTCTTCTGACCCCACAATGCACACAGAGCGTCCAACACACTCCCTGTGTCTCTCACCTTCCAGCTCCTGCTCTCCTCTGTACCAGCGCAGCCTGGCGGGGGGTTTACTGCCGGTACTGGTGCAGGTCAGGGTGACTTTTCCCCCCTCCTTTACGGGTTTCTCAAAGCCAAAGATCTGAGGTTTACCAGGCACACCTAGAGCGAAAGACACACACACACACACACAAAGAGTTATAGAGTTAGAAAGAGCAAGAGCAAACTTTTATGCTGCAGGGCTCACCTTGAAGCCAGAAAAAGCAAAAAAGTTCAGGGCCATTGGCAGAGCTTCTAACAGGCAGAAGTGGGAAGTAACAGAGTACGAATACTTGTTTCAGGTATCTGTACTTTGAATGAGTATTTTTCTGACAACTTTTAACATAAATATCTACACTTTCTTCTCCATCATTTTCAAGACAGTTTTGTAACTTAAGTTTTAATGCATTTGAAGGGAATTATTGCTCATTTTAATTTTGCATTGTTGCACGCCACCTTCCCAACATGAGGACTGAGTTCAACCTAAACAGATGCGACATCGAATGCATGGAAAAGACGATCACTTGGTATATCCATCAGGGCATATCGTGCACTACAGACTGGGGCTGTGATGATAATCACATTACAGTAATACCGTGGTCATGTGATGCCTACTGCAGGGTTGAGCATACTACTGTCATCACTGCAACTTTTATTTTGAAGGCTCAGTCGCATTTTGAGATCAACACTTTGATCTATTAATACACCTGAGGATCGGTCGACAGACTCAACCCAAGGCATCTTGGGCTTGTCAGTGGGTGGCTAACAACTTTTTTCAAGACAGAAAAATGGATAAATAACTACAGAAGACACTGGGTGTTGGATCTTTAGGGATTTATTTTACCACCTCTCCAAAAAAAGAGGCTGGAGTTCAAGGCTGGATTACAAAGCTTCTGAAGGGGAAGAGATCTCACTAGAAGCAACGTTATAAAAGTACAATGCTGGCATTAGCATTAGCGTAGCCTTTCCTGGTTATAATTATGCCATAGCTATTAAAGCAGTTGTGGTAAATTGCCTTTCATGGGAATGTGCTGCTTTGTCACCGTGGTAAGAAAAAAATCCACAGCCCTACAATAAATGTAATAAGATGAAA
The DNA here is from genome assembly GCF_056507025.1 of Lutjanus erythropterus. NCBI lineage: Eukaryota > Metazoa > Chordata > Actinopteri > Lutjaniformes > Lutjanidae > Lutjanus > Lutjanus erythropterus. Next base: position 23,178,410 of record NC_139328.1, read on the forward strand.
GAGACAAGAGAGGGGGATTCAACCACAGAGACAAGGTGACGATCAGTTCGCTTTTCACAGAAATAGCTGGCAGAAATGTCTTTTTACTTTTGTGTTTGGAGTACATTTAAGAGCCTGTACAGTTATTTTTCACTTTTACTTGAGTTAAGATCTGAATCAGTACTTTATTACTTACCAGTCTTTGTTTTACATTATCTACAGCGTCTGTGCTTCTACTCGAAAAAAAAAAAGTACTTTGCCAGCTCTGATAACAAGTAGCTACTGCAATTTTTTTGTTAAGTTATTGCGTATTGATATACGATATGTGATATATGATATTGAGGAAATTATTTGGTCAGTTCTGAAAGCTGTCATGGAAACTATCTAGGAGGAAAATAACGATGCAGTTACAAGGATTTGCCCCTGTAGTGGTCCAGTCATTGCACAGAGGTACAAATGTCAAGCTGTAAATGTAAAGCTTGCAGAAACATTAAACCCGCCTCTCCATCAATGTCCATCAGGGCAGGGGTAATGGAATATTTCTATGTTTTACTGAAAAGTGACCACTTATGGCTGCCCAAATAATGACTACTGTGTCTCAGGAGCAAAGGTGAAAGTAGCTTGTTTTTACAGCACCACAGAACCTTGTAGGGAGGTTAGGTTGTTAGTGTAACACTATAGAACGCTGTTTCAATCCGTTTTTCCTAGTATCATGATACCAGAGATCTCGCTGCCTACCAATCGTTGATTTCTTAATGCAAGGTAGTTGTTTGAATGGTGGCTACCAATTATGCACCTTACATTTTTTTTCGAGGACATGCCTTTCTGGACACGACGCTCTCCCACCAGTCTCCTCAGTGGTAGGCACACAACTTCTGTCACCGTCCCAATATGAAGGAATGCCCTCAGGACTTTGGATTAGTTCTGCAGAGCAGTTTTTTTTTTAACTCTCCAATTGTTTCCATCCAAACAAAAGCTTAGAGATTGTCCTCAGTCTCTATTGAGGAAGTTTTTAGAGACTGAATTGTCCCAGTTTTTTCTACCAAAATTTAACCTTGGGACCACAACCTTTAACCGACTGTGACAAGTAGTTTTTGTGCTTAACCTTAACCAAACCTCAATCATAGTGGTGGTAGATCAGAAACCAGACATGTAAAAAATCATTTATGACAGATTAGAAAGCACTGAAAAAAAGATGTCATTGTGACGACAAGGGAACCAGATCAAAGACTCATGTCAAATGTTGTTTCTGTTGACTTGTTCTGAGGTTGAGTTATAGGATTTTTTGGACAATAAAATATAGTTAGAAAAGCAGAAAAGTTCAGGGCCAATGGATGAATTTCTAACAAGTACCTACTATACATTTTTGCAAAGTTTTTGCATATCGAATTGGGGAAATTATTTGATCAGTTCTGAAAGCTCGGATGGAAACCAGCTAGGAGAAAAATAATGATGCATGCTTGCAATTATTTGCTCCGAAAGTGGTTCAGAGTTATTGCACAGAGGCACAGACATCTTTAAAACTTGTATCCACCCTGACCTTCAACAGCATCAAACCTACTCTCTCTCCATCATTGTCCATCAGGGCACGAATACTAGAATATTTCTATGTTCTTCTGACAAGTGACCCCTTAATGCTGTGCAAATACTGGCAGCTGTGTCTCTGAAGCAAAGGTGGAAGTAGCTTAATGTTATTACAGTGCCATAAAACCTTTTAGGGAGGAGGTCAGGTTGTGAGTGTAACACTGCAGAACACTGTTGGAACCTTGTTTTTCCTCCCAAGCTCAATATTGTGACTATAACTGTTCCCTAACAGTAACCCAGCAGTTTTTGTGCTTGAACCACACCTCAACCATTATGGTGGTAGATCATAAACCAACCACGTGAATCATTTCCTCAATCTGTAATGGATTTTGAAGGCACTGACAAAAGATTGTTGCCAATGACTTGTTCTGTGGTTCAGTTATATGACTTGTTAGATAATAAAATGTATCCAGAAAAAGCAATACATGTTTGGGGGAAATTGCTGAGTTTCTAATAATGTACCTATTTAAAGTTGCTGTGTATTGAATTTGAGAGATTATTTGGTCTATTCTGAAAGCTCTGATGGAAAGCAGGAGAAAAATGATGACGTAGGGTTGCAATGATTTGCCCCAAATGTAGTTTAAAGTCATTGCACTGCAGCTGAAATGTGAGGCTTCTGTGCACCCTCAACTTCCAGAAGCTTCAAACCTACTGTCTCACCATCAGTGTCCATCAGGGCAGGAGCACTAGAATATTTCTCTGCTGACAACTGACCACTTAAGGTTTCACAAATAATGACTACTGTGTCTCATATCTGCCAAAAAACCTCTTAGGGAGGAGGTCAGTTTGGAGAATGCAGTTTTAACCCTGGTTTTCCTACCATTAAGCAATGTTGTGAACACAGTCGCTCCCTAACTGTAGCCAAGTAGTTACTGAACTTAAACTTAACCACACCTCAACCATAGTGGTGGCAGATCAGAAACCTGTCATGTTAGGCACTGAAAAAAGATGTCATCAGGACAACAGGGGAACCACATAAGAAACCCACACTTCGACTGTTGTGGCTGTTGACTTATTTTGTCAGTGAGTTTATAGGACTTGTTACATAATAAAATATAAAAACAACAGGTTGCTTGTAATGTTCTTGTAAAAATCTAGAATGTTTTATGTCCAGCAACAGGAATCAAGTATTTATGTATGGTAAGTGACACTAAAAAGTCAGCTGTGACTAATGCAGAAACTAGATTTTACAATAATATAAGCAACATATATTTATTTATTGCAGATAAGTTATATCTTGCAGATACCAGATCTGCTTACTGTAAAAAGGTAAGTATCAGGCCCAATAATAATCTGGAATGAATTGTAGCACCCCTAGTTTTATGAAAATGTATGTCTTTTCATTGTTACACAAGTGGTTTGATTGTTTTTTATATCTATGAGCACTCTTAAGTACTGTGATTCTTTTTGTTACAATTCAGAATTTATATACATATATATATATATATATATATATATATATATATATATATATATAACAATAATATATATATAACACACATAATGGGAATTACTATGCAGTAATATATCACCAAACAGATCCATTTTACTTCACATACTTAACATCAAAAGACATGTGCTCATATTTTCAGGCATTTATTTCCTGTTCTGTGGAATTCAAACTTAGAATTCCTATTGAGTTTAAGAAATACAGCCAAAGACTCTTATTTTTGGCCAACATCTTATTTGAATTCGACATTTTGTATGCAGTACATTAATTATGATATACAATCTCTGGAAGTGTGTGATTTAACTTAACTTGAGTTTAAAAAAAAAGAAAAGAAAAGAAAAAGGAAACAATTGTAATGCTTAAGAATCACAATACAAATCAAATTGGCACCCAAGAATCATGATGGTACTGAATCAAGAAATAATTGTATGGTCCCAGCCCTAATGAACACTATCGATGAACTGGCCTATCAGTGAATAGGTTTTGAAATTGTGGTTCATTCCAAAAGGTTTCAGCTGATTGCAAAAATGCTATTAGCAACTAATATTTCACAGGGAAAAAAACAGGATAACATAGTAGACTCTTACTGTGTCTGCACTTCTAAATGTCTTAAGGTGAATCTGGGTAACTGAAATGTTGACCACATTTGTAGTAAGACTTGACAGAATCATACAGAAGCTGAATACAGTATAGAGACAAAACTATTGCCAAAACAAAATGATAAAATCCTTTACTAACCTATCATTCCAACAACTGCCACATATAGTAAGTATTCTACCATGAGCAGTGAAGCCCTATAAGGTAAGATGGCTGTCCGCTGAAATGAACACGGAAATGCAATTAATTCAGTGGAAAAATAATAATGCGCTATCACTTTAAAATCAGCAGCATGAGGTCTGCATTAACTCTGACGGCTTTGGCATTTTCACAATTCAAGTCAGTCTGGTAAATAATATTGTGTGACTGTTCATTCTCAGTACTTCAGGTCAGTTCAAAATGTCAAGTAAATTAAATTTTGCAAGGATTATTAAATACGACTCCCAGAATTCATTAGTAAAAAGCCAAGATGGGAGTTAGAATGATTCAGTCAGACTTAATGTTTTTTGGGGGAGAACACTGGTGCCTGGTGTGATAGTTTGCAAGACAAACCGAGAGCGACAGACGGATGAACTGAGCCAAAGGTCAGATTCTATCTGGCTTTAGCCAAGTGAGCCACCAGGGCATCCTCCCAGCCAAACCAAAATTTTATGATACTTCTTCCTCTCCCAGAGGTGTTCTTCCAGATTCCGGAACAGTCGGTTAAAATAAGGAACATTTTTCCTTAATTACTACTTTAACTGACAAGTGAAAACAACACAAGCAGGTGAAGGAATCTACACATCCACTCTGCCAAATATTTCTGAATCAACGTCTTCACCGGCACGGTCAAAGGCAAGAGTGGAGAAAATGAAACTTTTCTTGCCGTCCTCCATCTGGAGCTGCTGTGGGTGGCACTTTTCTCCACGAGTTGGTGGAAATTACTGTCATTCTGCTTTTAAAAATAATGAATATTCGGTTTGCCGTCTACCACATACTGCATCCCTGTGCATTAGTGTAAGGGAGGAGAAGGAGAGTGATGGACAGAGAAAAAGAGACATAGAACTGAAAGACTAGAAGCAGAGAGAGTTAGAGAGAAAGGTAAAGATGGAAACTGATATATATTTTCATTACAATTGACAAGGTTTCATACCAGTTATTATAATTTTTTTAAATGTGACATTTTCAGGGCAGAAAATTTCAGAAATTTCTGTTATTACAAGTATGCAGGGACTGAGGAATTAGATAGCTGAATGCTGGTTTAGCATGTTGTTAATGTGGCTATTTCCACAGGCTGGAGCGATGTCAGACTGACGTTTGATTTCACCAGGCACAATGCTTGTGATTCCACCAGCAGCGCCTTGGCATGTCCTAGAAGTGGACACTTAAAAGAAGAAACTATTTAACTAAGTAGCTTACTTCTCCATGGTAGAGCAAGGAAAGGGGCCCAAATCAACAAAATCTGTGCAACTCAACATAATCAGGCAGGCAAAATGCTCCGCTGCTGAAATGCTGCTGGTAGAATTTGCAGCTGTGTGGAGGACGGATCTGTGGCACAGATGTGCTGTGCTCAGTGGATAAAGTTGTAATATGGAGTGACAGTCAAGAGAAACTGTGCGAACATTGTAATGAGTTGGATCATTCATGTTGCATTCTGTGGAGGTTTATGGTGCAGCACTATATTAACCCAGCTAGCATTAGCTTAATTGTTCTATGGAAGTCAGTGGCTCTGCTTTGTGATCCTACATAGATAAATAGATACAAATCTGTATGTTTTGCCATATTTTGTGTTGTTTTAGTGTTTATTTTGAAGGTTAGGCTGTTGAACTTGTGGTTAGCATGTTGCATTGATTAGCATCCGTTTAGGTTACCAGGTAAAGTGCATTCAGTGCACTGTGGCAGATTTATTAAATCTAGAGATAATGTGCAATATTTTTTCCCACATTGACCAAACTGGTTAAAGAGTTGATAGAATTTAGATCAGTATTTTTTGACTACAGCCATAATAGACAGATAGACAGATAGGCGCGAGGCATTTCTTTTGTCCTGCAAACGGCCAAACGGACATGGACGTACAAATAAAAAGTGCCGTGAACTAGCCATGATATAGATCAAAAAAATAAAAATGTGGTCAATTTTTAATGTAGCAGTATTTGATGTAGTGCACTGTGTGCGGAAGCTCCCTGGCAGTAAAGTAGCATTGAATATTAATGAGGGAATAATACTGCACGTATAGAATTGGTTGGAGAAGCCCTGTCGAGACCCTTTCCCCTACAAGGAGAATAAAAGAGAATAAAGCCATTATAAATTATTCTCTGCTTAGCTCAGGAGATAGCAGAGATGCATGCCACACATTTTAACCTCACAGACACACAAGCATTTGAAAACTGACCATACTCAGCAGTTATGGGCTCATTTGTTTGTGTATGTGTCCGTCTAAAACATTGCACATGTCAAAACAAGAATGTATTGCACACATGAGCGCTTCTGTGCCAAAACTCGATATCTTTGGCTGATTTTCCCATAGGGGCTTGTGCGTTTTAGACATTTTACCATACATTTTTAATGGTTTGGCTCCCTCTCAGGGGTCATGAAATATTTATTGAACGCAGAATACAGTGTCACAGCTGTCAATTACAGCGAATAAAAAATACTTGAATCACAATTACTGCAAAATTGGAAGAAATATGGAGGAGTGATTCTCATGTTAATGTGAACGTAAAGAGCCGAAATAGACCCGCCTTCACCCTCACTTAGACACACACACATTCCCCTCCCCCTCTTACACACATACACAGACATCACATTAACATTTCAGGCGTTCTGCTCATACTGTTGTCCACAGCCACTATGTTGAATTCTTTTTTAATACACTTTTGCAGCACTGCCAAAACATTTGAATAAATATCATCAAAATGATTTATTCAAGGATGCTTTCACAGCTGCTGACTGACAAACCCCAAATTTGAGGAACAACCCTGCGGCCTTTCAGTCACAGAACAGCCGTTGTGAACATAAGCTGCCCTGCCCCACCCTAAATTTTAAAATTTCAGCATCTCTTGTTTCCACTTAGTGCATTTTCCGAGGGAATTAGGCAGAAACCCTCTGCAGCTCGGTTTTCATCCAACAATTTGTTGGCAAATTATGGCATATTGAATTAGAAAAACTGAGAGTAAATGGCATAAATTGATTTTAAAAAACTCCTCAATATCACAAGTTAGTGAGACAGCAAACTTGTCCACATTCGTCCAAATGAGGACGCAGATTTTTCGTGATCAGCACAAAGAATAACTCAATTTTGTTACACAGCGATTAAAAGTAGAATTGGATGGCCTGAATTGTTGGCCGTAAATCTGCTCACCACAACCTCCCAGGAATATCAGACCAGCTGTCTCTCCCATGCATACAGTAAGTCTCCATTGTGGTTGTATGGTCATTAGTTGGTGCATTACAGTATTGCCAAGCACATTGCTTTGTTCTCATCTTCAAGTGAAACCATGAAATACGGCCAGAATGAGCTGACACGGAGGAACAATAACAATTCGACTAATAAAAATCAGTTCTTGAAAGACTGTTTGTGGGGGTCCAAAGCCGATTAATCCCAAATCCAATCAATAAACAGGCACAACTGCCACTGACAGGAGCGGCCGCAATTTATTGCAGGCTGCAAGGAAGCGTCACACATAGGTAATAACATCCATCTCGAAGAAGATGAGTGGATCCTGTTTATCTCAACAGAAGAGTAATATGAGGTCGCAACCTTAGAGAAAGGTTAACATTATAGGGAAGGATCTGGATCGGACTGGATGAGGACATCATGAGGAATGCTGTGGAGCCATAACATTACCATGATCCACTGTTTTTGCAGCTTTATCTACACTAGGGAATAAATGTTGCATCTCTGCTTTTGCTGCATTGAATGAGTCCTGCACTGGGTCAGATACCCGCAAGCAGAGGAGCCACTGTCACTAATTTATAGCCATTTTCACTCAATATAATAGAAGAAGAAAACAGGTTGGTTTTAACCCATCTTCCTACGTTACTTTAGGCTGTTAGAAGGCTCATTATTAGAGGGTAGGTCAGCACAATTAACAAGAATTATTAACGTTAAAATACCCTGTAGTCCTGATGGTCTTTCAAATGGAGAGAATGGTACACCAAACTCCATTCTAAAAGCAGGTGTTTTATGGTAGGGCCATATTTTTACATGGTAAAAACTTTAGTTCCACCATCACAAACATTCGTTTCTGATTTGCTGGGATCTACAGGTACAATCAGTTCACATATAATTTACTTAGTAACATCATCAAGTACGATGTCATGTGTTTACCACAGAGGCACATGCACTGACTGGCCCTGTACTTTTACACCACTTGCTTTCACGAAAAGAAGGGACATGTACGGCTCTGACCACTTAGCAGGATAGACGGGAGGACATAAACAAAACCTTCCAAATGATTTGTGTCTATGTTCAAATTATTTATGACTGGAGTCAGATGGTATTAATGAAGATATATTTTAAATCACATACTTTGAAATAATTTATTGGGAAAGGGGCAACTTCATGTTTTTTAAATGTGAAGGTGGCCTTTCTCCCCTAAATTCACATCAGGCCAAGCAATAGGATGTCACTGATCCGACAGTGAGCTGCTAGCTAATACATCAAAACGGATGACATAAAGGCAAAAATAGCCAGTGCTGTATATAAGATTGTGGAAAATACATTGTTGAAGGCCAAGACAAATATTTTGGAGAAATTTGGTGTGATCAGAAACTGTGAGAATAGCATTGTCAGTCGCTTTGCTGCTCATAAAAAGTGCCAAAATTTATTAGCTTTTGATAGGTGCAATCTAGGCATATCAACAACTACAGGTGCTACACCAATTAACAGAAGTGAAGTTTAAACTCAGGTTGGGTCATGGGGTTTATATCAGCGGGTCTGGGTGGATCTGGATTTGACTTGGAGGTAACAAGTCGGTTCCACAGACACTAGAATTAGTGGACGGAACCACCATGATGACACCCATTAGTTTGTGCACTACAGTTTTGAAGCCTCATGTTTGATATTATGGGGGTTGTCATCTTGTTTTTTTGAAACCAGAGCTTGTTTCAACTGGAAATAATGGCACCATGCCTAATCACAATTTTTCTTCTATTACAGCTGAACAGTGCACTAAAATATGTGTCTGAAAATATTTTAAGTGAGTAATAGGCAAATTTGTAACAGAAGCTTGATCGATATTTGCTTAGTTTTACAGTTTGATGTCAGTTTTCAGGTGTATGTTCTAATTAACTAACTATTAACTACCTCTAACTAATTCTGCCATATATGGCCAGGTCTGATACTGAGTTTTGCAGGTGCAGTTTTGCAAAACTGGTCCTGTTTTCTAATGAGTCTTTCATAAGTCCTCTAACTTCACAGAGGTGCTCCACTTAACTGCTAGATTACCAATACTGTGCCTCATGCCAACAGGCGGCCTCTCTTAGCATGTCACACTTACAGGGTCAAACTTCCCTCTGCTCTGGGAGAGGGTAAACTCTGCAGGGTAGGTCAGGCTGACACAATGCCACAGCGGTGTTTCAAGGTGAATTTGAGGCACTTTTTCTATATTCCCTGTGTGTACTCTAAAACATTCTGGCAGAAAAAGTAGACGTTGTAAAATTGTTATAAACAACATGACAACTGAGGGGAAAATAAGAAAAGATTGTAAAAGCTTCGTATCATCCATTTAAATTTGTCACAATCCTACAGGTTTGGGAGATAAATGAGGACAGACTGCAGTCAAGCTGATTTGTACAGCCGTCAATCAGTCTCAAAGACGACATGTCAGAGTATGAAGACAAGGAAGGCAAGAGTGTCTTTCTGCACCATTAGGTCTCAGTGAGAACAGAGAGAACATGTTTAGGAAAGCCTACATAAGAAATAAACATCTGAGGAAACCTTAGGATGGGCCTCAGATAGAGTGTCCTCCTTCAAGGACAAACAGGAGGTAGGAAGGTTAGAGTTAACAGAGTAAAGACAGTTTTACTAAAATTATAATGTAAAAACAAAACAATTGATTTTTGTGTTTTTGTCAAGAAAACTGTGAAGCTGTTAGAGACACATTATTTGCACTTTCATTTCCAGGGTATATTTTCAGGTGTGGAAAAGTTGCAACCTCTGTTTTTGGCAACATCGAGATGACAGATTTTCCTCCCGTATGCACACTGTGTGAATATGTACTGTGTGTGTGTGTGTGAGTGTGTTTTGTGTGACCCACCTAGCACGGTGACGGTGGCTCGGGCGGTGCGGACTGGCATGGTGAAGATGGAGCAGGTGTACTCGCCCTCGTCGGACAGCTGCACTTCGGCAATGGTAATGGAAAGCTCGGTGGGTGTGGAGCGATGCAGCTGGATGCGGTTATCTCTCAGTGCTGCGGGCAGAAGACAAGCAGGATATCAATAATTAGAAATGTGCATATTTAATTGATTGTCTTTATGAGTTGTTTAAGGAAATTTAAGGTATTCAGTCCTTTATTTGAAGTGTTCTCTGCTGCAATGGATGTCTAACAGCAGTCATGTTTTATGTGTTGGTTTCTTTTTCTAATAAATAAGAAGCGAAAGAGGAAGAAGAGGCAAAAAAGGGGGGCATAGTATGAGTAAGGTAGAAGGGTATGAAAGACAGAAGACAGATAGAAGATAGGAGGAAGGAAATTGGCAGAGATTGGATGAAGACAGAAGAGAAGAAAACAGTGTGTGGGGGAGGTAGGAGAGGAAATATAACATAAAACACGGAAGAAAAACATGGCAAAAAGAAAAAGGGAAGGGAAGTAAACATGATGTGAGGAGAAAGAAAAAGGGAAGTGACAGAGAGATGGTGAAATCACATGAAGAGGGGAGGAAGATGAGAGACGGGAGGATAAAAAGGGGTGAGACAGTGGGAGGATGTGAAGAATGAACATGGCAAAGGTGACAAAGATATTGAAGGGATGGCAAGAAGAAAAGCTTGAAGGAAGGAGGAAAGGAGGAGTTAACAAGGGAAAGGGGAAGACAGGGAAGAACAGAAAAAAAGGGGAGGTAAACAGAAAACGGAGAAATCGGGAGAAAAGATGGTGAAAAAAAGAGGGAAGGGATGAAATGTACAGGCGAAAAGGGAGAAAGGGAAGAAAAGAATTATGCATGAGAGGATGTAGTGATGAAGAAGAGGAAGAGGAAGAAGGAGGACTGAAGGAAGGAGGAAAGTTGAGTTAGGGAATCCTAAACCAATGTCCCTGCAATGTCGCGACTGCAATTTTGCAGTTACAATGTTAACTTTAGTTACACTGCTGCTATGTTGTTGACATCAGGTCAACGTCCATTCAATGTCCTCTGCATGATGTTTCCTGTACTTTATATTCATGATGTTGCTAAAATGTTGCTAAAACATGACAGTTTACCATGGATCCCTACACAGTGTGCTTCATTCATTCATGATGCAACATTACACTTGAAATGTTACGTTGCAGTGATGTTCCTGCAACATTACAATTAAAATATTACATTGAGGCAACACTCTGCAACACTAAACTTTAAATGTTACATTGTGGCAACGTTACCGCAACATTATGTTCAAAAAATTATGTTGCAGCAACGTTCTTGCAACATCGCGCTTGAAATGTTACGTCGCAGCAGCATTGTGGTAGTATTGTGTTGCATGCAACATCCCAGCAATATTAAGTGACATTCTCACAGCATCTCCAAAAGGTGATACACTGAGACAAGATCACAGCAACTTTTAAAATAATGGACTGGCAACAACACCGGAATTTCACTTGCCCCAGTGTCACATGTCACAAAAATTATGTTGCAACTACATTTCTACAATCACTTTGTGTTGGTAGGGGATGGGTGAGAAAGTGAAGAGAGAGAGAAAATAAGTGAATTACATATAGAGGCAGCAGAGAAATGAGGAGAAAAGATGGCAAAGAAAGCAGATGGTTAAAGTGAGAAAAAGGATGAAAAGTAAAGGGGTGATGGGGAAGGAGAAAAGGAAGTACAGAGGTACACATGAGAGAAAGGAAAGAAAGGAAGTGAGGTGACAGAAAGATGGGAAGGGAGAGATCAGTGGTGACATTATGTGAAGAAGGAAGGAAGATGAGAGACAGGAAGGTAAAAAGAGATGAGACAGTGGGAGGATGGGTAGAATGAATCTGGCCAAAGGGATGGAAAAATATATAGAAAGGAGCACGAACAAGTGAAAGAAGGAGAAAAAGGGGAGTTAGAAAGGGGAGGGGTGAGAAAAAAACAGCAGAGAGATGGGGAGAAAAGGAGAAGGCAAAAGGTGAGAAAAGGGGTGAAAAGAGGAAGGAACGAGGAAAGATAAAGGAAAGACTTTGGAAGTAAAGAAACAATGAGAAGAAAAGGAGTAATAGTTGGGATGTAGGGAGAAAAATAAGGGAAGCAGGAAGAAAGGAAGAAAGCATGGGAAGGAGCGAGGATAGGGAGGGCAGAGTAAGAGGGAAAGTAAGAAAGATGATGTGCAGAATTTAAATCATGGGAAAGAAAGGTAAAATGGGAAGGAGGAGGAGAGGGAAGGAGTGGGGTGTTTAGAGAGAAAATGATGTAAGAGGGAGAGAAAGAAGGAGGAGGAAGAGAAAGTGGAGTGATGAAGATGAGGTGAGAGAGGATGGAAAAAATAGAGATGTGAGTGTGAACAAGGCAAAGAAAGACAAAGAGGAGAGCAAAAAGAGGAGATGCGAAATGAGAATGAGAGACGAAAGAAAGTGCAAGAAAAAAAAACAAAAATAAAACAGAGGATGCATAAATAGCAAGGAGAATAAGGGAGAGACAGAGAGGGATGGGTGGGGGAGGAGGGAGGCAGTGGGGAACATAAGAGAGACATAAATGGCTTTGTCATCAATGAGAAATCCAGCCATGAAAGAGGGAGAGAGAGCGCAAGCGACCAAGATAGATGATGATGATGAAATGCTACGAAATAACCGCTCGTTTCCGTGATAGCATTGACCTCTATGGTGTTTGTGCTGCGTGATTGCTGTCTGTCTTCCTGCCTCCCTATCTGCCTGTCTATCTCAATGTCTATCCGTCTATCTCTCTGCCTCAGTAGAGGCTTTTCAGCTTTGTTCTCTGGCGCCATCACACAGAGCTGATTCCCAACAAAAAAATGACTTAACATATAACAAACACAGTAAAAGAAAACAGATACCTGCAAACAAATACTGTGGTCAAGTAAAGTGAAAGGTCCGATAGATTTGTTTCCACAATCAAAGCTGTTTTGCGTTACTGTGGTACTATTCTTGTCTTATCCCAAGTCTCAACATTGAAACACGAGGAGTTGAAAATTGAGAGGACTCAGCTGAAGTACCAGCTGGCTATTTGCTAGTTTTACTAGAAGTATATGGGGGAGGCTTCTGAGAGCCTCATATGACACAAATGTGAGGGGAATCGCCACAGGTGAGTGGATGAGTAATAGACAAAATGGCCCCTTAAATTTCCTACAGAGGAACATCTCTTCACAGATGGCAATTTTGGACATTTTGAGCACATGGGGATGGAGGGTGGAGGTTGAAGTCATAGCTCTGGTGTAGATGGTTACAAGACAACCTTTGTCAGTACCTGGTTCAATTTCAGTCATCTATGCACCAGCTTGCTTTTCCACAGGCTAGGGAGCCCAAGTTGTTATGTAACTTTACACGCCTCCGGTTTCCCAGCAACACTAACTTCAAGGACTTCACACTCTGACACAATAGGTGGCGGTAATGGGTCATAACGCTGGTTGCAACACAGGATAAAAAGGGCGAAAAAAAGAAGCACAACGACTTCTGACCACTTTTTAACTACTACTAACTACTACTACTGCCTACTAAATGAAGAATCACATCTGCCATTACCAGCAGATTAATCACACTGAAGTGGATTCCAGTAAGATGTGACTGAATCACGACTGACTGCTGCTGTCTCACTCGGTGTTACTCTATATTTAGGAACCCAGTAGATTATATGACCTGCCGTGTTGGAAGATGTACTCAGATCGGGCTGCAAGTGACTGATATATTGACATGTTGCTTATGCATTAATAAATGCATTAACTCGTCAGTATTAATGAAGTACTCTGTTAAGTGTACTTAATATATCAGATACTTTACTTCGGTAAAGGATCTGAGGTCTGATGCAACGCTGGCCTGCAACCCCTCACATCGCCAAAACGCGCTACAGCAAAAGAAACACAAAGAAATAGTTCTAAATTAGGTTCTGTGTCCGAACCGGCCCTGGAACAACCATGGTAAAAAAAAAAAAAAAGGGGGGGATGGGTAAGAGACAATCAGAAAAAGAACTGTTAGCCAGCCAGCTTACTTGCTAGCTTACCCACTGATTGATTGTTTTATCAATTTGTTTTAAATCTGTTTATGTTTTATCACCAGACTAATTTGTAAATGTGATTTACCAGAGCACAAGCTCTGCAGATTTTTGGTTCCCAGGCTGTGTTTATATGTCTTGTACCAGCAGACTTTTAGTCTTTCCTGCTGTATCAACAGCAATCTTGGAACCCATCACCTATGATGACTAAGCCTCTGAGGACAACGGACAGTGATTTAAAGACAGAAACTGGTGACATTTCCACCCAGTGAAGCATTTTTTCACTAGAGGCCATGATAATGAATCGGTAGCTGTGTGCACTGCGCAAGGTAGTATACTGTTCTTTATGTTAAAATTGTAATCCTACTAATAATGTGTGTCCGTAATCTGTCTTTTTACCTGCAACTGTAATGGAATACAGTTACCTTTTTTTGGTATCCAGATTATGTAATCCTGTTACATGTAAACTGCCCAAGCCTGGCACTGACCACACCGCAGGACACTGCTGCATCACTGCAACAAACCAAGAACTTTTACCAGCGAGTTCCCGTTAGTCTTGAATAACTCATTAAGTCATCTTATCCTGAAAATCTTAAGCGCGCAGAGTGGTTGGATGAGTGCAAATGTGTGTGCAGTTTAATAGTGCCTTATGTGTTTTTTTCATATCTTATTGTTTATTTGCTTTTGTCAGTATTGAGCCACATCTGTGTCTGTTTGTCTCCTCATCCTTTTGTCTTCCTCTCTGTCTCACTATTATCTCCCTGTCTCTGCATCTCTCCATCTGTCTCTTCACCTGTCTGTCTCTATTGCACTCCCACGCACGCACATACACACATGCGTGCACACACATACACACACACGCTTCTGTTTCTCTTGATATTTTTCAGTTATTTCATCCAACACTACTTTATCTTCATGCCTTATCACTAAGCAAGGTCACTACATTTGTCTTCATGAGCTACCCTCTCCGTGTGGGTGTGTGTCTGTGGGTGTGTGTGAGGCATACGGTCACTCAAACACTCACACACTCACTCACACACACACACACTTATCCATGCCCCCTGGACTCTGCGCTCAACTATCAGTCTCCTTAATTCTCTTCCCCTCATCTCTCCTCAATCTCCCCTCCTTCTCTCACTCTTGTTCCTCTTTGTCTTTCTCTCTTACATCTCACCCATTTCTAATCTTTTCTGACTTGCGGCTTTTGTCTCTTCTTTTTTTTTTTTTGTTCTTTCTTTCTTTCATTATAAACAATGTATATTGCTTGCAAGTACAGGTATGATGGATTTTCAAAAACAATATGATATCTAGTTACGGGGGCCTATCGATCTGGAGGCCCCTAGAAATTGTACGTGCGCTTGGCACTGTTTAGCCTGCGATGTGGGCAACATAAATAGTCTGCCAATAGGTCACACTCTGCTGTTTGGCTTTTTTTTTTTCTTTGGAGGGATGTAATGAATCTCTTAGTATTGAGATGAACTGGAATATTGGAGGAGGGGTGTATGTGTGTGTGTGTGTGTGTGGTAGGGTAGAGGAGTAGTGTAGTTGCCAAGTTGAAGTCCTGTTTATTTTCTCATAGAGGATTTTAGGTGACTGATATTTGGAGCACATCCAAGTCTTGGATGGACATGAAAAACTCTAAACATCTAAGCATTACAGTTCACAATTTCTGACATTATTAGAACTTTAAAAATCAATGAAAGTTTGTGTTCTAGTCTCATCTTCTTATTCCTTCTGTTTAAAGCCAGAAAGTACAAATTCTGTCTGTATTTTTCAGCAGGCAAAAAGGTGTTCCAATTGAAATCCTCCTGGGTGAATTACCCGTACAAAAGATGAACAACTGCATAAGAAAATATGAGCATTAGGGATTATGTCCCAGAAATAATACTGATAATAAAAAAGGAAATAGGTGGCTCTTTAATAAAAAGCCAAAAGTACAAGCCTGTGTACAAACTGAAGGAAAGAAGACTCCACGACTCCCAAGGAGCACTTTGTTAAGAAACATTCAGAGCCGTATCTTACACCCAGCACATGTGCCAGTGGCACATGTGGTATTGCTATCTTTCACCAGCACAATTATCATTTTTGCCAAAAGGTCTACAAATGAAGGCAAAATGAAGGCGTGGCAGGGAGCATTTGGTATTTTGTCCACGGCGCATTGGAGTCGAAACCACTTGCACCTTAGATCAGCTAAAACCTAATCGAAGCACAAAGTCTGTGATGCAGTACGGCCATCTGCACGCGATAGCAAACGGTGTGTTTGGCTGATGCACACATACACATCTTCACAATCACAGAGTATGACTTAGTATAGTGTCTTTTGAAATTATTTTCTATCAGCAATAAAGTGTAAATATTGAAGTGAGCAGTGTGTGTGTAACTTGTGCTTGGCTCAATTGAACACACAACTCCACAACCACAAAACACCTTTCATATATGTTAAACAGTATCTGTCTAAAAGCATTCCCACTAATAAGGAATAAGTAATTATTCTAGTCTAATAAATTTCAGCAGACCTGCAAAGTGTGCATGGGATGCAATCATAGCTGCCAGATCATCTTTAACAGATCAGTAAGCATGACAGCTGGAGCAACTGTAGTGTTTGTGTCAGCATTTTATTGGGATACAGAAACAATTAAACAAATATGATCTATAACATACAAACTGTACAAGACATTATATCTGACCACGAGACTGGTCAGACCCATGGAGAAAAAGATGTGTGTGCTTCTGTCAGAGCCTGATGCTGGTTGGATATACCTGTTGGATAACACGTGTAATTTTGCACAAGCATCTCCTGTGTTCTGCAAGGAAAATTACTGTTTTTGCCAATGGAGTCTGGTGGCTTTGAAGACAGCAATATTTGGCTTAAATAATTGCAGTTTCCCATTGAACAATGCTGTCTGATCACAAGGGAAAGCAGTGAAAATACTTTAAATATAGTGTAGACATAAATTTGTATAGATTTTTTTTAGGTGGACCTATTTTTGGGTGGCTAAAATAGGTCTTGCTGGTGACCCAGCCCACAGTAGTTCATTGCTTAGCCTCCTACACTGAAACTGCTGCTTCTCCAAACTATGGAAGACTATGGATAAGCATCTCATAAGCCAATTCTGAACATCCCTTCAGGTTAAAATGTCTGAATTTGTAGAAAACTGATAAAACATACAGCAGTTCTCATCAGTTCACTTTTGGATTCTACTTTGGAAACCCCCATTAGTTGCCTTTACCACCCAATCTGCTTGGGGGAAAAAGACATCCAAAACAAACATCTGTTGTCAGACTTCACTCAGCAGGTTCCTGCATGGCACCAGGATCCCAAGGAAACCGTGATTAACGCTCAACAGATTCAGGACCGACCACAGCCCCCTCTGTATTCACAGGTGGGACAGCAGGCCAAGCCCACTGTGTACTTGTGGAGAGGAGCAAACAATGGAACACATCACTGGAGCTTGCCCTCTCCAAAGACTAAAAGGAGGATTAGTCACCCTCAATACATCAGATCAGGAGGCAACTGCACGGCTCGAGGACTTTGCATTCGTTAAACAAACAAAGTTTTGGATTCTGGGTCAATTTTGGATGAATTCAGCAACTATATAATGATGTTTTGTTCCTACTCGTAACAACGGGGCATTTTGAAATTGCTACAGTTTGCTGTAGCTGCTTTTTTTTGTGCCTCTGACTGTGTTCTTCTCCATGGCAACATCAGCTGAGGCTCATGGGTGTCGCAGTGTTTAGAGCCATCTGCTAAGCAGACAGAGAAAGTTGAAATAATTTAAGTGTTTTCAGAAACAGTAAAGCTGTCTTTTCTTCAGCAGCCAAATTTTTCAATATGGTCTGGAGCTGTTCAGCAGACAACTTTGTGTTTTAAAAGCATATTGAAAACACAGGTGCAATGCATTTATGATTGATTGATGGTAAAAGATGCTTTGTAGTTGTACTTCACTTGTTTTAACAAACCATGATGTCTTACTTAAATTTTTACTGTGAACTTCCTGAATGGTGTTTATTAATAGGACAAAAATGTCATTCTTCCTCCTGGGGCTGTATTATAGAAACTTCCTAATTTGCAGATCTTATCTGGCTGTTTGGTAACCATGGTAATTAGAGTTAGGACCTGATTTAAGGGGAAAAAAAGCCATTGGAGATGAACAGCTCCTTAAGACAATGTTTCTATCCTAACTAAAAGAGGAAAAGTATATTACACAGCCATAACTTCCCAAAATCTCATATAAGCTCTCCTAACTTTAAGATAACTGTTAAGATGTCCTAACTTTCACTTGTCCACTAGGTAGTGTTTGCTAATTCAATGAATTAAATCCAACAGAGACTGTATCAGGTAGAAAAAAAACAGACAACAACAACACAGTATCAATTGGGCTGAGTCTGTCCATTAGCTTTCATTGAGGAACTTGATTATTTTGAACGATCAATCTCAAAAAGATCACTATTTTAAAAGATAAACCTCCTCAAAAGTAAGTCTGAAGTTAATAGTGGATCATGTTTTAAATTGGAGTTTCAATTTTTGTTGCAACAGGTCAAGGTTAGTGTAAAAACTAAACACGTTTAAAATGAGTTTTAGATGGATTTTTTCTTAATTTTAAGCTAACATAATTTAAAGTCATGACTTAATCAGGTATAAAAATGAATCCCTGTTGGCAGAACCCTTAAGACTTAAGGCAGGAAGTGAAATGCCTGTGTACTGTATATTCACAAGTAAATGACATGCTTCAGAGATGGATGCTACTCAAAACCAGTGTGTAAAGATAGCAGAGCAGAGAACACAGACACACTTGAGCCTCAAGTGAGACACTCAGCTCATAGGCGACATTGCTGGCACACTGGCTGGAATGACAGCAGCTCATCTCCAGCAGCCCTATGGTGTTGTAAAATTATCAAGGAGACCCCTGTGTTTCAATGTAGAGGAATGCCGAGGATAAAAAACCCAATTAAAATGAGAATTCACAGTGAGAATAAATACTTCTGCAAACAGTATCTTCCTCCACTTCACAGTTCTAGGAGTGCACATATGTGCGAAAGCGTGAGGGGTTTCTAAGTGGTGTCAGGAGGGCGCTGAGCTGAGAAGACGGGACATTTATGTGTGTTGATTACACACCAAGTACAAGATCTGCTTATCAGTGTACAAGGCTTTTTGTACTTCAGTGTTTGGAAGTGTGTCTGCACATCTCTGCTGCTTGTGTGTGTGTGTGTGTGTGTGTGTGTGTGTGTGTGTGTGTGTGTGTGTGTGTGTGTGTGTGTGTGTGTGTGTGTGTGTGTGTGTGTGTGTGTGTTTGGCCAGATAGTGGTTCTTGTCTGCAGCTCAAACTCGAGATTCGATACTCCCCAAAGGTCTAACTGTTGATCTGGTCACAGCAGCTATTTTCGCCTACTTGTCTCCATCCTCCACCTCCTTCTCCATCCTCCTCCCTCAATCTTTCTCATGCTCTTTCAACTTCAAACATTCAGGATGAGGGGGAATTTCTCTCACAACACATACTGAGTGCACATACATATATTCCTTTTTCATCTGCCTCCTGCCTCCTTATACCTTTCCAACCAAGTTTCCACTCTGCCGAAAACTCTCTCAAATTCAAATTTGCTTTATTGGCACGATAGGGGAGAAGAAACCTGTGCTGCCAAAGCAAAAGTACATCCGTTACAGACCAATATTTTCATATTTCTGCCCATATCTCCCTCCCAGCTTCTGCATCTCTTCATCTCTCTCCTTGCCTCAACCTGAATCTGCATTTCACCTCTCCCTCCTGCCTTCCTCTCCTTCTGCCTCTTAGCTAGCTGGCAACGACATGGTAGATCAGGTTATGACACACACACCCTTAAATGTTGAAATCAAATTCTTCCCAACAAGCCTATCCTTTTTCACTTAGAAATACGTAACCATATGGAAGCTAGATGCTCTCGGCAAAATACCATTTTATCTGGACTGGAACCACAGTTACTGAGCTTGAGAGTTGCTGGTCTGATGTTTTTACATTTGGACAGAGCAAGGCAAGCACTTTCTGGTCTTTATGCTAAGCTAAGTTAACCCGCTGCTGGCTGAAGCATCATTTTTTGGTGGACAGACATGACAGTTGTATCAATATTTTTGCCTAAGAAAAAAAAATACATAAAACCATATTTCAAAATATATAAAACTACTGCTTTAACGGGAGGACTCTGGGTCCAGCTAGTTGTGGTAAGGAATTAAACTGTAGAAGAATTAAAGGAAAAATGCACACATGTTCTAGTGATGTGCCAGCAAGATGTTAATTAGTGAGCTGTAGAGGATTTTGTTTTACATTTGGATAAGGAAAACCTTGCTTGTTACGCTAAGCTAACCAATACGTTGTTTGCCAATGAATTCAGAGACAAAGTATATTACCATTGGAGAGTAGCTACCAGTGACAGGTGTACTGGACCTTTGTCATCACATATTTAACATAGTGAAAACTAGTGAAGTTTGGTTAGGTTTAGGTGCCAAACTGACTTGATTAGGTTTAGAAAAAAATCATGGTTTGGGTTAAAATAACTGTTAGTTATGAAAGTTGTGTTACATACATGTTGTGAGTTAAGTCAGTCCCTCCAGGAAGTTGCAGTGTTGTGACTGCAACAATGAATGAAAATTCAACCAATTCCTGTGGATTCTGCACAACTTTGCAATTTTGTCCAATCACAGCAACTTTTCCACAAATCTGTCCAATCATCATCGCTTCCCACAAATTCCACCAATCATAGGAGTCCCCTGAGCAAACATCATACATTTACATCTCACTGAAGAAACTCAGGGTTTTTGTGGTAACTACTTTTTGTATTTTAATTTTTTTTATTTTGTCATGGGTACTGAAAGAACACACTGTTTGTCATTGTCATTGACATTTATCAATGCTCTGTGAACTTTTATGTTCTACTTTGTCCTAGCTAGTTTGACTGAGTTTGAGCCCCAAAAAAGATTTTGTCAAGAACATGTTGCCTTTGAATTTTATTTACTTTGCAATTTTGCAATTTTTACTTGCTCCCACAATTTCATTGCAAAAAAAAAAAACACATAAAAATACTGCAACACACATCAGGTTTTTTTTTAGCAAAGCTGTCTTGAAATCATGCATTTTTGTGAAATCTTGAAGGGACTGTTAAGTATGTTACATAAACAAGTTTTGTTGATTTTGGAGGCTCTCATGGACAAAAGCAACAGTGTTCCATCGTAATAACCATAAAATATAATATAAACTGTCAAAAATAAAATGATCTAAATAAAAATCTCCCCCTGCTTCATTTTAACTTGCAAACATACTACTTCCTGTAGCTTTGCCTGAGAAAATGTAAAAGCAGACTTGGAGAATCTGACCGGGTGACAGCCATTAAGATCAACAGCCGATCTTCTCACTGATGGCCTTGTTAACTTATGTAGGTCTTAATAAGGCATCATTATTGAACTGAGACGGTTTTATAGCCAGTTAAAAAGTCCTTGTAGTGGCTTTAATTTACATATCTAACTTAAAATAACTCAGTGTTAACTTTTGGTTTCACACAGGACACTAACATCAGTCTCATGGGTCAAAGTTGTAGTGTTTGAACCTCCATCTGCCCCAACTCCTTCCCTACGCAGACTTTGTTGATTCTTCTCCCTCCATCTTTTTTTTCCCATCCAACTGTCTTTCTCCTCTCCTGCCTTGTTCTCCTGTCTTTCTTCTCCTGTCTCCCCCTCCCTTCCCCCTATCATCACTCACCCCCCTCCCTCTCATTTTGTTTTACATTTTAGGCATTTAGCTGACACTCACATCCAAAGAGACTGCCTCTCTTCTTCCTCCTCTCCCGCTCTCTCTCCCACACATGTCGCCTCCATCCTCCCATCTGTTTCTGAATATTCTCTCCAGCTCCCTAATTATCCGTCCTTTCCGACAGCTGATCTGGGTTCAGTGACCGCGGGCTTCCCTTGATCATACCGTTCCCACTGATCTAAGAGTGTCAATTGATCCTGGATCAGTGCGCCAACTATGAAACGCTTGATAAACACACACCTCTGTCTGTTTTATCCACCTCCCCCTCCTCCCTCCACCTCTTCCTACCTCTCAATCTCACTTGTCTCTCTTCCCTACCTTCAGACAGAATTAAAAAATAATCATTTACACTCTTAGAAATAAGGGGTCCAAAAGGGTTCTTCAAGGATTGTTGAAGGCATGGATGTGAAAAGATCCTCAATATTGAAATGTTTACTCAAGTTTCAAATGCTATTGTTAAATGTTACCACTTAATCAATTTATTTTACTTGTGGTCTTTTGTTTTTGTCTCATCTGTAGAATATAATTTGGTTCTTTGTAGAACCCTCAAAAAACACTGGATTATAGGTGAAATAGGGTATTTTAGATTCCCCTTGGTGGATTCTCAATGAAACCCTAAAAATATAAACATGTTCTCAATAGAACCCCATGAAAGGGCTCCAGGAGGAACTTTTATAAAGGGATCTACCAGGAGCCAAAAAGGGTTCTCCAGTGCAGACAAGCCAAAGAACCCTATATGGTTCTCGTTAGCACCTTTATTTGTAAGCGTGTAGGGGTGGCAGCCTAAATGTATGCAAAATCAACGGAAGGAGGAAAACAGAGTGAGCTGAACCTAACTTTGCCCAAGGTGGTGCAAATTGAAGCACGGAGGCATTAGTTCCAGTTGAAACTTGAGAGAAAAATGTTCCCAACGGTGTATCAGCTTCAAGCAACATGCCAATGAAATCCTGCCATGTAGTATTTACAGCAGCGAAAAATGTCCATTGGGGATTTCTGGCAAATAACACTGACCGATGACACATCCTAAGAGCTAGATTACCCAGAGAAGACACTGCTCATGCTGGCTGCTCAGCTTGGTGCAAAGGGATTAGAATGAAAAGCACAACGGAGTAAAATGCATAATGCGGAAGCATAGCTTCTTTTCTCATCTTTTCTCACCTTTATAGTAAAAAGAAGTCAAGGAAGCAATTATCATAATGGCTGTCACTATCAGCCCGCTGCTTTCAGCTGCTTTTGGTTGTCTGCGTGCCATCACATTAACTTGGCTGCTCATTTTTTAAGTCAAAGGATCAGACTAATGCAAAGTAAAGTAGGATTTTTTTCACCTCTATTCCTGATGTCTCTTGATGTCCTGTAGTGCTTTGATTTGATTGCCTTTGTTTGCCGGTGTGGTATGTGTGCGCAGCTCTTTTCATTCCTTTACAAAGACCGAAGGTCCATCCTTTGTTGTCCAAGAGGCTAGTTTAACGGAAAAGTTGTACATTCTGGGAAATGTGATTTGCTTTGTTGTCAAGAGTAGATGAGAAGATCGATACCACTCTCATATCTGTCTGTCAGATTTGAAGCTGGAGCCAGGAGATGGTTAGCTTGGATTCGAACAAAGACTAGAAACAGCAGGAAAACAGCAACCATGGATCTGTTGGAAAAAACAGTGGCTTTAAGGCTCCAGCCTTTACCTTTTTCTGTCACATCCTTGGACTTTTTCCTTCACTCCTGATATAATTACTATGGCCACTAGAGGTTGCCACCTAACAATAAATGGAAATATGAGCTGTAAAAAGCTTCGTGCACAGACGACCTATACTGAACAGTTATTCAGGGCAAGCTGGATGTGCTGGTTAGCAGGTAAACATTAGATGAAAGAGAAGAGACCTACACAATCTTCTATAAAGCCCGTGCTTCAGAACAACCTAAAGAAGGCAATATTGGACTCTTTAAAATGTTAAAAAAAAAATGCATCAAAGTTATTACTGTCTCCTTCCTTCAAGGAAAAAAATGCAGTACAAAGCCATACACACAATTACACTAATTCAGTAGCAATGTATGCATGCCTGTACTCTTTTATGTCTGGCTTATTGGTTTTATTTATCTGTCTATGAGTGAGAGGCAAAAGGCCAGTTTCTGAATCACACAGGATGTTTTTTCTTGTATTTACTTCATTAACCTCAAAAATAAATTGGATTTTTAACTTTTAATTCTTTGTACTCTTGTCCCTTTCTTCTCTCCACACTTGTCTTCCATTTCACGTGATTATTTTAGGTACACATGGAAAAATATAGGTTTCAGATGATACAAAGTGAACATGTAGAAAAAGCCTCTTTCAAGTGCTAGATTTCAAAACTCTCTCCTGCAGCCTTCCAGTCCTGTGATGGTTGTTGTTAATACATTCTCCAGAGAGCCTTCCCAGACACCAAGAAAACTTTGACTGATGCGATGTGGATCAATAGTTTTTCTGAAAATGTCAAAAAACATTTCACGCCCTGCATTTGGAGTACCGTCTGGCACTGTGTTTTGAACAGTCATTGTCAGTTTGTCTCGTTCTCGGAGAGGCTGAGAGGGGATCTTACCATCAATTTCAATATTTTCTCTGCTCGTTTCACTTAAGACTGCTTAACACTGTGCTTAGTGTGTGTTTTTTAATGAAATGATTTACGAGTTACAGTCATTTTCACCACATTTAAAGTCTGCCTACTCAATATCCTCCCACAAGGCGAGAGCTTCCCCGTCCACGCTTGTAAATCACCAGAGATCCATTACCTTGCTAAATTGTACAGAGGCAGATAGCCTGTCTGATGTCTGCTGATATGCTTTTATGGAAAGGAAGGAAGCTGCACATGACAAATAAATAAAATTATAGGCAGGGGGAAAGCTAATATACAGATTTTTTTTTTTTACTCATATTGTGAGTATCTGCATTGCTTGTCTACTTTTATTGCCTGCACACACTGTAAAATAATCATATCGGTACACTTTCTTTGTAAGTCTTGTGTGCATACTCTTGTGAAATCATACTGAATGAACAGGAGTTATAAAATAAAAAAAATGTACATACAAATATATATAAAACACATATGTATAACATGGTCCTTGCACATAAAGGAAGAGACATAAGGAAAGTGTCATGTGGTGGGGACGCAGCTGGTAACATGATTGGACTGTGGGAGTCCAGGTGTTAAGGTGGGCAGACACTTTTTCTTACCTCGTTTGATAACCTTGGTTTAGCTCCTGAATCATACAAAAGGCTTTCTGAATGTGTTTTCCCAACAGATTTTAATTTTTAATCAGGAGCAACCAACCAAAACAAACATCTTCATCTATCCTTATTTCTCCGGCTGAAAGTTAATCGTTAGTTCACAAGTGAATATGCAGCGTTCAATTTGTGCTACTGTCTCATAATCTTTAAGAACAGAGGGAACTCATTTTTATGTTATTGCATCTGTGTCATGTAATATGCATTTCAGAGGTTGTGCTCATTTTGTGAAATTGCTTTTGCGATGGCATTGGATTGAACGTTTGACTTTACTTGTGTTGGGACAGTACAGTCCACCTCTGTCCTGCTGTTGAGTCGTTTATAGATCTCAAGTATCCAGAGGGATTCATATTTCAGTTTGGCTATAATATAACTGGCCCATTAGTTGATAGCTTGTTGGCTCATAAATTAATTACAAAAAAAGTTCAGATGCTGTGTAAAAAGTTAATATTTTCAAATCATTTTCAACCCATATTCAGTGGAATACAGTACAAAGACACAATATCTAATTATTCAAATGAAAATCTTTGTTTTGTTTTTTTTATAAATATACTCTTATTCTGAATTTCATTGCATTTTGTGCATTCTGTTTTTATTTACTTTTTACACAGTGTTGCAACTTTTTGGGAATCAAGGTTGTAGCTACATTTCACTATTAAATAGATTAGAAAAGAATAAAATACAGCTTTATTGTCTACCAAAGTGGAAAAGTGTCTTTAACTCACCAAAACACATACACAGATTAAGATTAGGAAACAAATACTGTAATAGGATGTATTTTTAATTTTTTTTTTTTTTTTATGTAATTAGGCATTAGCCTGCTTGTCTGCTGTTAATCTCACATACTACTCAACCCATCAGCCTTAACTCTTTTGTGGACATTTATGACTGTATGTTCAAGGTCCTCTCGTGGTTGTAGAGATTTACACGTTTTGAAAAACCTTGAAAAACCTACATATATAACCTATACCAACTGCTGGCTCTTCACTCCTCTTAACTGACCAGTAAATCCTGCAAGTCAACAGCAACTGCTAGGCTAAAAACAAGGCTTACTTACTTGTGGTGTCGGGGAGTAACTACTTGCATGTATAAGTATAAAGTAAATTTTAATCCATTATAACCACTGAGAAACAATATGCAATTAAATTACAGTTACTAATCAAAATGTCGCTGATTACAAAGGGGTTACATCTGAATATTCTCTTTGGGTTGCCTGGTGAGATGCTCTTCTAGTTGGAGAATGAACCACGGGAGACTAGTTAAAAATATGAGTCAAGTATTTCAAGAAGGGGCGTCAAACTCAAATTCATACAGGGCTACATCAGCATTATGGTCACCCTTAAAGGCCTGTTGTAAATGTAAGATAATATAAATGCATCTATTTATTATCATATGACATAATTGCCTCTGCATTCAATTATTATTGATTTTAGTAATTAATTAATAACTAGCTGAAAACAGAAGGCTGGGTAGAATAACGGGAGGCAATGTGCATTTATTTTTTTAAAAAGGAGCAAGGCTTCAAATCCAAAATGTTTATTTGCTTAATAAAAATCAAATGATGGCATTTTAGTTGGCTGCTACTATTCATGTTACTAGCTCCAACCCCTTGACTGCAGTTCCACTGTATTGCACAAATAATGTTCTTTGCAAGCTCTTCTCAGGCCTTGACTTTGACACGTGATTTAAAGCATCAGACAGTCTATTCATTCTTTCTGTCATTTTGAAGCAAAAATGCCAATCAGTTTCTTGTTTTCCAGTCAAATGTGGATGATTTTCCTGCTTTTCTCTCTCTCTTACCAAGTTTTTTTTTTATTACCACATGGTTAAGATGGTGGAATTAATCGCAGTACAGATGGAATGGCTGTAACAACGAACCACATTCAACACCAGTGTTAACATAAAGGACATAAGTGCAAAAACGAAAAACATACAGCACACAACACCCATCCTTATGGCACCATAGACTGAGTATCTTTGAGTTCCACGCATTTAGTCAAATAAAAAAGGGAAAAAATAAGACATCACATTGTGCTCTGGGAAATTATGATGGACACTTTTCACTATTTTCTGTCATCTTCGAGACAAAATGACTAATCAACAAAATAATCAAGGTTGCCAAAGGCACCCTAGAGCATCCCTCAGAGGTCAGAGTCAAATTGAAGAATAAATCGTGAGGACCGTCTGTCAGGATCCTTATGGCTTTATCTCTTGTCCTGACAGGATACACAAGTCACTCAGCTTCGTCCGTGGTTTCCCAGTTCCTTCACTATTCTAGCAAGCTCACCCTGGGGCAGCACTTCAGATGATCAAATCATAATATCAAGTAGGATATTAGTACACTCAGAGTTTTGTAAACTATTTTCAGATTACAGACTCGCTCTGACGCTGTTGAGTCTCCTAAAAAAAAAAAAAAAAAAACTTAGACAGCCTTCATAGATGCACTTAATTAATACAAGTTATAGGCAAGGTTGTTTTGGATGAGAGCACCAGCTAAAAGCCAGATATGCTAATGTAATGTCCTTGTTTGCTTCCCTTTCTTTGTCTTCATTTCAATGTTTTGCTTTCTCTGCCTGTCTTTATCTCCCTCATGTCCATCTCTTTGTCTCAGTGTCTCTCCGTCTCCCTCGCTGTCTCCTGGTAGTCTCCCATTAACGCAGGAACCCATCTGTTTTCATGCTTTCCTAGCTGTCTAATCTCTTCTATTAGCGGCACTGGGTCTTTTTTTTTTCTCCCCTCATCCTTCCACCCATCCACTCCCACACATCCCCTCCAGGGTATCTGTGGTTCCTTAAAAGGGTCTTAAAATAAATTATCTAGAATTAAGCCCTTAAAATGTATTAAAATATCCCATATTGGCTACAGTTATCAGATCATTTGTTTTTTGCTGTGGAATGACAGGTTCCTTTTGCTCTAAATGTTCACGCTCAGATTAATACGGGACAGGATTAGCTGTACATTTTTTTTTGTCATTGTATCTGCTTTAATAAACACAACTGGGCTTTGTGTCCCTTAACAATTAATTTCCTGTTTTGCTTTATCTTTATCTGGGCAGTTATAGTTGCAGAACTCTCATTAGCTCTGCTCCACTGGAACCAGGCTGGTTGTCGGAGTTTTGTTCCTGTTTTTTTTTTTTTTTTTTAAGTTTTTCTATTCACTTCCATGTAGCTTTTTTTAAAAGTCTCTTAAATATGCCCACACTTTGTTCCCTTCTCTGTGTCTCTGTATCACCTCTTATCTGTGCAGAGCAGGGTCAAATTAAACTGGTATCATTGGCTTTCCTTGCCTGAGTAATGACAAAAGTCAGCTTGAGCTTTCGATCTACCGCCGAGAACTGGATCAGATTGATGTGACCCTGCTATTATGCAACATCAACATCAACATTTCATATAGAAGGAATGCACTGACGTCACTTTCTGACTAGAGCGTGCCCCCTCAGTGAGACTGAGTGTCAAAACATCCACAACATAGCTGCCTCTAGTCAGAGAAACTGCAAAGCTGAGAAAAACAAACTATTATCTGCTTAAATTAAAGGCAGTTAGACCGGACAGTGACTCTTATAACTTACAAAAGAAACGTGGATACATGGATACATGTGGCCAGGTTCAGGTTTCAATACCAGGAAATTACACAAAGCATATGTAATGTTACTTCATTGTTGGCCAAATTAAAGTGTGAAGGACACCATTGGATGTTCTGGTTGTATGTGGACAGGTTTGTACAGATATGTGATGCAATGTGCATTTGTATAACAAAAGGTTCAGTTACATTGAATATAAATGAAAGATGCTGAATGTTTAATTATAAGTTACATAAGAATATAGTATATAACTTAACTCTGATTTAACTCAAATAGACAACATACATGGCACAAAATGGCAACTGAAAATCCATGTTTCAGTGACTGGATTGTTCAGCTGATTGCACTACAGCTCTTTACAATTTAAAGGCTCATTTATGCCCCATTTATGCAAATAGATACGCTGTCCACATGCTTCCATGCGTCCTTTACATTGGCATAGATGTTAAGCAATAAATCCACTAAAAGGCTCTGCTCAGAGTCAAAAGTTTCTGACAGCGACATGATGCTGGAGGAGGTTGTAATAAAGAGGCAAAAGTGGAGGCAGCCCTTCAGTCATTAAATACATCACAACATTTGTACCTTTTCATTGTGTCATGTGGTCGTGTCTCACTTGAACTGTTGGCTACACTGCTACACTGTCACCATGACTTCTGGTGGTACTGTTGCTGTTTTGTCCATATCAGTAAGCATGTGCACAATTGTGCACAAATATGGACAAAATGGGTGCAGAGCATGAACAGAAGGCTCCACCCATTTCCGTATCTAGCATTAATCATAATGAGCATTTTGTGGCATTCAAGATGAATGCTACAGCTGCCACTCAGTGGGTGTAACCCACTGACTATATATTGAAATGGACAACATGAGAGCTCCCCAAAAGTAAAGCCAAAGCATCTCATTCACCCCCTGGTGGCTGGCTGCAGTACAGGTCATTAATGTTGCCTCTGCAGATTTAAAAGGAGGACATGGACCAACCGAAAACATCAAAGTACATGTCAAATAAAATTTTCCCAAAGATGTTTTCTGTAATTTAAGACAGTTATAATGATGCTGATGTTTGTTCAAGTTTTCAGTTTTATTTTTTTATCAGTTTCATGTCATCACTGACAGCGATTGAGTCAGCGGACGGGAAGTGGCGCTCAAACCCTGGTCACTACTACACAGACTCAGACTCCAAATGATGTCATCAGTGCAAGATGGCAGCACTCGTATCCAGGATATTTTTGCAGTGGGAGGAAGTGGAGTGCATTTTTTATTTATGTCAGTGGTTTCTTCCACAAAGTGCAGCATCACAGCTTTGCTTTTGATTGCTCAACTTTTTTTCACAATATTTGCAGATAAGAGGTTTTTATGAATTAAATCCAAGGTCTCTTTCCCTTCATCCTCTGCATCATTTTTACTTTGTTACTTTTCTTCTCTCTATAATGTTTTTTGTTTGTTTTTTATTGTGAAGCACTTTGTGAGTCTGCTCTTGAAAAGTGCTATAGCCTACACATAAACTTATAATTATATGTCTACCACACCCACCTACTTCATCCTCTCTGTCCATTTTCTTCACCACATTTCTTCTTTTCTTCTCCTCTCATCTTTTAGTTATTTCTCTCTCTGTCTCTTGTCTCTCTGGCTTCTGAATTTGCCTTCTCTGATCTTGCCATAGTACAGTTTCTACTCTGCAGTGTGGCGGCCATCACTGTGAGGAGTTGTCACTCATGATTTTCTTCTTCTTCTTCTATCTCTCATCATACTGTTCGTCCATCCCTCGCCCCCCCTCTCCCTCCACCCATCCATTTTTGTCAACTCTCAAAAGTCTGGTCCATGCTGTGCAGTGTTGGATCGTGGCAGAGAGGAGTCCTGATTTTCTCTCCTCTGCCATCTCTGCCTCTCTTCAATCAGCTCTCTTTCCTGTTCTAGTCTATCCTTCTTTTTCTCCTCACTCTCGTCCCTCCATCTCTTGCTGTATCGGCTCTGAAGCACACTGGCTGCACTCTGCTGTTCAGGCCAACTGCAAAGATGACTTGCTGCTCCATCTCGATCTATCATTAATAAAGTGAAGCACGGCGGACTCTTCAGTCACTCTTTTCCCTCAACTCTGCCTCACTTTTCAGATCCCACCAGTCTTTTATTTTACTTTATTAATCTGTCTGTCCTTCCTTCACCTTTCCCTTCTTGGCTGGACAATTACAGTAAACTTCCAAGCAACAATCATTTGGACTGTCATGTGTAAGAGATGGCGAAGTTCCACATCAACTCAAAGGGGCAGAACATTTTCAAAAATGACAAATTATATTGAAACAGCTTTGGAAACTGTTCAACAACATTTGTGTGACTTTGACACAGGAAACTGCCGTTTTGGTTTTCTGGCCCACAACCTAATTATTTCACTTCTTAAAGGGACAGTCCACCCAAAAGTTAATAAAACATATTTTTCCTGTAGCACAATGCATCCATCTTGATGGGTGTGAATGGTGAGCTTTAGAGATACTTCCTCCTATGAAACTTGTGACAACAAGGTCTGTGGATTATCTTAAGGAACTGGGTCGTGATTTCTGGTATTGAATTTTGAAATGTACTTTTTAGCACTTTGTGCACCTGAAACCATTCAGTCTTATATTTGAGGGAAGGTAGACATCTCTGTGGCAGATATCTCTAATGATTAAGTAAGTATTTTTGATTTTGGGGTGAACTGTCCTTTAAGTTGATGCTGGCTAACTAGCTAGGTAAATACTGATATTACAAGTTTGCTAGTGTTTTTTTTTTTTTTAATTAGCTAACTAAAACGTGGCTATATGTCACATTTACAAGCTGTCTAGCATCATTTTAAGCCATTTTCCAACCATCTTAAATCATCAAAATTTGTTTTTCTTTTCAACAGAGAAGTCTAGCACAAAGTATATCTGAGTACAGAAAACATGTAGCTGACCGAGGTTCCAAAATGGAGCATGACTGAGGAAGGGAAGTGTTTGCTAACAAAGTCACCAAAATAAGTTTCTACATTAACAAAATGTCAGTTTTGTGTTTACATTGTGTAGCCCCCAAGTGGCCAAAAATAAGTGAATGTAGGTTTAAGAAAGTACTTTTTTTATTTAAATCGTGAACTTTTCTTAATCTGACCATTATCCCTGAAGTTATTTTTGTGCCTAAACTTACTGAAAAGTTAAACAGGGCTAAGGTGCAGATCAGAAAACAGTCATATGAAAATGATTTGTAATGCTCTTTTGACTTTTCAAAGCCAAACTTATGTAGTTTGTTTACTTTAAGTGACTTTCCACTGATTTTCCAGTGAATAAATACAAGCAGCATGTATGGCTGACTGCAGGCATCATTATGGTTCTTCTTGACATTGCACTCAGTTTTCAACATCTTGTTAGAGTCAGAAAATCTTTCTTGTGTCTCCTTCCTCTATTCTCTCCATCTGCTTCTCTTCCCTCAAAAGATTTTGCCTTTAATTTACAATGTTTCTCCTCCTTCTTCCCTCTCTGTCCATTGTCATCAGTTTTTATCTTTCCTCCTGTACACAGCTCCACCCCTCCCCTATCTCCTCCTTTCTTTAAAAGCCAGGATCTTCATGCCCCCCCCCCCTTCATTCACTATCCATCTGCTGCACTTTGATGAGAAGACATGGTTGAAGGGTTGATATCTGAGCTCCCATCATCCTCCTCTCCCCTCTCTGTCTCTCAACTCTCTGCCTCCCAAAGTACAGCATCTGCTGTGCATGCTGGACCAATGCAGTGGGGACTTTCTGCTCCATCTCACCCTCCATCCTCTCCCCCTTTCCCTCATCCTCCGATTTTTCTCCAATTCCTCCTCCTGCTCCTCCTCCTCCTCTTCCAATACTCTTCTCAATTCCCTCCAAAGTAGAGGTCAGCCTTTAAGTGTTCCATCACTGCAGAGAAGAGCCTCACTTTCTATCTCTCTCTGCTCTCCACTGTAGTTGAAGCTCCATCTGGAGTAAAGACTCGCTGATCTCTCCATTTGTCCTTCCCCACCTCCCTCCCTCATCCACTCTCGCCTCTCTGTTTTCTGTTACAAGAACGTTGGCCCTCAGCAATGATAACTTCTCAGCCTGTATCCGTCCCTCCTCTCGCAATTCTTGAACTCCATCTCTCGTTCACTTCACTTCTGTTAAGTGTTGCATTAGTGGACAAGGGAGTCTTTCTATCCCTCTCCCATCCCTCCTTCCATCTGTAGCAGACTCTCCTCTTTTCACTCCAAAGTAACAAGTCTGTTGTGTGATGTTTAACTACTGAAAAGAGACAGACTACAAAAAGTTGGAGCATTTTTGGTTGTCAGACTTTAAAATTTCCTAAAAATCATTTGACTCTAACTACCATTTTGGGGGCATTTAATTCATCATGTCAAAGAAAAATGAAAACTTTTTTTAATTGCAATCAAAGTGAAGTAACGTTGCTGTCTTTATGCTCAAACCAGCTGCTGTGCATGCTCCTTTTCAGTCCTGACAATGTTTTGAACCATGGGTTTGAGCCAGCACAGTCAAAAATAATCATTAGCACCAAAGCTCCATATTTAAAATGTCAGTCCTTATTTACAGCATCAGTTTTTTCACCTTCTTTTTTCTTCAAAATACAGGGTCTGTTGTGTGATGTTGGACCAGTGCACTGATGAGTGGGAAGTCTCTCGTTTCAAAATATTATTAAAAACCGCCCTGGCTTACGTTAGGCCATCAAGTTGTACAAAATGGATTATTAAAAAGCAGAGACAGTTTCTCTTTAAAAAGTTATTGTTTGAATTGGACACACTGACGTAATTTAGCCCAGTGGACTCTTGAGGTTTATTTTTGTCCTCCGTTTTCATTCACTTCACTTTTGTCACCATACAATATTACAACATGTTGTTTGTTATTTCGGTTCCCTAATGTCTTTGTTTGGGGCTTTTTCTCTGGAACAAAGCTTTTGACCCAGTGTGTACAAAGTAATTATTAGGGCCTTGTTCAGCAAAGATGCAGTAGCAAATATCTCTATTGCAACCATGTCTCCTAAAAATTACAGTCATATGGAACTAATGCACATTAGGATTATTTTTATCAAGTTAGAACCTATTCACATATACTTATACATACAAGATACACTCAATGAAAAAAAGGTGCTTACTAGAACCACAAAGGGCTCTTCAGCTCATCCTCATATGAGAACACTTTTAAGTTCCTGGTAGAACCTTTTGTAAAGTTTTCCCTTGGTACCATTTCGGAGAGTTCAACCTAGAACCTAACATTAAGGGTTACGACTAGAACCATCTGTTAAAGGTTTCACCCAGAACTCCCTATGGGAGGTTCTTCAGAGAACCTTATTATGGTGTTAACTTAATCCTCTCTTCTATCCAGAAACCCTTCCACCTTTTAAGGGTGCTAATAAAAACATACCCCAGGGGTTCTACCAAGAACCTTTTTATATTCCAATAGTTTTGTCTAGACTGCACCCAGGGGGTTCTACAAAGAACCCTTTTATATCATGGTATGAAGAATCCTTGGAGAAAGAGTTCTTCAAGAATTTTAGCAATTCTTACAGAACTCTTTCTTCTAAAAAGGATTCTTTGGATGAAAAGGGTTCTTGATAGAACCCTTAGTCATACAAAAGAGCCCTTGACTAGCCCTTTCTTCAAAAAGGGGTTCTTTGGAAGCAAAGGGCTTGGGGTAGAACCTCAGCCTTTTAGGAGGAACCCCCTTCAGAAACCTTATTACTAAGAGTGTAGGTGTCTGATCTCAAAAGTGTAAATGCATCTAAGAAGCATTTAAGACTTAATTCCAATTTCTCACGACTCGTTTTAGCCAGATGTTGAAAAGGTGTAAATCTGTCTCTCCAAGATGCATAAATAATTTTCACTCCTCCCGACTGGAACTACATCAGTAAGCAGTCTGTAGAAGTAGCCACTACACAGTCTCTCCCTCGTGATAACAGCAGCTAAAGTGACACTAAATTACACCGAAATAAGCCGCTGTATCTGTCAACGACAGAGAGAAAAGCGGCTGCGGTAATTTCAACACATATGATGACACAGACGGCTCACCAAGCTGTTGTAGCGTTTATCTGGGTCTGGACTGGTTTTACCACTCAATGATCTGTGTAGGTGTGAGAGCACTGATCTGTATGAACGTGAGGGTGGAGTGTGAAAGAATGAAGAATATTGAACTTTTGTCTCTCTTGTAGTAAATAAATGTGATTCATTCACATGCTTGCACTAGTTTACAGAATGTTTATTAGCTCACTTGATGCTATTGCTGTTACCGTTCATTTCCGTAACTAAGTGCAGAAGTCATTCTTCTGGTCTGTAGTAGGGTCTATGTTGATTTGTAGCCTGGGAAACCATAAACGGATTGCAATCAGATTTACAATATGGCCAACAGGAATGTGCATACAGTTAGTTGAGTGTAAACAAAAGAGCATTAAACTGCATCTGGATTTTACACAGATCTGTAACATCTGAAATGACATGTGCATGGGGCCATAATCTGCAAAGACTTTTCTCTACAAATTGTCATTCCCTCCAAAACATATTTGGCAAAGAAAATTAGTCATATTTAGTATATTTTGTAGGACAAGGGCATTTAAAAGTCTGAGACGGTTGACCTCCCCTCAGACAAAGCTTTGAAAAAGGCAGTCGCCTTCCTTAGTTTATTTGCCTAGTTTCGCTCAATTCCTGGGATTCTATGAGATCACGACTATGTTATTTGATATCAAAGACACTCAACATGTGAGACAAATAGCTGAATATTGCTGTTTTACATAACTTCAGACTACAACAAATACACAGAAAAGGTCTATCCAAAGGCATTTAGTAGTTTCTGAATGCAGGAAAGTGGCAAAAACAGTACAATTCCATAATATTTTATCTCTGCGCTGTCTTTTTAATCAAATAACACACATTTAAGCTGTTCTATGTGATCTCCTTTTGATAACTAATATATAATTTTCTCATTTCCGTTCACTGAGCCTCCCCTGAAACTGTTTGGAGCCCTCCTGTGGAGGCCCACCTCCTACTTTGAAAACCTCTGCTGTAGGAAATATGATTGCACTTAGACTTTCTCGCCATCCCTTCCTCCCTCTCACCTCTCTTCTCTCCAAAGTAGAGGGTCTGCTGTGCAGTGTTGGACCACTGCAGTGAGGAGTTGTCGCTCTCAGCCACCCGGCAGGTCAGTGTCACTGTGCCCCCTACGGACACCGTCTCATCTGAGGTCACTGGCTGCAAGGGGTCGTCGTCTAGGCAACAGAAGAGAGGGAGACGGGGGAGAAAAATCATAAGACAGAGCGATAGAGAGGCAAAAGAGATGCTCATATGAAAATACAAGCAAAAATAGTAGCACACACCAACACACAAATCAGATAAACCCACAAAATGCATTACTCGCCTCGCTCCCTCTCCTTCTCTCTATCTCCCCCCGCCCATCTCTTTCTCTGCTTGTCAGATTATCTATATATCTCTATCTGTCTTTCTGAAAGCAAAGACAGAATGCACACACACACGCGGACATGCTGTCAGAGGGACAAAAAAGCAGACAAATGGCTATCTGGTTGTATGTCTGCGAGGCCAATGTAAGAGCGATGAGTCAGGAGCAGCCCTGGCACCCAGAGACTGCAAGACCTGAGGGACCAGCCAAGATGAAGAGACCACGGCAGGCAGTGGCTCTCGACAGGTCAAAGCAACAACAAGAGCACTGTCTCATACCTCTAATAGCTTTGTAACCCTCTTTTGTCAATATCTGTGTCAGTTTTTAACGCCATGCATATGTATCGGCTGGTACAGAACAAGCTCAAACGGGACAGGCATTATGGAAATGAGCAGGTCAGAGGGAAAGAGAAAGAGAATACAAATGACCCAGCATAATGAAGGGATTCGAAAGGCTGGAGCCAGAGCTGGAACACCACAAAAACCACTGAACAGTGAACCGTCTGGGTGTGTAACAGTATTCAAATTGGCTCAAATTATGGTATTTAACAGCAGCCCCTTGATAACGGGTGATGGTGCAGGCTAATTCGGCTCTTTGCATTCAGCGAGGGTGGCAGACGATTACGTGAACCAGAGCAAGAGATGTATACTAAAATACACGGGCCCCTCTTCATGGTAAGTCACGTTAAACATGGCCACTCTGGCGCTTTTACTTGAATTTAGAGGAATCAGCTAATCTTTTCCCATTAACTTAAAGGGATAGTCCATCCCAAAATCAAAAATACACATCTTTCGTCTCACAAGTAGTGCAATTTATTCATCGAGATTGTTTTGATGTGACTTGCAGATTTTTTGGAGATATCCGTCACAGAGATGTCTGCCTTCTCTTGAATATAATGGGCCTAAATGGCACTCAGCTTTTGAAAGGCAAAAGCAGTGTCTATTTTCCAGAAATCATGGCCCGGTTACTCAAGATAATCCACAGACATTGTTGTAAGTACCTTCATGTTGTAGTTCCAGTAAATTCTACCATAGAAACTAACCAAAACAGAGGAAAATATGTATGTTTGACTTTGGGGTGAACTGTCCCTTTAAGATAAATATACACGTTCTATTTATTCAAGTTAATTAGACTTAAAATTTCTAGTATTTATTATAAGAACACTTCAGAACTTATAAACATTAGTTTGTCTAACTTAAAGTATTTTGACTCGAAAGGATGGGTTGAATGATTGTATAGATTTTAAAGTTTTTAAAGACACATGGTCAACATATTAACAGACTTCCCAGCATGCATTGTGTGAGACTAGAGACCTGTCTTTTTTAAAGTTTGAAGAACATATGACAAAATGAGAAAATGCGAAAGGAGTCAAATTTGTTTGTAATGTTTGACAGTCTGTATGAAGAGTTGTTGGGTCAAATTACAATCATGAGCTTATTGAACCTGTTTTCTCAAGTAAAATTGAATTAACATTTACTTGACTAAAGAAGTAGTTTGTTTTTTTAATCATTATAAAATTACCTAAATTTGTCTGTTCAAATTCAGTCAAATTAAAATTTTAAGGCAGCGCAGACACTAACTTTTTGTAATGTTTGTGTGACTGAACAGATGTTGGTTCAACTTAATAGCTCCAGCTCATTAAACATGTTTTGTCAAGTACAACTCAATTAATATATACTGTATATTTGACCAGAAAGAAGTTTATTTGTTTTGAATCATTACAAATTGAATTCAACTTGTCTTTTCAAATTCAGTCAACTTAATAATTTCAGGCAGCCCAGACACTAACTTTAAGTTAAAACAAATAGTTTACTTTTACAGTGCAGCCATGCTTTGCGCTCCCCTCCCTTCCTGCTTGCTTTGAAACGTGCCAGCACTCGCTCAACCTAATCTCGAGCAAAACAAAAACGTGGCATAATTGATGACAAGACCAAGCCAATGGAAGGAACATCTCATAAGAAGATATGCCTCAAAGCGGTCTCCTCACCCCTGAAAATATGGCGTGTATAAATAGTTTAATTGGAACCAAATTGTCAAGCGGGAGACAGGTTTATATTCGGTGTGGAGCGTTATCACATCCTTGCACCGGCGGTGGAATTGATTTTTTTTCTGCAGGAAGAACATCTGCTTAAGTGTGCTTCTGCGGAACTCCCATCAAGACATGAAAGAGGGGGGGACACGCAAAGAGAGGATGCAGAAGAGGAGGCGAGCAAACTAACTGCATGTAGCATCAAAAACACACATTTGCACTACATGAGCTCAGAGCAGCAGGCAGGAACTGAGGGCATCTCTCCTCTGTAGTTTTAAAGTTGGACAGACAGTTCAGCATCTCAGAAAACGGAAAGTTATTAGTGCAAGAAGAAACCCCAGGTAAAAAAAAACAAGTATACTACAGGAAACTTAATTTGCAAAACTTAATATGCAATTGGGGTATTTCTCAATTTGAAAAAAAGGCATTTGATACCATTGATCACGACTTGTTAATCAAGAAACTGTGTTGAACTGGCTGAATATCTATATAGGGAACCGTCAACAGTTTGTGCAGATTGGTGAACATAAATATTCATACTTGGACATCACTTGTGAAGTCCCACAGGGGTCAGTTTTAGGGCCAAGATTGTTTGTTTTGTAAATTAATGACATATGCAAAATATCAAAAACATTGAAATTTGTGTTATTTGCAGATGACACTTCTGCTCTGGGGACAATTTACAGCAGCTTTTGGAGGTGGTCACATCAGAAATGAGCAGATTAAAAATGTGGTTTGACTCCAACAAATTATCATTAAATTTGAACAAAACCAAACTCATGCAACAAAAGTCTACATTAAGATAAACAATGTTATTATTGAAAGAGTGTATGAAAACAAATTTCTTGGTGTTGCAGTTCTGGTCTAAGCCAAACACACATACTGGATCAAAAGCATTGTATACTCTATTGTTCTCTGATATTGCCATATTTAAATTATTGTGTTGAGGTATGGGGAATCACCTGCATTACAATAAATTACAAAATTATTAAATAACTGGTAATTAAACATACCTTTGATTGTACAAGAGAAGCTAATTCACCTGATTCAATGTACACTTAAGTGTACATGACTGTGCTATTTTGAGACAGCTATAACATATTTAAGTACATCTTTTTTATATGAATACTGTATTTTAAAAAAAACAACTTTTCTTTCTACTGTAAGTATGTATTAAACCACTTTTCAGATTGGGTTAAGTCTACTTCAGTGTACTTCTTTTGTACCTGGGAAACGTAGGTCTGCTTCTGTGCTGAGATTAGACAGAGCCATAACAGCTGTCATTTCAGTATTAAAACACTCAGCACTCAGAGACTTCCAGAGCCTTTCGTGTCAGAGTCAGTCGCTCCTTTGCTCTCTGTGGTGTTTTACTGCAGCCCTGACCTTGTGGTTAGTTTTCCTAAGCACCGTGATGGCTGAGGACTGAATGTGTGGTCAAGTGCACCACGGATTAGTGTCTCTTTTAATAGCGTCTTGGGCTAATTCTTGCGGCTGATCGCAAGAGCTCTTCTACTTGGCACGAACACTTTGGGTAAATTGGCTGTCCCAGTGCATCAGTCAACAAGCCAACCACAATGAGCTGTGACAAGTTAGCCAAACTTGTGTCTTATCTTTGACTGCAACAGACTGCTGGCATTTCTGACCAAGAACAACCTGTTTGAGGCTCAGAGCGACATTTGTGCTGGTCAAACATTTTCAGTTGTTAATTTGTGACTCTTCAGCAACAACAAGCAGAATTTGGGGAGACATCTGCCTTTTAAGTGGACATATTTTTTTACAAATCTATACACCTAATATTTAGCCTAACAAAATATTTTTCTGCACTGCAACAACATTTGCTTGCCCTATCATGATATTACATTGGTATATTACTTACACTGAGTAAAATATTCAAGCCCACAATGTCATGTTTCATATGGTTTTGGCATTATATCAAATGGAGAAATTCTTGGTAAATTAGGGATCATATTATACACATTTTTTCAAAATTCTGCCTGAAATATCAAGAGTCCTTGGAAACGATGGATCTGCAACTGGAAACAACCTCAAATTAAACAAAGCTTGCTCTTGTAATAAATAATGACCCTTTGATAGATCCAGAAGACCTAAATAGGATCAAGCCCATGACAAACGTAATTTCTACATATTTGTTTCTCTTGTTATTATTTGATTATTTCAGCATATTTTATTTTCATTTCAAATTATTGATCTAGAGCAGTGGTCTGCAACCTTTGAGTTTCTCTAACTTTAACTTTTGCTATAAATTTATGTAAGGAAGAACAGTACATTATCTCAAAAGGACAGCAGAAAGTTTGTAAACTAAAACAAAAATCTATTGCAGTATGTTGTACACCAAATTTCCAAAAAGTGTTAATATTTCATCAACTAAAATAAGCATCAAAGACTGTGTCTATGGCTCGGTGTCTTTTCCTCTAAATTGTAATGGTGGCTCGTTTTCTTGAGTCTCCATAAGCTATGTTTGCCAAAAAAAGTCTTTAAGGGAAAGAGAGAACTTAATAGTTGCGGCTCCAGACAGATTTATTTCCCCCTTTTTTAGCTAATAGGTTGCAGGCCCCTGATCTAGAGCAGTGCTGGCCTGAAGGTTAGATAAGTGAGAAGCTGCCTGGAAGATAAGAGATCCAATCCACAAAGCCTGACTTTGGTAAGGCCTTTATATCCAAACTTAAAAACTCATTTGTTTGCCTTAACTTTCAAT
Organism: Lutjanus erythropterus; assembly: GCF_056507025.1. Taxonomy (NCBI): domain Eukaryota; kingdom Metazoa; phylum Chordata; class Actinopteri; order Lutjaniformes; family Lutjanidae; genus Lutjanus; species Lutjanus erythropterus. Next base: position 23,219,083 of record NC_139328.1, read on the forward strand.
TAGTGCTTGTTTTGAAATTAGTTCAGGCCTGATATCATTATCCTTTTAGTGGGTCTGTCTCAGTCTGAATGAATCTCTTAACCTCAGCACTTACAGCCCACATTTGTTCTGCAGATGAAAGTACAACTTTCTAATAACTGCAGCATTTCTCCAACCTTGTGATTCTGTTTCTGTTCCCACATGCCTCCCAGCTGTGTGAGCTTTCCTTCTCCTCTCTTTCTACCTCATTTTTGCTCTCTTTATTTCATTATGTGGCCCGTCCTCTTCCAGGTCTCCCAGGTGAAGAGGTGGTCATATGGCCCACTTGCTACAACTGAGGTTGTTCAATGTCTACATTCTTTACATATTTTATAAACCACATGTATCTGAACGCTAGAAAAATGAAAGCTGAGAAAACTCAACATTTCATGGCAATCTGTATTTAGTTTTAAGTCCAACTCAGACTCTTAAGTTTTGAAAAAATGTTATCAACTAATGTGTTGTTGAGATAATTTACTTTTCTAAATTAGATCAACTTGAATCTTTGAGTTTTAGACACCGCCAAAAATTGTATATCAACAATTGTTGAATAAACTCATTTAAAGTCAAAGTGAATACTGGTTAATAATGTAACACTTTCAATCGCAACCATTTAATTTTCAAGCACTAAAATAATGACAAATCAGTTTCACAGATCACTGTGAACAATTTTTTGTTATGAATGCGCTGAGCGAACCAGTAAAACAAAGAGTGGACCCAAAATGCAGACTGGACAGAGGAAGCAGAGCTCAAAAAAGGATTTAATTGCAAACAAAAGGTCAAACAAACAAACAAAAGCTCAGGCTTACTTTAACAAAGTGGGTATCCTCCAAGAACGTAACAAATCCAAAAACATGAAGACACACAGACAGGGCTCAGGACATCAACGCAGGAGACAACAACAAACTCACAAAGACACCGGGAAACACAGGGACTAAATAGACTAAACTGATGAGACACAGGTGAGAAGGACAGGTGAAACACATGACAATCAAAAGGGTGGGAAACCAGACAAAGACAGGAAGTAAAACAAAGACACACAAGGGAGAACCAAGGCTACAAAATAAAACAGGAAATGTCCAACAAAATTCAAAACCATGACATTTTTGAAATACCTTTTTTGGGAAGTTTCTAAAATTCAAAAACTCAACAAGTTTATTGAAAGAAGAAAAGTAAATTATCTCAACACAAGATTACACGTCGGCAAAACTTTGTTTAGTTTATTTTAAAACTTAAGAGTTTGAGTTTGACTAATACCTCAAAAATCTAGTGAAGGCAGTTGTCACTTGACTTGACAGCACTTGTATCTTGTTCATTACCACGGCTGGAGTTCTTTCAAACCACTCATGTAATCCCCATCTACTCCAAAGGCACTCAATGGCCACAACACTGCATGTAGTAGGTTACACAAAGTTTCTAAATCAATTAATGCAATCTAATAAATAAAGGCTAATCTAACTCTTATTTAACAGGCAGCCTAAATGTTTTAAAGATAATTAAACTGCACTCTGCATTTTAAATTTAAAGCTCCACTAATGCATACAAATCACTTAATGTTGTACAGTATATGAGCAGCATGGCAGTTGCCTTGTTAACGCTATCAGTCAAATATTAATCAAATATATGTTGGGTTTAATTTAGCTGGAGCACTGTGTGGGTAGAATTTAACTGCATCTGGATAATGTATTAATCTTTTTGCAGTATTTCAAACAACTGTAAGCAGTCATGTGGTGAGATGGGTGGGGTTAGCTGCAGTGGGCATCAAAAGTTTCTGTGGTTGACAAATTTAATGAGACATCCAAACTCCCCTAATGGCACAACAACCATCCGTCGCTGGTCCCAACTGGTTTACACAAACACCACAGAGTCACTCGGCAGTCGCATATGACCCCCTATAAGCCTCAGATACAGATACAGCTGTTCTTCTTACCTTTGAAGCTACTTAAGAGCGAAGTTAAAGGGGGGGTAAATTAAGTTCAGGCAGAGTTTAAACGGTTAAGTCAGGCTAAACACCCGAGCTGCAAAAATGAAAGGAGAGACCTATCTATCCTTAGCAGACGTTAAGTTAAACACTGTGGCTTGCTCTTCTTTCTTCTCTCCTTACATTCACTCCTCCACTCCCCCCCACCTCGAGCTGTAAGCCCGAGGAAGACACGGGTATTTAAAGCAACACAATTTACACTTTTCCCTCGCTGACAACAAGGTGAGAGAACGCAGAGGTAGAAGGCTGACTGGGATAGCAAGTTGAGGGAGAGAGGGGGGGAGAAAGATGGATGGATAAGGGTATGTAGAGGAGGGTGGGCGATAAAACAAGGCGGGAAACCGAGTATGCGTGAAAAAACAAGAATGTGGGGAGAGAAGAAGCCAGTGAGACAACAGAGGAAGTGTGAGGAGCTCGAGGGCCCTCCAATTATGACAGACTCAGGAAAAATTTACAAAACAGTTTCAACACTTTTTTGAAAATAGGCTTATTTACTTTCTTTCTAAGACTTATGAGAAGATCAATATCCATTTTATGTCTGCACATTATATAAAGAGCTGCAGTCAAGTCATGCTTAACCTAGCACAAAGACTGGACACAGGTGACGAGAAAATAAACCAACAAAGTACTCACTACTCAAAGTTCTTTTGAGAAGCAACAAACACACCCTGTTTGTTTATTCAGGAACAGTAAAACTGACAATTTGTGGTTTTGGGTTGAATAACTGACTAAAACTGCACCTGAAGGGCAGATCACGTGAGCTGACAGGACTGCGTTTACATCCATGATGCTTCGTGCACAAACACAGTCAGATGTTGAACTTTTTATGTGAAGATGTCAACCATATTATCATCACCATCCCGCTGCTGTTTACATTCAACCAAATGCAAAAACAAAACTAAACAAACAAACAAAAAAACGAATGAATTATTTCCTGGGTGTGCAGGTATATATGCATTTATTTTGCTTTATATTTTTACCCTTTTTGCTTCCAGTCTGAATTGAATTAATCATCTGAAAATATGTTGTATTTTGTGTGTATTTTGAAGGAACTACAACTCTAATTTTGTCATAAAACCCTGTGTTGTATAATGATAATAAATGTCCTTGAACCCTTAAAGGCTGAGGTCCTCTCAGGGCCACTCAAATCCTAATATTTGAGGCTGCAAATTATACTCAAGAAGGTCCCACTTTGTAGTTTCAGGTCTCTGGTGTGTGTGTTAATATGGGGAGTACTGATGGAATACCTGACCACAGTTGCTCATTACCTCTTTCTCTGACTTTCTGAGTCCCCCACATCTTTCATCATGTCTACCTTCAGGTTTCTTTAGAATCAGATTTTTCTTTCTTTCTTTTTCTTTTCTTTTTAAATGAATCTTCGCACACCCTGCGTTTAGGATCAAGTCCAAAGTTTTGGACACATGAAAACATCTAATTGGAGCTATTTCTTGGCAAACAACCCATGGTTTATTATAAGAGCCAGATACCGGATTCCAAGACGACGCCCATGCATTTGAATGAAAATTGCTCACCCAGTGCATAAGCCAAAGCCTCCTGGAAGGGTTGTACAATTAGTTGATTAACTGATGACCAGAAAATGAATCAGCAACTCTTGTGAAAATTAAATTATTTTTTATGTCAGTTTTTAAACAAAAGATGTGATAGTTCAAGGTTGTCAAATGTGAGAACGTTGTTGCTATTCTTGGTCGAACATTACTGCAAATTGAATGTCTTTCGTTTTTGGAAAATTGGACATTTGACTGGCCTTGGGCTCTAGAACACTCTGAAAGGCTGTCTCACTGTTTCCTAAGATTAACTGATAACAAAAATATTCATTGGCTGCCAGCCCTGTGATTCCTCACTTCCTCACTATTTTTCTCTCTGGTCTTCCCTGCTCAGTACATAGACTTTGCTTTGGGATGATGTCATGGACATAAAAATAGATTTTCTAAGCTTTGGGAAGGTTTTGCAAATATAAAACCTTAATGAGGAGTCATGTCGGTTTTACAGACATCTCTTGTATAATGGTGCTCTGTCCTGTTAAAGGAACAGTATGTAGGATTAAGTGGCAAAATAGAAAACAGCTCATCACACCCTCCCCTTCAAGGCCCTATTTGTAACAAGTATTTATCCTAACTAGGCTACTGTAAAATATACCCTGCTTCTATTCTATTTCTGTTACTATAAATGGGACCATAATTTAAAAAATAAACATCATGCTGTCTGGAGGAAGACATGAAACTGACAACTGAGATGATAGAGTCACTAGGAAACTGTTTACTGAGGTCCTAAATCAAGTGAGAAGTAAGGTCATTTTCTCATAAGCTTACATACAATCAGACCTGTTTTTGCAACCAATTGAGTTGTCCCCATTTGGCCATTAGAAAAAAATGTAGGGTTAAGGTACTTCTGCATTGGCTTTGGCTTCACTTTTCAGACACAGAAGCTCTGTCCACTATTTATACAGTCAGAATCATAAGACATATTTAGAAATATTGAGAGGTGTTTTCTTTTTTAATTTCGCCCTCATTTTCAGTCTTTACTATAAGCAAGGCTAGGCAAGAAGTATATTTCATAAAATATGAAACTATTCCTTTAATAAAAACATCTTCCCTCACATTTCACTCCCTAAAAAGAACAAACAGTGAAAAATTCAAATCACCTTGGCCATTTCCATGTTCACCCCGTCTCTTCCTTCCTCCTCCATCTGTCTCCCTCCATCTTCTCCCCCCTCCTCCTCTCCATCTGCCCTGAAGTCCTCCTCGGTTTCCTCTCGTCCTGCCTCACCTCTTCGCCCTTCTGTCGAGCCTCGTCCTCCCCCTCCTCCTCCTCCTCCCCTATTCCCGATCAACTCATTTACTCCTTGCCATCCTTAATTCCTTCTTTCCCTCCTTTTTTTGTTCTCCCAGGGAAGCTTTACTGTGTTGCTGCTAATTAGTGCGGGTTAATGAACTTTATTTACTGTAATACAAGTGTGTGTGTGTGTGTGTGTGTGCACCACCTTCAGCATGTGGGTCTGGGCTAAGTGTGTGTGTTGCTGTGATGAGGTTATTATCCACATGCTTGTGCATGTGTTGGGTGTGTATGCGGTGTGTGTTTTAAGGTGTTTGCACCTAAGCGTGTAGGTGTAGCTGCTTTGCAAGGCGGTAATTATCAGATGTGCACATATTTTCAGGTGTGCAAGTGTGAGCTTATTATCAAAGCTTGTGTGGATCTGTTTGCATGCAAGCATGTGCGAGGTTGTGCTCATTGCAGTTGTATTTGTTTTTCAGGGAGGAATTTATCTGTTTGTGCACAAGTGTGTGGGATGAAGTATCTGTGTGATTTATGAGATGGTTTTTATCTGCATGTGGTTGAGGCTGCGTGCATGTGTGTGTTGGCGTATGTGTGTATCCACATTCTAGCGCAGCTGCACAGAGAGTATACTGTGCTATGGTGTGTGACAGACAGAGTCATGTGTCTCAGTGCTGCTGATGCTGTACACATTTGATGGGAAACTCAGCCAACAGTGTGCGGTTTGATATGGCATGGTATGATACAGGCCATTACACACACACAGAGGCATCCACTCGCGCACAGTGCAAGCATAGTGACACGCCCCCTGAGTCATACACAGGAATGTGCACGCATACACACACTTGCATAAACACATGCAGGAAGACATATTAGTCAAACAACACCCACACTTATGGAACGACATGGAAACGTAACATGAATGTGCTTAAAAATACATTAGATACAGTCAGACACATAAAGCAAACATGCAAACATATGCACACAAAGCACACAGAGGACACATTCGGAAAGACACACACCCAGAAACCTCCCCCACACCATCTATCTATGCCCAGCTGTCCCCGTCTACTACCCATCCCCCTGGGTAAGTGGGTGTGTATCTATCAATGTGTGTGTGCCCTTCTGCCCACCTCTAACCTCTTTTTTTTATCCTTCTCTCACGCCTGTTGTAAGTCAAAAAATGCCAGTGAATGCCAAGAAAAACCAAAACATCTGCAACGTGAAACCCATCCGTGCCCCCCCCATCCCATTTTCACTTTAAAACAAACACTTCTTTGGCCTGTGAAGTGTGGAACGGAGCGGGTGTAGCGAAAGGCTTTGTTTTCCGCCTGATTTTTGCGGCTTCGCAGCCTTTAATAGAGAAATGCTTGTTGCACTACTCATTCTGTTGTCCTGTCACCATCATCTGAGGGCACAGAACAAATTACTGATAATCTGTGAGGGGGGTGGGTGGGTGGGGAAGTGGAGGGGGGTTGGGATTGGGCTGTGTATTTGGGATTTAAGCACCCCCGTCTGCTGTCTTAATACAAACAAAGTCCTTAGCCCTTAGTTTTTCCCTCCAGCCCGCCTTTTTTTTTCAGGGTTTGCAGGGGATTCTGAGAGACCAAAACAGCCCCCACCCATCTCCCATAAGTACCCCCCTCCAACTACCTCCAGCAGCCCTGCTACACCACCCCTCCTCGGCTGCCTGTCAAACATAGTTAGCTCAGAGCTCAGACGATCCCTCTCCACCTCTTCGTCCTCATCCTCCACCAGCAGCTACACCCCCCCCGACACACACGCACACACACATCACTACCACCACAGCCCAGCAGTGTGTCTGCAGCAGCAGTGAGGCGCCAAGCCGACCGCCCCACCCTGCCACTGGAACAGCGCTATGAGAAAGAAAAGAGAGCGCGCGGGTTGAGAGAGAGGAGGTGGGGGGAGAGGAGGGAGAGGGGTTCAGCTTGCAGAAAAGGGCAGCAGCATCACTGCTGACAAAAGAAAAAGAATAATGATTTGCCAGGAAAAGAAAGACAGAGAGAGTTGGGGCGGTGAGGAAAGCACAGGGGAGAAACAGAGGGAAAGAGAAAGAAAGAAGGAGGGAAGGAGAGTGAGAGGTGAGCGAAGGACGTGGCAGAAATAAGCATATATAGATAGATGAGACCAATGAGGAGAGATGACAGGGTGACTTAGAAAGGGGGCGAAAAGACTGAAAGAGCATAAAAACACAATGAGAGCGAGACAGAGTGAAGCAGAACAGAGTGGAAAGACAGAAAAGTCAAAAAAAAGAAGACAGAGGATGGAAAAGGGATGCTGACAGAAGAAGTGGAGTGGAAAGAAAGTGCAACAGTGAGCGGATAAAAGTCAAAGGACAGGTTCACATCTTTTTGTAGTTTATCTTAATACAATAAGCATACTGAAAGAGTTATCGGTTCTTCTAATCATTCATCCCTCCTCTCCATATGGGTCTGAAGTGATCTTCCTCTAAGGCGATTTCACTGTAAGTGATGGGGGACAAAATCTGCTATCCTCATTCTCAAGTTCAGCTGGTTAATATAACGCGTCAGCAGCCTGAGTTAGACAAGTCAAGAGGGTATCTTCCAAAGTTTAAGTCTTTTTAGCACAAAATTCTTTTCCCATCAACATGAAACTGGCCCAGTTCAAGCACTAAATTTTGAACCGTTCAGTTTCCACCAAAACTAAACTGGTTAGGAACCTGAAAAGTTGGTTCTCAGCTGGAACCAAAGGATAGCAGGTTTTCCTTGGGAACCAAAGTGGGCATGTCATGTTCAACAGGTTGTTGTTGTGCCTCTATTCATGACATCCTTGATTACAGTGGTCCCACTCAAAACTGGTGGAAATGTGGGCTGGTTCACTGGATAGGACGAAGGATCTCGAACAGCATCAGAGTGTTTTTTTGATGGAAAAGGGCTCTTTGTGTTTCCTTGTTATGTGTTCCCGTGCTGATCTGAGGTAGGAAGGATACTACCCGGTAATTGCAGGCATGATTGGATTGCTAAGTAAGCCAGGTGGGTAACTGACTGAGGACTCCAAACCCCCAAAAGCCTCAGATTCACTGCATGTCAGCTGGTTTTTGGAATTGCAAATTATTGTTACCAATGTCAAACCCACTCAAACAAAATATCCTGTGAGGCAGGTTCTGCATAGCCCAGTGATCAAGGACCTGCAACCATATTGGACGATTCTGCAACTCACAATTATATCCAACATCAACAGTGCCAGTGCAATAAAGAGTGTATGATCATCTATGTTACATTACAATTTGATACAATACGTTATGATACGATACGATACGATACAATACGATGCGATACGATGCAAGGAATGGGTATCATTTAAAAAATTATGATACAGGCTTCATTTGATACCCTTTTTTCCTCTTAATGCGATACCCATTATGTCACTAGAAGCATTCTTGAAATAATCCTTCCACACTTGATGCATTTATATTATTATGCCACAGGTCAATCACAAGTTGCATTGAACACAAGAATGTTTGCATGATTTTGCTCACAGCCAATCACTACAAACAGTAATTTTTTATAGATCTGGGTACACAAAGGATCAATTGCACATATCGACTGGAGACGTTTCTTGGCACTGGGTGATTTTGGTTGATACCTTAAAGGTATCGAATACCAATACCCAGCCCCACAAGATACGAATCCATAAGATACGATAAAATACACTTAATTGTCCTTGGAGTGTGTCGTATTTGCAGTGACGCAGAAAGAACGGGTGTGGACGTTTGACCTTCATGCAGGAGGCCAATGTTGATGTTCACCTTGTTATTAACCAGAATCTTTCCTTAATCCCATTTTGTTGTTTCCTTGCCTTCACCATGCCATCACCATGGTTTATTTGCTGCAGATGGTGCAGAAAGTGAGAATTGTTTGCATTGAACGTAATCCGTGTTTTTGCACAATCACCCATCAATATTCTTGTCTGGTGATAAGACTTGTTCTGCATTATTTCCTGATTTTGGCACTGTCTTGTAGAGGGGAGTGTGACTGGACAAAACACCAGCAATAAACATCCATGCAGCTGTCAGAACAAAAACGCACAATTGGTTTGGCAACCTAAGACTGCTGAAACTTCATATCAACTTTAAATGAACTTCTGTGCATTTTTGGACGGACCAAGGTCAGGTTTTAGTCCGGTTTGGACGGAATTACTTCTCAGTTGAAGTATGGACAGGAGGAATATTAGAGTGACCAAAAACTCTTTAAAAAAAATCTGAACCTTATAATCAGATATGCCTTTCATACTGAGACCATTAAGCAGCTACTGTTACATCATAATTAGCTCCATAATCATCTCTGTAGTGTTGCGATACCTTGCTTGTATGGTAATGCTCTGTAAACTACTTTGGCAATTGTTCATTATTTGACAGCTGTGCCAGCTAAGCTTCTTTAAAAATGAACCGATTGGACACAGACAGAGACAAAGAGATAGTTTTGATTTTAAAGAGAGGAGCCCTTTACTGCTCCAGCATGCACACAGATCCTAAGAGCCTCACCCATCAGAAATCATCATTAGATAAGAAAAAAGAAAACTGAGCTTTATCTGTCCATCTGCACCAACACACACACACACATCAGGAAGATAAAGAGAGTGAAATCTTTAATGCCTTGGCAAATGCACTGACTGCCCCTGCCAATAGGCCACTTAAAGAAATGAGAAGTCAATTACCAGAAGTCTGCCCTTTTTACGAAGATCGCTGGACCCACTATAGGCAGCCTCAGAACCTGCACTGTCTGTCTCTCTCTCGCTTTCTGCATAGACAACACCCATCTTTCGAAAACAACAATTAACAAGAAGGCTGGAAAAAGTTTATCCTCTGTTCTAGGAAATACATGAGTGTATCACAATCACACATACACACACACACACACACACACTCTTACATAAGCATGAAATTGACGTGCACTCTGGGTGATAATTCAATATAATTGTTTGTGTTTCAGAGGAATCGTATCATGATGATGTTAGTGTTCCACCAAATTCTGTTATCTAGATTAATGATTCTCAACAAACTGTGATTAAAAAATAACAAAGTTAATTCACAAGGTTTTTTCATGTATGAAGAGTTATGTTTGATATAAAGCTTAACAGCAGGTCACAGCTGCACTGATCATTAGCTCAGGTTGTATGTGAGCAGGCAGAATGCAGTACATGTAACAGAATAATTACGATGCAAAAAAGTTAACTGTATTCCTTTAACACTAGCATACCCTTACAACGTCTGCTCCAGTGTGATCATGTCCCTTTCAGAAGCTTTGTAATCCGCACTTGAACTGCAGCTTTTATGGAAAATAAATCTGTAATGATAAATCAAACACCCAATGTATTCTCTAATTATTTATCTGTTTTCCAACATAAAAAGTTGTTGTTGTTGTTAGCATTAGTTAGCCGCCCATGAGCAATCCCAACATGTCTTGGGTTGAGTCTGTCGACCAATCAGAGGCTGTCTTCCTGTCTTGTGCGTGATAGTGCTGATCCTTAGGTGTATTGATAGATCTAAGCAAACCTTAAAAATGAAATTTGTGGTGATTGTAATAAGCTTGACACAGTAGGTATCACATGACCAGAACATTGCAGTTATGCGTCACAGAGCAGTGTCAGTTCTGTCTTCAACCTGCGAAATTGTTGTCATCATCCAAGGACTCGACTGACGGCTAATTTTATCAATACAAAAATCAAGTTAGCTAGCTAACCTGTAGATACTACTAGTACTCAAAAATATTTTAGACTGCACTTTACTTTAAGTTTGAGTGTAGTGTGAATAGCATGGGCCTCCTTAAAAAATTACATTTAGGCAATTGTGTATAACTAATGAAGAAATAACTAGAAAAACAATTAATAAACCTTACAAGTAAGATAAAACATTATAGTAGTCTAAACAATGTCACCATATTTGGTATTGAGGTGGTCCAAACGTAACAGAAAATAATCAAGATATGTTACTTTAATACTATACTAGGTTACTGACTATTAATAATTATATCAGAATACACATTTAAAGTAACCCTCCCAAAACCTGTATGTGAATTTACAAAATTTGCCAAGTCATACACTATATCCCAAGTGTGGAGAGCCTTGTGTATTTTATCTTAGTGCTGCAGTGTGGTTCAAATTTGTGGCTATCGTTTGGGGAGGGCCCTTTCCTGTTTGAACATGAAAATGCCCCTGAGCAAAAAGTACGGTCAAGTTCTTCACTTCACTTTGTGCCCCACATCAGTGTTCGACCTCACTAATGCTCTTGTGGCTGAATGGGAGTAAATCCCTTCAGGCAGGTTGAAAAGCCTTCCCAGAAGACTGCAGGATGTTATAGTAGCAGATTAATGCCCACAGTTTTGGAGTGACATGCTCAGCAATTACATAATAGAACAATGTTTACAGAACATGTCCATTCTTTTGTATGCCATTAAGTGTATATACATTTAGTTCATGATTTTTGAGCTGTTTAGAGTTTAACTACTGGTTTGAGTTGGCAGTGACATTTCTTGAGGCTAGCTGTATTTTGCTTGTCTCTCATGTTGCATGTCATCAAGGGACTGATGTCGCTGAGAGCTACTTCCTGGCTCTCATTCCACGCTGCCTCCCACACTATTTTATTTTCCACAACCATCTGGTGACCCCCAGAAATTATCTCATGACCCTCTTGGGGGTCTCGACCCCCTGATTCAGAACCACCGCTCTATAACATGCTCAGAAATATGTAACTGACACACAGAGGCAAGCAAAGTCACCACTGTCAAACTGCACAAACACATATACACACACTCTGTCACACACACACACCTATCCACTTGTAAAACCTTCCGATAACAGCAGCGACTTATGCACTAGGCAAAAGAAGGATAGGGCTCTCGATGCCCGGGGAAGGGCCGAGATTAGAAAAAGGGGAATCGTCCTAAAGCTTCAGCGACAGAGAGAGGCTGAGGAGGATGAAGGAAGAGGGGGAGAAAGAAGGAGACGGAGGGAGGGAAGGAGAGAGGGAGAGAAGGGTGAGCCAGTGAGCCAAGGGTGACGAGGGAAGATATGCTTCAAATTAAATCATTTGGAACAAAAGAGGATTGTTGCCAAGCAACCCAGCCAGAACGGGGTTACCAGGGCAACCGAGGTGACCCGAAGCTTGACCTAAGAAATGGAGTCGCCCTTGTCGTCCATCGCCACACGCACACACGTGAACACGCAGACATGCACACACTTCTGCCGCTCTCTCTTTCTCTCTGTATTGCTTCAAGGTCCATCCGACAAACGCAAACAGACAGCAGGTTTCTTCTGGAAAATGCAGAGCACAACGGAAATGTCACCCCGTGGCACAAACAAAACGCAGGGCTTTCAATCAAGAGGGCTTTTTAAAATTGAGAGAGTATGAGGTTAGGCAGCTAATGGATGACGTTAGCCAAAATCAACAGCTAGTGAAGCGCAACACATAAACTGTCCAATGTCCAAGATGAGCTTGTAGAATAAATAAATAGAGCTGTATTTTTCAGAGGGTTTTGGCAGCACTGTCTGTACACAAACACTTTTGAAATGATGGATGACGCCCAGATTCTCCTTTAGGAAGGGAAAGGATGTACAATTCTCATTTAATAGACTATTATAGAGGTTTTACAACAGAGGGCATTTACATTGAAATACCATTGCACTGTTTTCTTTTTGTCTTTAACATGAACAAAATAAAAAGACCTAGACCAATAGAGTATATCTGCAATGATTTCATAATCATTTTTAAAAACGGTTTTAAGAAAAAAAAAAAAAAGTCAAAGTTCTCTGTTTCCACTTTCTTAAATGCCAAAATATTTTCTGGTTTCTTTACTCCTCTATGACAGTTAACTGAACACCTTTGTTTGAAAGTAAAACAAAACATTTCAGGATATTTCGGGACTTTGGGAAACACTGATCAACACTGTTTACCATTTTCTGACATTTTCTAGACCAAACAACTAATTGATTAATCAAGAAAAGAATCAACAAGAAAAATTATTGTTAGTTGCACCCCTACTATAGAGTGCTGCAGGAATGAGTCTTAAAACCCAGAAGTTGGCATTTTTGCACTTTTTCCCTCATCTGTAAGTCAGTGGGTTTTTCTTTATTTGCCTGAAATGAGGTCTGTGGTTAACAATTGTTTTTTTGTAGAGGGAACCAGAGAGATGCCTCCAATATGTCATGGCTGTAGCGCTCCATAGAGACCAGATATTATCTATTTTCCTCTCAGTCTGACAGTATCATAAACTTTATATTCTGTACCATGTTGGTCCAGCTCTTCACCAGATGTACATTTACACTGTACACTTACAACCCAATGTTCTTGACGGACGGACCATTTCACCATTGCATATGTTCAGCACATTTATTCATTATTGAAGAACCTCTGACTGCATTGTACATTCAAATCTTTGACTGTATTGAGTAACAATTGTCACTGACTGAACCGGTAGCTTTTACCTGTGGCTGAAAGCACCATTGTCGGCTTAGTTGTAATTCAGAATTTGTTGCTTCCTCATTAAAAGCCTCTAAAAAGTTGTGTGCAGTGCTTGTATAGGCTAGACTTGTACTGAACTGAATGTGAGGGCTTGGACTAGCAACAGATTGAAGATGCAATTGAATTGAAGACAGGGTGCCAGAATGTGATGCGTTCACTTACTGTTGTATTTATAAGAGTGCATTTGACACGACCACTTAGCTTTGAAACTATAGACAACATAATAAATAAGTGGATGGAGCTTTTGGCTCTAAAAAGTAAAGTCAGTGCAAAAGTGCCTCAATCCTCCATTCTTTTGAATTGCCAGCAGGGTGTGACGCCGCTGGTTTCAAAAAGCAGTCCAATAGTACGGCTATGTCAAAATGACCCTGTTCTCACTTGATTTACAGTCTTGCATAGCCAGACCTCTCTTCACGGCGCCATCAGCGCAGGAGAAAGGTCTAGCTTGACAAATACACAGGCAGGACTTATACCAACACATGGCAGGACTTGAACCAGCAGTGTGCATCTGGTGAGTCAGAATACTTGATTCATTATCTCATTAAACAGTATCCAAATCTTCTATAGCAGGCTCCCAGGAATTGCGCCAGGCTTTGAAGCCACTTTGAAATGACAGCACCACCCCGTCAACCCTGTAATGACAACATCACACTGCGGCCACAAAGACTATTTCCCCATAGACTTATATTGTGAAAGAGGTGGCTTTTGTCTGTGTCACAATCCCTGCAAAATGATTCTTTTTAATATTGGGGTTTGACCGCTTTGGTTTTAAAACATTTGAAAAGTCCAGAGCAGTGGCACAATTAAATAATTAAATATGCAGAAGCTCCAGCACAGAAGTTGGCTTTATGTGGCACTGAGCATCTCTCAGGAATGAAACAAGGCCCACGTCACAAAACTCAGATCAAACTGAAAAATTAGACATTGCAGATCAAATATGAATCAAGATTCTGTTACTGCATTGCCTACTTCTTACTCTCTCTTTCTAACATGATTTAGAACCATGCCTTAGCATACTGTTGACCTGCAATACGAGAAAGATCGCAGCTTAGTGGCTGCCATTATGTGACTTGTTTCCAATAGAGCCTCCTGAAACTTTGATCAAACTGTAAAACTCAGCAGTATTCCTCAAATATGGATCAAGTTCCTGTCACTACATTGCCTATTTCTTGCCTAAAATGTTTTAGAAGGATACTGTAGCACAGTGTATAGCTATAAAATGAGAAACTTTGTGGCCAGGCAGGCCATTATTTCTTGCTGAATGGATGAGCCAAAACCAAACACTGTCCAAGTTGCAATATGTCACCCGCCAGCTTCACGCTCTTATTTGTAGAGTGCATGCTCTGATTGCAAAAAAAAGATGCAACATCCACAAGGCTTAAAAACAGTAGTCTACAATCCAGTGGGTGATGTCAAAGTTGGTTCACACTTGTCAGGAACGAATTACAAAGTCAGTGACTGTATATCTTTGAACTTAACTGAACAAAGTGATATATGATTGTCACCTCTATTGCACAGCTCTGCACCTTTCAAAAGCTGGAAGTGAGGCGCTGCATCCAACAACCTTGATATCTTTCCCAAACTGACAATCTGACAACCGCAGTCCACCTCATGCAGAGACTGACCAGACCTGTGTGCTGAGGTGATAAAGTGTGCAGGATCTGGACTTTTCTCTGACATTCATCTCTTTATTCATTCCTCACACGGCCACTTCTGTCACTTTTCATGTGCAACATCATGAATGCCTTTGAAGAGAAACTGTATAAAAGGGTGCATCGTTATCCCCATTTGTACGATTCATCACCTTGAGACTACAAAGATACACGAAAAGACAGAGCACATGGAGACAGATCAGGCAGTTAGTATGATGCAGTCAGGAGGAGGTTATAGACCCCTTTTCTCTTTTTTTTTTCTGTTGAGCAAACTAGAATTAGTGATTGTTATCACAGTGGAAGGACTGACCAGGACGTTTTTGGTGTTTTCTGTCTGTTGAGTTTAAATGAAGAGTCAATTAAACCTAGATTTTCTTTAATTAAAGAGAGAAACTTGAAATCAGAAGGTGATCTGTTGCATTTTGTCTGTTTAATAAGGAAAACAGGTGTGAGAGCAAGATGACCTTTTCATTTGATTATGTGGTCTACAACTAGTAATTTGTGTTTGCCTCCAGTTTTTCCTTGATTTGACTCCAGCTAACACTGTGACGTAACCATGTTATCAGCACTAAAACGGTCTACAATAAAAGGCTTTTGCCCCAGGTTTGAGTGCGGCCATTCAGAAAAAGGTAACACTTTTACCTCTAGATGTGGTCAGACTAATTAATTAGTTTTAACTGAAAGCCTTTGAATACACTTCACAAGAACAGCTTTTAGAGTTCCAATCACCCCTCTTAAAGACTTCTGTCAGGGCAGATTTGATCAGAAATCCATTTAAATTATTTTAGAAATCAGTCTAGCATGCGGCGTTTTAAGGCTTTGTGTTTTTTTTTTCTTCCCCGCACAATTAGAAAACTATCAGAAACTTGTCGTGAAAGTGGTACTACAAACTGTGACACTCGCAGGTGCTACTTGAAGTCCGTTTCTTTGGTAACATGTCAACTCTCCTGTCTGGCAGCTTCCACTTGAAAATCACAAATAAACGCGTCCTCTCTTCTCATCGTGTAATTGTTGCCGAGTTACATGAGACTGGATGTTCTACTGGATGTTTTTTTTGTTTGTTTGTTTTGTCTCAGGCAGACCTCGTTCCTTTCTTCTCATCTCTGTGTCTCTGACTGCTCAGCAACATGACATGAAAGGACAAAGAGTGGTTTTGGAAGTGTGTGTGTAAGCATGTGTGTGTGTGTGTGAGACAGCAGGGAGTGTGTATGGAAGTGTGTGTGTGTGTGTGTGTGTTTGTGTGTCTCCCTGGAAATAGCACAGCATGGCAAAGCAGGGTTGAGAGAAGCAGAAATGTTAATGTGGACCAAAGTTTGCAGTGTCGTGTGTGTCAGAGTGTGTGTGTTTGTGGGAATTGTTTTTCCCTTTTACTGGTAGTGTGTGTTTCTAAGTGTATTGGAATGCAGCCTTCCTTGTATCCAGGCATGTCTGTTTTCTCCAGGGACCACTTTGAGAATATGTGTGTGTCCTCCAGTGTGTGACTGTGTGACTGTGAGTGTGTGTGTGTGTGTTTGCGTGTGGCCATGTAAACCCCCCTCTCTCCTCCCCCGTCATGTCTGTAGGAATGTTTGTGTGTCTTGTAACGACGAACAGCCAGTAACGAACGCAACCTTTCAGATGGCCCCCACGGTTTGTCACTCCCAATCAAGACAATGGAGATCAATGAAAGAACATAGTGAGGGAAAGGACGATGAAGAAGATGAGGAGGAGGAGGAGAAGGGGGGGGGGGCTCGCTGCTTTTTCAACAATGGCTGCATAGACACAGACAGTGAAACAATAGTGGCTGGACAGTGGCGTTTTTTTTTTTTATGTGCGTGCACACTGAGTTGCGTGGCGGCTTCGGACATCGTTAGGGCGCCCCTCGTGGGCTAATTGACTAATTAGGGTCACTCCACGTGGTCTTAACTGACATGACCGCCAACATTGGAGATTCTGGCGGGGCCCTGTGACCATATGGTGACCCACTTGACATGAAAGATGAAATATAAGGGCAGGGCATCGTCATGCATGATGCTGGATGCAGATGTACAACTGGCTGAGATGTGGAGATTCTAGTGGCATTTTTTTCAATGTTATATTAATATCATGATAGGAGACTAGATACAGTCTTAGATATCGTTGTACCATCATACGTCAGATATGTTGTCTTTTTCCGGTCGCTCTATTACCTGCCTTTTACCCACTGGACCAGTATATCCACATTGCTAATGATTACCAAAAATTAATAACAGCAGTGTACAGGCACTCGTACACACATCTACACACACTATAAATAACATTTAAAAAACAAACCAAAAAAAAAGTATCAAGCTTAGGATAATTCATGCATACCAGTTTAAATGGGATGTAAAAAATCAGAAAAAAAGTGCAACCCAAAATTGCAACTGTGACGCACCAACCCCAACCTCAACCTCAAAATCCAAGACGGATAACAAAAAGCAAAAATGTCAATAAATATGTCAAAATGTTTAAACGATCAGAAATGCACTGACACAATAAAGTATATAAAAATAACAACAACAAAATGGCTGCTCATGCATCAACGGTCATGAAAGCTTCATTAGATGCTGTTTATTAGCACTTCTGTCTAATGTGTCTCATTAAATCAGTCATACACACAGTGCTGTCCAAAGTTTATCTGTGGACATGTTATTTTCTCTTTTTTTTTTCTCGTTTTAAGTTTAAGTTTAAGTGTCCTTATTCAACAATTAATTATTAATTAATTAATTAATCAATTAATGATTAATCATTAACATCCCTTCTCGAATGTGACGTTATTAATCAAATATAAGGGCAGGGCATCATTGTATGTGCAGGCAGTCAGAAGCAGATGTACAAGTGGCTGAGATGTGGAGATTCTAGTGGCATTCGTTTTTTCCCACGTCACAAACATGCAAATTATAATTACAATATCCAGCCTTATTCATTCTGATAAATTAATTGCCACCGAATTCAATTTCAGTGATATGAAACCATTTATCATTTTGCAGGATATCTGCTGGAAGCTCCATCAACGACCCCTGGACCCTAATGATTTTAGAAATGCGAGCACAGCGCCATACAGCGCGCTCATACACACACCCACACACACTAAAAATACATATCAAGCCCGGGATAATGCGTGATAGTGATGTTACAGTATAAGGTAAAGAATGAACTCAGGTCAGTGTAAATCATGAGACGAGGCACCACTTACATAAGATGTGATCTATTGTGCTTTCACAGAAAGCCCTGTATTATTCCTTAAAACACTTAATACAACTGGCAACCATATGACACTTTACTGTAATTTATTCAAACAACGTATTCAAACTTAATTCATAGCTGCTCAGTATTTATATTTAAGTCATGTCAGTTTCTTTAACACCACTTAAAGGACTACAGAGCACTAAAAGTAATTTTATAACCATAAAACCTTGAGCAAATCCAGAAAATCAGTTGACACATTACCCATGATTCAACGGGAGCATGGAAGCTATTTAACTGTTGTGGACAGAGTCAGCAACAAGGGATATTAGCTACTTAAAAAAGGTCCAACTAAAAAAAAAACATATCAGTTTCAGTGTACGCTACGTTTAGATTGTTTCCACTGCTTTACTTTGCCTTTTCTGACTGGAAACTGTGTTTATTCAGTCGATTATCGCTCTCAAAAACAGCCAGACTACATGGGCAAAGTCACTCATTTTATCTCGCAGGACACGGGAGTTGCTGGTCTGCCGCTGCCACGATCTGCTAGTTTGTAATTTCGGTCAGATTTAAATGCTTTAAATGTAAAAATAATTCTTAAAACACAAAACAGACGATTAATTAAAAGAATAGAATTTTAATGTAGGTATTCCAGACTGTTTTCCTGCAGCAGTGGACAGGGAGGCCCCATCATTTAGGTGGCAGCTTCACTATCTGATATGAGGTATAAAAAGGCAAATACCAGCCATATATATCATCCACTCCTTAATGTGTGCTATAAATTTGCATCATAAAGGTATATGTCAAGCTAAAAAGCCAGGTAAACACCAAAAACCCATCACTGTATCTCTGGGTATGACAAGCACAGATGCATGACGGATGTACAGTAGACTATGCAGATGTGTGTGCACTCTAGCATCAATGTCATTTGACAAACTCATGCCACCTGATTTGAAACTGTCACAGACTATGAAAAACAGCCTATTTTTTTAGATTTACCACCGTAGTGTTTCAAGTACTGTATATCTGATCAGTTTTGTAAAAGTTTTGCTGAAATTGTTTTCCTCTCTCTGTCTCTTCCCAGGTGTCTGTTTTTTAAGTTCCTCTTTTTAAAAATGTATTTCTGGGTGCTTTGGAGTGGTTGTTATCTTAAATAGGTGAAGATCAAACTCAAAAAGGTATTTTTAAGGTTTTGTTCTACCACAAACCTTCAGAACAGCCTCAGTGGTCCTTGACATAGTTTTTCCAAATCTCTAAAATCTACTGGAAGCATTCTTCTAATTAATAGCCCTTCATTTGATGCTTTAATTATGGTGGTGGAGAGCGTTGTCTAACTTGATTGAGATCTGGTGACTGCAAAGGCCAGAGCATATGAGGCACATCATTTTAATCCTTATCAAATCAGCCTGTGAGCCCTGAATGGAAGCATCTGCATTCTTTATGTTTCTGTACTCATTTATCTGTTTTTTGCCCTAATTTTACCCCCATTAGTATGCAGCACTGTACGTGCTTGCTGTAACTTACATGAACTGCCTGGCAGAGGTTATGAACCAAAGGGTAGCAACAACTTCTCCAAATTGGTTTCCAAAGCAGTTAGAAAATACTGTTGGAAAATTTGTCAGTTTTATGGTGTGACCAGTTACAGTTCAGAAAACACTGTGATTTGGGTTAAAATTACTACTTTGATGAGGTTATTGGACCTTTACCATCATGGTTACAAGAATAAACACTTGGGTAAGGGTAGGGAATGCCTGTAGCCATGGTCAGAAGACCTGGCGCCCCTGTAGCTCAGTTGCTAAGCCATGCATCCCATGTCCTGAGGCCTCCACAGCAGCCATGCTTTTGATTCCAGCCTGTGGCCCACTCGCTGCATCTCATCTCTTCTCACTTTGTCAATTGAACATTAACGTATACGTCATTTTTGGCCACTTGCTTAAACAAATGATTCTGTCATTGTTTCAAATGTAGCTTTCCAATACATGCCAGGCTCATGAAACTAAGATCAGACTGTCAACCTAGGCAGAGCTGATCAAATATCAATCAAGATTCAATTACAGTATTACCTATTTCTCGACTCACATCTGTCCAGAAACAGATTTTAGTGTACTATTTTGCAGTAATACAAGTTTGTGACCAGGTTGCCATTCTTTCCTGCTTGAAAAGGGATGAGCCAAAACCAAGCACAGCCAAACTCACAGTTCATCAGTCAACTGCAGTATTTAATATTTAATTCTTTTGAATACTGTCACTGCATACAGTACCACCCACCAGCCAGAGCATTTCGAAGTCTGGTGCATCCTCATCAGAGGCAGTCTGTTTCCAGCAAAAGAGTCGACTGTGTGCAGGAGCTCATTTCTGACCTTTTTACTGTTTGCTTATTGTCTTGTGCAGTTACCAATCAGGTCAGCAAAGATTACTTTTCATTCTGTAAAAGTTTGAAAAGGAGCAAAAACCCCTTCAGTAGCAAATGAAAATATGAGCAAAAGCTCCCACAAGGCAACCACTAGAAGCATCAAACCATGCAGATAGTTGTTCTGTCTATGAAGTTCATATTTGAGATTTCTGCTACCACCACTGGTCAGTAGAACTGAATAAAATTTTGCTTTGTTGGGCTAAAAAATTCAGCAATAAATTTGGAATGAAATAGTTGTATTACAAAATGTTCACAGTGAGGTCTATTGAACATCCAGAGTAATGGAGACACATTCCTGCAGATTTTTAAAAAAATATAAATTTTCAACACTGTGAGCAGCAAAAAAAAAAAACATTGTACCAAGGTGAAGGCAGAGGTCTCACAGACTGA
Source organism: Lutjanus erythropterus (assembly GCF_056507025.1). Taxonomy (NCBI): domain Eukaryota; kingdom Metazoa; phylum Chordata; class Actinopteri; order Lutjaniformes; family Lutjanidae; genus Lutjanus; species Lutjanus erythropterus. The sequence goes on from NC_139328.1 coordinate 23,240,016, forward strand.
ACCATGAAAAAAAAAATACAAAATCTATCTGCAAGGGGGTAAATATAAACAGAGCAGGCAGTGTAGTTGCACTGGGACCCATGATGTGGGGGTGGGCATACAGAGAGAAGGCCCTCCAATAAAGAATGGGCCCTTGCAGGTGAATCAGTTTGTCATCTCAAAAATATGCCTGTGCTCAAAGAAAAAGGAAAGTTCAATTGAAGACTGTGTCATTTTTTATAAATATATTCTATATGTCCTCAAAAATACAGATCCAACAACAGATCAAGGTTTTCTGTTTTTTTCGTGATATAGTCAGTAGTAACTAGGGATGTCCCGATCCGATCACGTGATCGGAAATCGGGGCCAATCACGTGATTTTCATATGATCGGAATCGGGTGGAAATTATCAGATTTAACCTTACAAAACAACAAGCATGGCCGTGGCAATTCATCCTGAGGTACAAAGAGATCGTCAAATGGAAGGACAATGGCTTAGTTTTAATTTTTATTTAATTAAGTTCCACAACATCAATATTTATTGTTGCACAGACAGAAACAACACCGTAAACGTCACAATTTACGGCAGGCGGGGAATTCAGACAACATAATAGTAGTGAGCTGGTAGTTAGTAGGCTAACGCAGGGCAAACGTGTCACCTCGGGACAGCGAAAATGTCTGCAGTTTGGAGGTATTTTAAACTGGACAGCGAAGTGCAACAGCCCCTTGTAATGTGTGCAAACTGGGCATTTCGCGTGGTGGAAATGTGGATGTGTTCTCTTTTTTTCTTCTTCTTATTAATGCATTGCTGAAGTATCGGATCGGGACTCGGTATCGGCAGATACTCAGAATCAAATGACTCAGACTAGTAGTAACCTATGACTAAATGATATGCTTGTTCTACATAAACTAATAAAAACTATAAATTAACTGTAAAAAAAAAAAAAATCCATTAAATTACTTATTTCTTATTTTCTTTCTGATACACAGATATGCAGTGAAAAGTCAAGTACAAATTAGCTTATTTATTAGCAGATATCAAATAATAATAAAGACTAAAGTTAATTTAAAAATTAAAGTTAAAAATTTTCAATTTACTATGATAATAAACAAAGAAAAGCGAGAAATATCCATACTTGAAGACTGAAAACAGCTATTTTTTTTTGCCATTTTTGCAATGAAAAAATACTTTGTTTAAACAATTGAAATGGTGTAATAGTTTAATTTATAGTGGGCAAGCGGGCCATCCTTAATGGTTAGCCTTGAATGTGATGTGCGATACAATACGATATGACATAAAGTAGCTAGTCCAGCCAAAAAATCTCTCAAGACTGACAAGCTGACTAATTCCCTCAACTATAAAATCCATTAGATTATTAGTCACATGTCATCACATATTTATACACCAAGTGGCGAGTGTGTACGCTTCATAACTAGTAATCACTGTGCACTTGGACCCCTCATTATAGCCTACACTGGGTCCTTTGTATGTACCTTGTCATGTACACCATAGACTATCTACATGGCTAGATATGAGAGAGATGAGTCAGAAAATGTTCTTTGGTAATTTGCATGAACTGACCCTTTTCACACCCTGGTGACAATATACATAAGTACATAGAGTATGAACATCCAGTGCAGATGCTTGCACAGACACAGTGTAAGTAGTTCTTTTCTCCGGGCTGAGCTACAGTACAGCAGCACATTACTATGATATACTTATGCTCTCCATTCATACACTTAGTCATGACGCTGAATCTTATTTAATGTCACGAGCCACATTTGCCTGGAGTGGAGCCCTACAAGCTCAGCTCGGAGAGGAAAGGGCTAAAGTCATCTTTCTTTTCCCGCCGTCTCCCTCTGTTTCTGCTCTCCCTCCCTCTATATCTCTCTATCTCCTTCTCTGCTGTGATCACACCCCTCTCCCTCCCTCCCTCCCTCCCTCCCTCCCCCTCTCTTTCTCTTCCTCTCTGTCTCTCTCTGTCTATGCCTCTCTGCCTCCCTCTCTTCCCCCTCTGCAGTCAGTGAATTCCCCCGGGTTCGACAGCGGGAGACTATTACACTCACAGACGGATTCGCTCTCCTCCAATTTCTCTCTGTCCTCTTCCTCCCAGCTCTCCCCCTCTTTCATCATCCCCCTCTTCCTCTCCTTCTCCTCCTCCTCCTCCTCCTGTGCTCTCAAGCCTCTATATCCTCCCTCTTATTCACTCCCTCCATCAGAATGAATGTGTGTATTTGTGCGCTTTTGTGCACGCACGTACAGGTCTTCCACCCCCCCATCTCCCTCCTTCCCTTTCTCTTTCTCCTTCTCCTTTTCTTCAGTCAATATAATTGGCATCGCAGGAGTGCTCCCTGCAGAGTATGCTAAAACAGCAAGCACAAAAACAGAGGGAGAGCAGAGAAGGAGGCAGGAAGGGAGAGAGATGTGGATAACGGCAAAAAAGACAAAGAGAAAGCGAGAGGACAGGACAGGAAAGCAGAGAGCTTGGAAAAAGGAAGAAGAAGATGAGAAAAGGACTTAAAAGTGATGATAGGGGAGGAGATATAAATATAGAAAATAAAGGGTAAAAGGATATGTAGAAGAGAAGGAGGCAGAGAGAAAGAAAAATCAAAAAAATAAGGTGACTGAGCAAAATTAAAAAAACAAGGGAAGAGTTGAAATGAGAGCAAAATGAGTGGAAAGTGGGAATGAAAGGCAAGGAAGAAAGCACAACAGAAAAGATAACGAGAGGGATCGGGGGGAAAGAAGAACAAAAGAGAAATAAAGCAGGGAAAGCAAGGGTGAGAGCTTCAAACAAACAGTAAAAAGAAGAAAACGGAGAGGCCCAAAATAAAAGAAATTGGAATAAAACAAACAGGAGAAAAACAACAAAAAACAAAAAACAAAAAGAGCCATATACCAGTCAAATACCGCTCTCTCCAAAGCAACCAGATTCCTTTGGAAAAACATAATTTTACCTTGCAGAACACAGGAGTTGCTGAACTACTTCTATCATTTAGTTTGTGTTTTGTGTGATTCCTGTGTTTTAAAGGGTTTGTTTAGATTCAGTTCAGATTCAGTTCAGATGAGTTCAGAGGTTGACCAGCAAATCATGTGTTCTGCGAGGTAAAATAGCTGTTTTTGCCAAAGAAGTTTGGTTGAGTGAGGTTTTATGTGGCTCATTATTTGAAAAATAAGGTGTCTGAGCAAAATAAGAAAAAAGGAAGAGTTAAACTGAGAGAAGGAAATGAGGAGAAAATGGAAATGGAAAGAGGGGAGGAAAGCAAGGCAGAAAAGATAATACAAAGGGAATGAGGATGACAAGAAAAAACAAAGATAGAGGAGGGAAAAAGAGAAATAAAGCAGGGAAGGAAAGCAGGGATGAGAGCTTCAAAAAAAAGCAAGGAAACAGTAAAAAGAGGAAAACAGAGAGGCCAAAATAAAAGAAACTGGGATAAAACAGAGAGGAGAAAAACAAACAAAAGGAGAAAGAGGAAAATTAAGAGAGAAGAGGAGAAAGGAGGACACAAGCAGTAGCAGATGCAGGGAAAATAAGACAAAGGGAGACAGGGAGAAGAAAATGAGGAAGAAAAATAGGAGAGAAAAGTCTTGACCATAGCAATCAGCAACCAGGGAAACCAGAGTGCATCCATTCAGAAACCAGCCAGCCACTCAAGGCAAATTCAGCCATATATCTCCTCCCGACTAGACACACAAGTGCCAAACCACATTAGACTGCAAGACAACCATCCTGAAATAACCCAGACCTCAGTCGCAGCAGCACTCTCTCTGTCTCTGCCTCCACAGGCTCTCTGCAGGTTTCAGAGGGAATAAATTAAGATTTTTTTGAAGTTATAGGCAATATTTTACTGTAAAAGTGCATGTCGTATCAAGCTAAATCACAGATTCTTCACAGGACTCAGCAAAGAGGAGAGCCTCCCACTATTGAGACCTTTTACATTTGTCCTAATTAACCAACACGATGTCAGGAGCAGGAAATGTTCTTGGCAAACTGCACATTAATCAAAACTCAAGTGCAAGAAGCAAACACCAGCAAGATGCCACCGAGTGTCCTCTCCAGAGAAAGTGGGCTGTGCAGCCACCTGCCCGCCCACCAGCCACTCATTTGGCAGAAACGCGGGTCAGAAGAGTGCAAAGATTACTGACATTACAGTACTTACATTACCGAAGATTATGACATCACATGACTTCTTGCTAATGAGACTCGCACTAATGAGCTAATGAATCTCCCGCTGCCACTCTGGGTTGCTGAAATGAAATGTGGCCTTGTGGAGTCTAAATGTGACACATCTTGGGCTGCAACTAACCTTTGTTTTCATTATTTTAATCCATCAATTACTTTTTGATTAGTCGATCACTCATGTAAGAAATAAAATGAAGATGAATGCCCCTTACAACAACGCAGCAGGGCCTTAAAGGGATAGTTCAGGGTTTTTAAAGTTGGGCTGTATAAGATACTTCTTCATAGACAGTGTATTACCAACAGTAGATGGAGGTCGGCACGCCCCCAGTTTGGAGAAGCAGCAGGAGTACTGGTGTAGGAAGCAATGTACTGCTGTGGACAGGGTCAGCAGCAACATATATTTTAGCCACCTGAAAAAAGATCTGTTTAAGTGCATGCCATATTTAGAATATGATTACCATACCTTGCCGCCACACGGTGTTTTCTGATGGGGAACCATCATTATATAAGCCAAATATTGCTCTCTCAAAATCAACCAAACTCCATTAGCAAAATCATTCATTTTACCTTGCAGAACAGAATTGCTGATCTGCCGCTGTCTTGATTGGCGTGTTTGTTTGTTGTGTTATTGTGGGACTTTGGTTATAAAAGCAAAAGAACAGAAAAGTCACACAACGATACAAGCAAACTAAATGAAGAGGTAGTGCTAGACAAGCAACTCTTGTGGTCCGTGAGGTAAAATTTGTGTTTTGCCAACAGAGTCTGGTGGCTTTGGAGAGAGAGCGGTATTTGGCTTATAACAATGGTTTCCACTAAGAAAAGGCTGTTAGACAGCAAGGTAAAGGGGTGAAAATGTTCTAAATATAGCATATACTTGCACCAATATAGATTCTTTTTAGGTGGCAGGTTAAAATATGTTTTGCTGCTGACCCTGCTACTCCTGCTGCTTCTCCAAACTGGGGCATGCTGACTGCCATCTGCTATAGGTAATACACTGACTACCTCATATAACCCCATTTCAAAAAATCTGGATCTCTTTAAAACTGAACAAACATCAAAAACCTTACATATCCTCGCTTTCCCTCCTTCTATATCTATTTCTCTCCCATTTGCCATGCACTTATGTCGTGCTTCATACTCCTGCAACCTTGTGGCGCACGTGTCAGGTGGAACTAAGCTCTGTGGCACTTATTCTCAGTGGCTTCTCCTTGATCGACTGCAGCTTGGATTGTTCTTTTTTTTTCTGTGTTACATTAGACAAAAGCCTCTGCCAAATGAATAAATATAACTTCACAGATACAAAGCTAATAAAAGGCAACTAAATCCTTACACTTAAGAAGTTGGAACCAGCAAATGTTTTCTGATTTCACTTGACAAATCACAAAAATATCAATTGATTGTCAGATTTTAATAGATTAATTAAAGCTAAGAAATTTTCACAATAGCAATGCATCAAAGAACAGTGTGGAAGGTGTTGGGTGTAGTGAAACATATAGAATTATCAGCTGAATCTGTAGCTTTGCTGGGTGAATTTCAGCTTATTGTTTAGCTGTCAGGGCCCAAATTCACTGTTCACTCACTGCTCTCAAAGTGTCGCAGCAGGCAGCAGTTTTCAATGAAACAGTTCCAAAAAGCCACTGTACACTACCTGCTCAACACCAAACAGCAGACAGACACAGTTAGCAGCTAGCTGGTGAACAAAGTGAAGCCTTCAGCAGCTAAAGAGCCTGATATATTTCCCTCAGGAGTTGGTAGAGACCAAAAATGGAGAGAAAAAGAGAGTGAAGGGGTAACAAGTAAGGGAGACAGGTTGAGACTGTTGCTAATAAGAGGAAGAAATGTAGTGAACACATGGGATGACTTCAAATCAAAGACATAGTAAAATCAAATTAAAGTAAATTAAAAATGGAAACAAAAATAGTTACACAATGTGTGCTTGTACAGGTATCACAAGCAGGCCTGTTGCACATGAACCATTGCAGTCATGCTATTTCACAGGAGATAAAATTGCATGCTCTGTGAACTATATTGCACCACTAGATGGATTCTGTTCTGTGAGTTTATCTACTGTCGATCAGGTGTTCCCAGACTTTTTCAGCTTGAGACCCACAACAGAAATTTGGTGTCTCCCTTCGACACTACCGCCTCATCTACATTTATAAAGTGATAAAGAACACTACGGGCCGTGAGTTTTAAATCAATATGGAATGTATCCATTTCATTATAAAAGTACATCACAGCAATAATCAACTTTGCTGAGTGTAATGTTGAGTTTCTCACCACCTCATAATGAACCTGCACTTTCCACTGAAACACTACAGGGCTTTTAAATTGAAAAGTAAGAGTAACTTTAACGGGTAAAATGAGAGTGACAACCAACCTGCTCTCATCCCAGCTCATGGTTAATGTTGTGAAACGGTCGCAGTTTGGGTAGGCTTAGGCACAAAAGTAGTTGGGTAAGTTTAGGACAAGACCATGTAACTGCACTACGTTACGTTAAGTTACGTTACCAATCCACCCTACGTCCTTCATGTTTTCTCCCTTTTTATACTGCATCAAAAGCCTGGTGCATCTCATACAGCTGAGGATGAGTTTACATTCAGGTAACTTTGAACAGATTGACAGACTGTATGTAGCTGCTTGCTGTAGCTACATTAAAGGGCCAATCACACATCACATTTAATCAAAGAATGCTTGGAGTCATTGGTTCTGAGCAAAGCCATATGAACAGTCAATTTTTCCCAGATCTGGGTACAAAAAGACTGAATGCAGGTATTGTTTGACTGGAGAAGTTTTGATACTTGGTATTGGGCTATTTTGAGCAATACCTTAAGGATACTGAATACCGATATCTAGCCCTGTGTATATCTGTATCAGTGGCCGAGGGGCAGTGACAAAACATTGTTATCTGAAGAGGTGGGCATTAGGCCGGGCCATGACAACACATATTTCCCATCCTGCCTGGCCTGAATCTGTTACATCAGCTGTTTTATGATCCAAAATGCAAATGTTTCATTTTGTCAGTGTCTGCTCCATGTTATGTTCAGAACGTGGTGGCTGATGTTTGTAGCCTAATTGTCATTTTTGTAATGGTTTATATTTTTAACTATTAATGCGTTCTTGTCCCCCGTGTTGTGTGATATTAAAGGACTGATGTAGCTGAGAGCCGCAGCAGTTTATCTGAGTATATGTGACAGTATTCAGATATATCACATATATTTTGTGCACAATTGTGTTGTATATCAACAGGCAATGTGGAAAGGGCAATTTACAGAGTTTAAGAATTTATGGAAATAATACAGAAACAAATATAACTCAAATGCTGGGGTGAGCAAATTAAATAAATTTAATTTATGAAAGAACCAATGTTGTATTTGTAATCAAGTCTAAACAATTCATGTCAGCTGTAGGCAGATGTAGCATTTTGTCACTAATATGTGTGTTACTGGTAAAGAAAATACAGCATCTGTTTTTATCCCCTCATGCAAACTCTTTGTGTTGTTAGCAACCTAGCAGATTTCCTGGTAAATCTAACTTGATAGGACACTGTGTAAAATGCAGCACAGAGGCCCTTAGAGGCTGACAATCTTCCTGGTAATAGTGTCATTTGTTTATGGTAATTACTTCATTGTCAAAATGTGGCGAGGTTTTACAGATCTTGCAATGCTACAAACAGAAGACTATAAAACCGCCAAAAGCAACTTATTTGCAATGCAATACAGCTAATAAAAATTCTGAAATTATGAATGGACGGTGTAATAAAAAAGACAACACGAAATTATTTGTTAAGGAACATGAAGTCCAATTTTGTTTGCTAAAGCAGAAATAATGAATAAAACATTACACAGCCTATTGTACTGTAACCCTGGCCTGCTCTGAAATAATCTTAGAGGAGACAAGCAGGACAAAGAAACATATCATAGAGCACTGGAAAAATAAGACCTCAAATACAGACATTTCATGCATTTTCACACTTTTCAAGGCCTTAAATTTAGATTTATTTTAAGGCTTTTGCGATTTTAAAGACCCATGGATGCTCTCTCTTGCTCTGCATTTCTTATTTTCCCTGTGTCTCCTCTGACTCTCTCTTTATGTGTCTCTTTCCCTCACTACCTCTATCTAATCTTGCTTTCTGAAGCCACAGAAGCCAAAAAAAGGAGGACAGACTCTATTCTATTCAAATCCAAAGCTGGGAGAGCAGACTCAAATCCAACCCAATCGCATTTATAGCCGGGTTCCGCTCCAAATGGTAATTTGTCGACTGTCTATTGGCTTGGGCACAGGGCCTCCTGTGATTGACACTCCGACTACAACACAGCTCTAGGGAGACATGGGGGAAGGAGAAGAGGCTGACATCTTGTTGCTGTGATTATTCTGTAATTATTTGTTTTCTTTGTTTTATGATCACTATATTATTGCTGGTCCTTCAGATTCACTGGTATTTATAAAATTAAGCCATACTAGGCCTGGAGCAGTGTGGTTCTTGGGCTGCAATGTCATTCTGTCCAACTCAGTCTAATGGCAGTTCGGCAAAAATTTTCTAAATTTAATCTATTATATTAGTGTACATGGACACAAATTTTCCAATTTTTTTTCCTGACACTGACACTGTTTCATTCTGCAGTCGAATTAGCAATAATAAACATGTAATGGACTCTTTCAAAATAAATGTCTTTGGCCGCTTTAGGCTTCAAACTACTTGGTTAGGTTTAGGAGAAGATCATGTTTTGGGTTCAAATAACTACTTCCTTAAAACAATCAATTCTTACTATTGTTCTCATACAGGAACAGAACCCCAGTTTTCTGTGCGAAGGTCCTGACTCAGCTCACTTGGAACCTGCCAAAACAACTATCAAGTACTATCCAAAATGGAAAAACAAAAACAAACAAAACAAAAAGTAGAGAATCAAGTCAAGCCATACAATATAGTGGAAATGAAACTCTAAACACTAATCTCACATGGTGAACATCAGCATGTTAGCATTGTTTTTGTGAGCAGCTTAGCATGCTGATGGCAGCATTAAAAGCACTGCTATGCTTTAGTACAGCCAGATACCAACTAGATGTCTGAATAAGTCCATGTGTCATACAAAAGCACAAGAGATAAATTAAGTTCTCCATCACATCAAGTATAATGTCTAGTTTAAGGTCAGAAATAAACTCATCACATCTATTTCAAAAAGCGCCGCCTGTTTATGGCAAATAAAGGCACCTAGACAAAAGCTCCTTTTTGGTTTTATGGATGTTTCAAACTCTGAACTGAAAGATTTTACCAATGACAGTTAGCTTGGACACAGTGCTTATGGTTAGGAATTACCATCATTTCAATAAGTACATGCCTGCTGTTCAAACATATGTGTCCCGTGGTTCCTGCTAATAGGAGGCAAGAAGACTGTTTCCCAGAAGACTGACATCCTCTACTGGCCTTTCCAATTCAAATCTTGCATAAAATCTGCTGCATCGCTGTAGTTCTCTGTGGATAGATCTCTGTGCTAACACTGTCATGGTTAGGGATTCCCCCTCGGGCCACCAGTGCTCAAAAATGGATGTAGCCATGGCAGCACTTTGGGAGGAATCATCCGACAAATGGCAGGTGTTGCATCACTGTTCTATTTCTTGTTTTTAATGGATTTACTTTTCTGACAGTGAAGATGTTTGTGACTTTACTTTGAAACTGCTGTATAAATAGTTATTTTATCATACTGTCTGTCATGTCTGACACTCTGAATTATTAATATTTATCTTAGTAGTATCCAAGTGGAGCTTGAAAGGTCCTTTTTCAGTGTGTTTTCAGAAAAGAAAGAATAATATGCATGATGTTTGTCAAGTAAATGCATGTTTTTTAAAAAACCTCCCTACAGTGAGGTGCTTTTCGAATACAGCACACGAGCCCAGTGGTGTAGTCTAGTTTACTGTGGTGGGCATACTGTGATGATCCCTCCATCGACCTCGCACTGAACCGTCCTGGAGCAATATCCCATAAGCACCATCACATCCACTAATGCATACATGCATTCACAAATAATTGAGAGTATTCCAAACACTAAATATGTGTCATCAGGATAAAACCTCATGAAACTATTTATTAGAAGCAACACAAAACTTTGCCAGTCAAGGACGTTTACAGCCGGGGAGATTTAAACGCTTTGGACTCTGAGCTGATTTTCTGCTGTTCATAGTATTATTTAATGTTTATACGGTTTTGTATCTGGAAAAGCTGCATATCTTTTTTGTTTTCATGGAAATCTACTCTATAGGATTATGAGTTGAATGATTTTGAGTTATGAGCGAGTTATTGGTCACATCACGCAAACAACTGAGTTCTGTATGATCGGACAGATGAAGTTCTTGTGATGACAGTCACATCAGCAGTCTTGAGATAGAGATATCATTCATTATGCATGTATGTGTAAAAGCAGACACTAATCGAAGTATTCCTAAAATGTTGCTGATAAATAAATCATGGTACAGTGAACTACTGACATACAATCATAATATAATACAAACATAATGTATGCAAAAATTGCAGAACATTAAGGAATGGGAGTTTCTGAAGAAGAGGTTTTCATTGTGGGAGGTGGCCCACCCATCTCCAAAGAGATCATGTTTGTTATCAGACTCTTGTTCCAGGAAGTACTGTGGTATGAAGCCTGGTGCCTGGACCAGAGACAGTGTAGACCATACAGTGTCTCTGGTCATATTGGCAGCAGGGTGACATTTTGGGTGGGGGCGCGGAAACAAGCCGAGATTTCCTCTGCATTAGCCAACATTTGTTCAGTCTGCCGGCACATCTCTCAACCCGTTACTGCAAAAAATTTCTGTGTTAAAAATTCAGTCACTATCAAAACTATACTGTTACAGATCCTTGCACATTTTTACATGGGTACACGGAAATCCCAGAGCTTTCTTAAGGTCTGAATATACAACTATGTTTTAGCGTCATCTGTTTTTTCATACTTTCCTGACATTTTGCCAGGGTACAAGGTATTATGACTCCACTCCCTCAACACAGGTGGAGCTGATTGTGATGGTAACACTATTCCCACAGTTGGGAAACAACACTCAGGAGCTTTACTTTGGACTTCTGTAGCTATAGCCTTTACTCACTGACAAACTCAAACCTACACTGCACATTTACCGCCAGACTGGCAACATCACTGCTCAACTCCTCTGCTCACTGTGCCACTTGCTCTGTCAGCTAAAGTTACGCACTCACTACACAACGCCACTCTGCCCAATCAGTAGTCTGCAATGTTATCATCGGGACTAAACCCAAAATACTCCCAAACAGTGGCTGAGGCATTTTTCTTTTTAACTAGTCAGTCCTGTAATTTCCCCCAGACACCATGTTTCTCAGCTCAGTTGCACTGCTTTGTCCACCAGTAGAGAGACTGACCTCTGGTAGTACATGCTGTGAACTACAATGCATCACCTCAACATAGTCTCTCTGTGTCAGTTTAATCGAAAGAGGAGCATCTGTGTTTTTGGTGCTATTGAAAATCATACCGTTGAGGTTTTTTAATAGCCTGGTATACCATAATACCTTGATACCGCCCAAGCCTATATACTACTCAAGCAAACACGTGAATGTTCAGCTGCAGTAGTTTTGTTCATACTACTTTCTGGAGTCCACTTGAAGGACATGTTACACACATGCAGTATTCTGTAGCCTGTTGTAGAGTAACAGCCTCACAGACAAGGCATGGAAAGGTCTGCATGGTCATGACAAATTGGACTCTACATGTGCACCCTAATGATGGCAAAATTTATGTCACATGGACCCTAGAAAACCCTCACATACTGGCAGATGTGGAAAGTATCATTTTGACCTATACAGCATACACCTGCAAATGATGAGGACTATAGCTGCACAAGCCACTGTAGCTTTGTTAATCAGATATTTTGTATGGCATGTCTCAGCATTTCTTTTTACATAACTAACATGAATATTAAATAGGGTATTTATGAGTGGTTAATGGCATTATTGTATTATTGGCATGTGTGTGTGAGAGAGTAAGCCAATGACGCCATGTACAATAAATTGATCATACAAATGTTTGATAGTGTCTCACTGATTAATGCTCTGTTATCAGGTATTTCTTGATTGAAACTTAAGATGTCAAGTACGATTCAGGCGAAGCTTTCAGTTTTCATTTCAAACTGTGTGACATCAGCTGACTGAAGGGAGTTAAGTGGCTCAGCTCTGACAGGAAACTTGATAGTTTACTGAGGATGAACCAAATTGAAAGATTGACAATTAAGCAAGGGGCCAGCGTTGGCTCCTCCTGCCTTCTGTTGTCACTGCTTCGCTGTAGTAGCATGTTCTGTAACCACTGGTTACAGGGGACATATGCTGTGACAGACGTCTATTGTTTAGGGAATATGTGCCAGTCAATTTATGACATGCTGGCTGAGGCTAATCGGAAAATGCCAGTAAAAATGATTGGATTTCTGAAGATGGAATTACTGCTCGTCTTAACACGTCAGCCATTTAGCTGATGCTCTTAGACAGAGCCAAGCACAATGACTGAGCAGATACTGGAGGACTCCAGTGTCTCGGCCAAGGACACATTTACAGGACACACAGTGGGGCTCAAACATGTGATATTTCAGTTACTGTGCTGTTTCACCCAGAGCTGTAGAAGTGTGACTTGAGACTTGACTTGGACTTGAGTGCTGTGAGACTTGACTTCCTAAGAGTTTTGATTTAGTTAATTGGTACAACAGCAAATAATTACAGAGGGCAATTATTTTCCTGTTTAATTAGTCTATAAAATCTTTCTAAGAGCCCAAGGTGATGTCTTAAAATTGCTTGTTTTTCCAAGCAACAGTCCAAAGTCTAAACATATTTAGTTTACTTTCACACAGGGCTGGGTAATATTGCTTATAAAACTGTAAATAATATCACAACATTTTTAGGCTATTTTATGATATGATACAATACATATCTTGATATACATATAAAACTAGCATACAATGAGATTTTTAACAAATAATCATCAGTAATGTTGAGAAATGACTAAGTAGGTAAAGGTAAATAACAGAACATCTAGAAAAGTGTCAAGTTCAGAAAATTACATTACTTTTCTGTAATGCAGCCTTTAAAATCAGGAAAACACTTGAGTTGTATCACTATATAATGATATCCAGAATCTAAGACAATACCTAGTCTTACATCATGATGTTGATGTAATATTGATGTATTGCTCAGCCCTACTATCATGTAAGACAAGGAAAATCAACAAATCCAAGTAAGTGAGAAGCTGAAACTAGAAACTCTGTGATAATGCACATTATTATTTGGGAAAAGAAAGTTCACATCCACCTTACTTAATCACTGATCTAATGCCCTACCCATTGAGAATGTCAAATGATACAAATCAAACTCACCAGTGTTGTTCACTAACAGGTGCATTGTGGGTTTGGCTATGTTTCCTAGATTGCTTATGAACTTATGAATATATTTTTAAATAAATCACATGTCAAAATGAAATCAACTTGATGCTTTGAAGGCACAAAATCATTAGCTAATCGTTTCAACTCTGGTAGTAAGTCAGTATCAGACGTATCAGTATCAGAAAGCAGACCTCCTGAGTGTGTATGTTGTTTCCTAGTTGTGGGAACAGCATTACTATGATGATCAGCTCTGTCTATGTTAAGTGAGTACTACAGTACAGTGGAATACAGGCGAGTTGAGTAGTTTTACACAAATTTTACACAAGTTTTGCACAAATACATATCAGAAAGATATGAAGGGATGAAAAAGTAGATACTGTTCAAGCCTATCAGGTAGGCTGTGCATAGTCGCACAGCTTGAATATCTACTTATTAAGCCCATGCACTCAAGGACAGTTTAGTATTAGATAAAATTAATGCTCTAATAAGGGAGAAAGTTTCGAGTGTTGATAGTTGGCCTTTAAATTGCGACCTGTCTTCATTTTCAATTTGCTTGTGAAGACTTCCCACTTGACTTTGACTTTTCCTGAAGGACTTAAAACTTGATGGGAGAATTTGACCCCAGTACTTGACCTGCCTGATCCCAATTAAATCAAATTCTTTGTATCTTCAGCAAATGTCCTTGATTGTAAAGTTTACTGTATAACTAAATAATATTCCAAAACATTTTATATTATTTATATTATATTGAAAGGTGAACTCCATTTAAATAGTGGCAGTGTAGACTAGATTCTACAGCGGCTACACAACCTTCTATTCAATTCTTAAAATAGGATCACTTTTAACACACACACTGCACAGGTGGGTCATACCAAGTTGCCATGGTATTCATGTTTGGTCAATCAAGGTATAACAGACAACTGTACGAAGAAATGTCAGCACACAGTCATCTTGCCACCAGCATCTGACCCTATGACGTAAATGGCCCTTTCTTTTCTCCCTGTCCTTTCAAACAGAACCCCTGTAAACTGCACCACGAGGTTGATGAAACCAGGCCAGCTCTGACTCTTCCTGCCCCTGAGGGGAAAGAACCAGAAAATGTCACAGAAGCCTTCAAACGACAACAAAAAGATGCTCTCCCAGGCACGTCGCCGCACGCTGTCACAGAGTCAGGCGCGACACCTCCCATGTACAAGTCTATACACCGCCCCCTCCCTCCTGCCTGTGAAGATATCAACCTGAAAATAGCTCGGTGAAGCTGAACACTGAGCCACAATAAATAAATCACAATAATATTTAAATATTCATTGTAGAATAAGAGAACAAGCAGAAAAAAACATAAATGTGGAGGGTAAACTCCCTCTTCTTTGCTTCACAAATCAAAACAGTTTGCCTTGAGAAAGTTCGACTGCATTATCAAATTCTCCCTTCAAGGGACTCATCAAACATACAGTAGCCTGTGTAAGAGGCTGATAGTCGTCACGCCTCGGGCTGCCCGTATGAATGAACAGCAGATAAGGGCGTGTAGCTCATTAACTCAATTATATCGTTCACTTGTGCCGTCTGCTGATGTATTTCACAAATGGGATCGAATTTGCCAGTAGATATGAAGTCGTCTTCATTGACATGCAGGCCAAGGGAGAGTGATTGTGTTGTAAATATAGAGAGAGGGGGGTTTTCCATTCAGAAACTGGAGCCACGTGGACTGTTGGAGCCTCACAGCGGGAGCTTTTGTCAATAAATCTGCACTTTAAAAACACCGGTCCATTTGATGAAAAAAAGCGCGGAAAAAAAAAAGGCAGAACATTCAAAAAAGCACTCGACATGCTGTAGCACTCTCAGCGTGGAAAACGGGAGGTCTGGCGTGCTCTCCTCAATCCAGCCCCGCTGTTTGCTTTTGATAGCAAAAGTCATAATGACATTCAAGTACTCACCAAGCTGAGAAATGAAGCAGGGACAGAAGGAGAGAAAAAGAGATAGAGACAGGGAAAAAAGGGGGAGAGTGTGCATGTGCGAGCGGGAGAGTGCATGTGTGAGCTACTGTACGTGCTCGTACGAACGCGTGCTGGGGTCGGGTGAGACATAAGTTGGTCGGGTGCCAAGTGGTGAAGCTAGCTGCGGTGGAGACAGCAGTGTTCCACCGTAACCTAAGTCTGTTAATAAAGCGTGTGATTAATTCGCGCTGTGTCATTTTCCCAGGCCCCCCCCCCGCCCCCGCCCCCGCCCCCGCTCCTTCAACAGAGAGGAGCTTGAAGAGCGTTTAATTACTCAGCACTTTGCTTGCTAGGAAATGGAGCGTCCCCGGTTGGACAGTACCATATGGAAAAAAAAAAGAAGTCCGTAAGCAGTTCGGATAAAGCTACATATCAAATGCCTACAGTGTATATACAGAAGTGATGGGGAATATATATGCATTCATTGGCTGGCCTGCTAAACAAACACACTTATGCATACACACAGATAGTGAGGCGGGCACACACAATTTCTCGCCTGACAGTCAACAGCTCTGCTCACAGGGGTATTTTTGTTTAAGTAAAGGCTAGAAGGCCTTCAGACCTCTATTTGAATGTACGTTTGTGTGTGTGTGTGTGCACTTGTTGTCTTCATGCATAAACATGTACAAGTGTTCTTCTTGAATTGTTTCAGTGAGTGTGTTCGCATTTTTTTAAATGCTTGTGTGTGTCCATCTCTGCAAATCTCTGAATGTGTGTCGAGATGTATGTTTGTCCATGCATGGGTGTGCCAACATACAGTCAAGGACTTGCATGTTCATTGAACAGGGAACATGTTTAAGTCTGCGTGAGAGGGAAGCCGGCTGAAACACAGGAAGATATACTTTGTGTGTGTGTGTGTGTGTGTGTGTGTGTGTGTGTGTGTGTGTGTGTGTGTGTGTGTGTGTGTGTGTGTGCGTGTGTACCAAGGATTCTTAATAGTCTGCTTAGCAGGCTGTGAGAAAGCGAAGTGAAGGAGAGTGAATCAAAACAAGGTGCGTGTGTGTGTATTTTTTTGAGCACTCTGACAGAAGTGTGTGTGTCAGTGTGTGTAGTAGATTCTCATGCGGGGATAAGCAGCTTAGGGAAGGAGCATATTCTTTTCTAAGTAAATCTCATTAATTTTAATTAGCTGTATATTTAGCCCATACACCTGGATTGGGTGTAATTCCGTTTGTATATATAGCGACTAGTGAGCAGAGCAGGTGAAATGACTCAGGTAGCGATTATATTGCCGTAGCAGCCACGCATTTGCATAATGTCCTGTTTTTGATTGTGTCGTGCGCCTAAGGAGGATATCACAGGCAAATATGCATTCCCTTCATTTTCCTATTGCATGCTCTATGTAGCGCGCCATGGCTCGTCCTTTTAAACGTTCACCTTTTTTCTCTTGTGTTTTTTCTTCCTCCCTCGCTCCCTACGCTGTTTCTTTTCATTTTCTCTCCGGTCGGTGCACCCCATCATTAGAGTGCGCTCGCTTTTTTTTTTTTTCTTCCTACCCCTCCTCCTCCATCTCCCTGCCCTGATGCTCCCTTACTGTATGGATTTCTCTTGTTCACGTGCATGCCTCTGTCTTTCTCCCTCTGTCTCCCTCGCCCTCCCTCCTTTCCTGGGTAATCAGCTTATCCTATGTGTGTCCAAGCCTCTATGTCTGCGTTCCTCCTCTCTTTGTTTCGGATTCATTCAGCAGGGAGATTAGAGATGCCTATTTGGTGCCTTTGTTTTCAACCAGCGCGGCAGCGCTGAGTTACACCGCGCAGCAATGGCCTCGTCATAAAAAGCTCCATCCACTCATCATGTGCTCATCATACCCTGATCAGAGTCAGAGGCCAGATGGAGAATAAAGGCCAAGGCAGCACCTGTCTACTGGGAAGAGTGTGAGATTGAAGCTTCTATTTGTATCAAAGTGATTGACTGTTTGATTGATTGGCTGACCTTATTTAATGTTTAAAGGAAAGCAATATATTCACAGCATCATTCGTCACTAGAACACATGGAGGCCTCTTTCAAGACTCAAGGATAAGAGAATAAAGCCAACAAGCTTATTTTTGTGTTCATATTCTTTTCCTTCGCGAAGAGAAGAACAGGTGGGAGCAGAAGATCTTATAAAAGGGAAACGATATCGACTGGAGGTCACAATCACTGTATTCACCAGGTACAATCAAAGTATTCAAACAATGAATATATCCATTACATTAGGTGTACACCTACCTTGGTTGTGGCTTCAATGAAGAAATATAATCAACATAAATGTGGCTGCCTCGTAAGCTTAACAGATGTCCCAAAAAATTCAGGACAGTGCCGAATTACAAGCACTTGTCCCAAATCCAGAATCCTGTCTTGTTTATCCTGAAAATTAGACTAAACCCAGGTTTCGATTAGTTCCAGCCTCATACAACAGGCATTGTGTGCTTCTTTTTCCTAATGACAGCTGACTTCATGAAGAAAAATTATACTTTAAGCTTCGAGTTTTAACTTTAACATGTTTTACTGTTTTTTGACAGTAAAGTAATGTTCTGGAGGCCACGCGATTCTCACCCTGCCTTGGTGGTTGTTCCAACACATTCAAAATCATTATTGCTTTTGCCATTAGTATTTACCAGGTGGCTGACCTGTTATGTGAAAAATATATATTTAGGCTAAATAATTAAATAAACATCATATTATTATAATATTTGAGGGAGAAACATAATCAACCTAACACAACCTTAAAAGAAAATTTAAAATGTGGTGCATGGATAGAGTGCAAGAAAGATAACAGACAATTTACCCCAAGTTCTGTTTAAACATTTAGCAGTCTGACCTCATTTACACCTTGTATTAAAATGCAGTGTCTGTGTGGATATCTTGGATCAGTAAAACACATGATAATACAGCGAGTAAAAGCACATTACGAAGTGAAAGTTATGAGGTCCTTCAGACCACCTACAGAGGTGATCAAGCCTCAGCAGCCGGGAGAAAATACAGTCTACACAGTGTGTATTCACATCTTGTGGAGTAGAGTTCACAGAAGTTTAAATTCACTCCAAAGTTCAGCATCCACTCAGCTTCTCCAAAGACACCTACAGTATCGCACTCCATCCCCATCAGCTCTCACTACTTTCCCTCTTCTATAGCATTTACAGTAGTTTCAAACTGCAGCAGAAAACCACACGTCATCATTTTTGTTGCCTTCCAGGAAAGTCTCATAAAAGACGACCTTTTCTACTTCAATGAAAAGTAAATCCAGCCTCTATAGTATCAAGTCTAATGATCCAGTACCCGTCACGCTTGGTCTTCTTGACAATACAAGCTCTCAAACTGCTTCCCCGCTTTGCAAAGGGTGCATGAAAAATTTTATCCAATTACACTGCAGCCATAAATGGTGATGAAAATACATACACTAAATGCCAGGTACTGAATTAATGTAAAGGACATTTAAATGATACAAACTGCATTTTAATAGTAGATGTACTGTTTATGGGAGCTATGAGCATTCAGGCAGTGTGGTATAGTGTGATTGTGAGGCATAGGGAGTGCAGCAGTGCTGTGGAACTATAAATGAACTCCACTGAGCAGCAGCTGTGTTACAATACACAAACTTTGATAACGATGCCATCCAACAGTTACAATGCTAAATCAATATTTCAGTACACGATAAACATGCACCTGAAACAATAAAAAGTATGCTATGAATAGGAAGCAATATTCAAAACTGCTTCACTGCAATAATACACTTTTTGAATAATTTTGTTATTTCGATTTGAAGCTGCAACTTGTACTCACTTGAATCGCTCTGACAGTTAATCATTCTGTCAAATATGAAACTATCAAAAACTTCACTGCGTGCGCCAAGACAGGACACAGCTTCGAGGACTCTGTCAGTCTGCTGCTGAATCACTTTGACATTGGATCAGCTGGTAAAGCGCAAGTGCCAGATTCTGCTTCAGACTGTAGTGAATTCGCGCTAAACTGGTTTGTTTATCACAAATGATTTCTATCAAACACTCATTTATGTCACGGTTTGACATTAACCCTGGCTGATGGCCTGTAGGCACTGAATATTCCATGTAGATGGCCCTCTGTAGCTACCACGTTTAATCCTCATACTGCAAGCGAGGGTTGGGCCAAAGGGTGATGCCCTCATGATGGCTGACAGTCATTGGCCTCTGAGCCCTCTACAATTGTAACATCATGATTAAAAAGCCCTCTATATTTGCAGTAGTGTGTCATCTCAGGGTTGCCATAGAGTTATTGCCTAAGTTCCATGTGTGACATGTTGGAGAGAAAATAAAAACAAGCTTTTGCTGCAGTTCTTTGCAGCATATCTCTGTGTTGGGTTTATTATTTTCTTTGTGAACACAAGTTATAGACAAGAAGACCTGAGACAAAGACCCTTTCAGACCCAGCAATGATATCATCATCCGTCACAATGATTCACAGTGGATCATATCATGTGTCAGTTTGATAGATATTGCCCAACAATACCGAGATCGTTTGCCAACACAATGTTACAATTCCGCAAACATTTCACTTCCTTCACAACTTTCAGTTCCACAATTTATGAAAATCATCAAACATCTAAGAACGTGATGTGCTGCGCTGTGTGCCGCCAGTTTCCTCAACTAGCTGAGAAACCTAATTCGTTTTTCATTAGAAACAGTCTTCAGGATACACCGCATTGCAATTAGGGTTCCACAATGGCTGACAGTCATCAGCCATGGAGCCCTCTACCATAATGACATTGTGATTTAAAAACCTTATCTATTTGAAGTCAAGCCAAGATGCTCAGCTATATATAATGTTTCTGTGGCAGTGGTGTTTCTTTTCTGTGTGCTGCTGTTAGTTTTTTATTTGCTGTTAGAATTTTTATTTGCACTGTAGTTTCTTTGGCTTAACTTCTTCAGTATAGCTAGCTGACTAACTTTGTTTCAAGCTTCACAGGCTGCACGCAGTTCAGTTACGGACATGTGGTGGTATGGAGGCAAAGACCCTTTCGTATGTCGGATGCTCACCTGAGGATTGTGAGACAATATCATTGTCCATCACAATGTTTCACTGTGGACATTGTCACATATCGATTCAGTAATTCATGGGAAAAGAGGACAACAGTGACACAACTGTCACAGTTAGGGAAGGCTGTGTTAAGTTAGGTTAAATTGTCTTTTCTGCATTGTTTTTACATACGTTTACATTTGGGCCACCAAATGAGTATGTTGGCCATTGAATTTAGGGGTTAGGTGGCCCATAGGGCCAGTGCTTAAAAATATTAGTGTCTATCCCTCTATATTATCGAGGGGGAAAGTGACCAGGAGTACTTGCAGCAAAACAGCATGTTCACAGATATTTCAAGTAAAAATTAAATAATATATAAATTAATACATTTTGCAAGTACCAACTCTGGTTCAAGAGTGACAATGCTATGTTAGGGGTTTGATAAAACTCAGTGAACAGACGGTGATATCCTCAGCAGAAACCAGACCAGGGAGAATTCCCAAGGCAGCACACAGGTGAATTAAAATGGCTTTATGGTTGTGGTATCAGCGATAAGAACCACCCCCCCAGACATACTCCCTACCTCCAGCTGAAGTGATGGCATCATCAAAAAGAGGCAATAAACAAGAGCAACCTCTGCTCTTTCATTGGAGGACCGCCTGCGCTCAGGGGGAACCCTCAGCACTCAGACTCAATCAATACGAATGCTGCGCTTTACAGCCGCGCAGTCACGTCTTCCGGCACCCCGTCATAGCTGGAAGTTTCACACAGCGCACTGATGGGCTTCAACAAACAGATACACCTTTCCAGGAAGCCCTTGGTCTGACCAACCATGCGTCAATGACAGGATGGGTGATTTCCACCCCCGCAGCAATCAATTAAAACCTCCATCAGAGAATTCCAGCAGGTAACTGGAGAAACGGGGGGGTAAGGGTTGGGGGGTGGTGAGAGTGAGGGACCTGATCAAAGGGAAAGCCAGTTGAGCGCGGAGCGCAATAATAAGGGCTCTTGTTGTCGGAAACGAGGTGAATTAATTTATTCCAAGGCTGACGCTGTTATTGTTGTTAGGTTTGTTTAATCTGCGGTGTCTTTGTGAAGTGATGGTTTAAAGCTGACAGCTCTGCAAATGCTGGACCCCTAATTTTCTCGACCCTGAGTTGCTGCAGAGTGATGTGTCTTTTAAGAGCACCTGAGAGGAAGCTGAGTGTGTTACTGCTTTGCAAAATCTCAAGAGCACTTCTCTCTTTCAATTTCCAAATGGCATTTTCTGTTATTATGATGCTAGCAGGCGAGATTGATCTGTTCTGATGTAATCTCACATTCCCTGAGAGGGTCTGGGTGGATGAGATCTGCCTGAGATTGATGAGGTCTAATGGAGTCTTGTTTGGGTGCTCCTGATACCTTTAAGATCCAATGATACTGGTGCGCCACTGAATTCTAATTCTGCTTAATTTAGACACAAATTACTTATCAACACTTGTGCCTTGTTGAGCTGTGAGTGTCTCTTCCTGTCCCTGACGCGTGTGTAACGTTTCAGCATGTCTGAGGAGCTATATGAAGATAACATGAAGACACAGCAATGTGCATAATGTGCGATGCAAATCATCCCCAGGGCTCTAGTGCTCATGGTTGGAGCTTTGTTGGGAGTTTAATCAATCAGCCACAGCTCCTTAATTAATCGGCATGATGAACAGGAGAAATAATTGGTTTTCTGCCAGATGTGAATCTGTTGCAAACTAATGCCAGCCAATCACGATCCAATTTATAATCACAAAACTGATCTGGACGACAAAACACTTAAAGGATCAGAGAAAAATAAACATACAAGACAATGGGAGTAATATGGCTTTGGATTTAAAATCCTGATAGGACGCAGTTGCTTGCAGCTCTTCTGCATATTGTACTGAGTGCATTTTCGATGCCTAATTAGATCTATACAGTGTCAGAATCACCGTCGCTCTCAGTGATTGACATCTAGGATATGAGTTGGAATATGTTGAGTTTTTTCATCAGAAAAAATAAAAATATTGCTAATTAATTGGCATGATCAGCAAGAGAAGAATTAATTGGGCTCCTCCCCAGATGTTTCTGAAAGAATCCGCAGAAAACTAATGAGGGGTGTCTGGTTTTTCATTCAGGCAGCAGATGTCATTAACTGCAGCCTGCATTGACAATACTGATCTGGCCCAATCCAATCAGACCAGGTAACCAGTGGCTGAAACAAATGGAAAAGCACTGGAGCCAGTAAATAGCCAGGGTCGAGATTGGAAACCACTGGTTTAGCCCGATGCCAGCGGAGCCAAATGGAAAAATAGCTTAGGCCTCTTATTAATGTCACAGTGGCTAGGCGGTAATTCCCCCAGGCTCTGTGTACCTCGGCTTGTTAATGAGTCACTGCTTATCAGTCAGCCTTGTTAACAGGCAGAGGCCTCACATCCAAACCGCCTACTGCTATTGTGTACTAGCCGTACTGTGTATTAGCCAAATGTTCCCCCATCTTGGCACACAGGAAGTCAACAGTAAACAACAGCAGCACACACAGGAAGTAGGCATCGAGCCAGCGAGAAAGAGCTGGTCCGGGGGGGAAGGAGCCCATTTTGTGGCAGGATAAAGTGAACCACTGGCAGAGACACACACATGCAGAGCCCTCCCGCCTGTAAATCTTACCACACTAACGATTGGTCCACACTGCTGCTGTCCTTTAATCTTTATTCATTATTGGTCTCAGCTGGAAGCATTAGGGCTTCATTCACTTGTTCCGACCAGCAGAACTCGTCGAGGTAAATAAACTATTAGGCATGTTTCTCGTCACGAATGCAAACATCCTCCTGGGGTCTGAGATCAGGCTGCTGTGGAGTCGAGGGCCAGGTGGCTGATGGGAGGCCGCGGTGCGCTGCTCTACATGCCTGTCTGAGTGCTCCAGCGGATGGACCCTCCACACTTGACAGCAGCCCTGAGGTAACTGGGTCAACAGTACAGAACCAGGGCACAGCCGGCCAATTGCATGCCTAATCTGTGCCCTTCTGAGAGGCACTTTCCATCCGCAGCGCATGGCTGCACATCCAGCTGTGGAAATGGATATGTCAAATGGCGCGCAATTAGTGTCTCCCCGATTCGTTCACTGCCTGGTCACAGATAAATCCAGGAAAAAACAGAGTTAGTGCTGTCCTTTCCCCGACTTTGACATATATCAAATGAAGATGGGGCAATGGAAGCAGGAGAGATGGGAATCCAGGGCTGGTCAGGGATTTAAACGGCTGTGACATGCAGCCTTATGGTTGCTGTATAATAACAAAGCACATAACTCACGTGAGAAGCCTTTTTCTCTCTTTCTTTGATTGGATCATGAATAGAGACAAACAGTCTGCATGATTTTGAATCACCGCGGACTCTGATGAGCAGTCCTGCTCTCTGAAGCCTCATCTGCTCATGGATTGATTTGCTGAGCTGATCGTTTCCTGTCTGATACATAACATTGAATTATTTATGCTAAGTAGCCCCTTCTATTCCAGGGGCCTCTTAGCATGGAGATCTCCATTATAACAGTATTATCTGACAGCCTGCCCCGCCCTGCTCCATCTTCTACTTAACAGCTCTGCTGCTGTGTCACAACAACACCAATCAGACAGATCGGAGCAGATGTGAGCGATGGACCAGTGCTCTGCAGTTTACACACATTTCCTCTGAAGCTGAAACACCACTGTTTGTCACATTGCTCAAATGTCTGGAAACTATAGAACAGTGAATACAAGATTCATGTACAGTATATAGTTTCCTGTCTGCTGGATTTGTGGCATAGACCCTCTTTATTGTATGTGAGGTCCTGTAAGAGTTCCTTGTTTCCCAGCGAGAGTGTCTATAAATTGTTAGTATTTCTTGCACCAGTGCCACCAAGACAAATCCCTGTTCTACACTGATGAAAAAATTATGCATTCTTATTTGATAAATGCCTGACAAAAGTGATTCCACCGCAGAAATGCTTAGCTTTGTTTGAGTGTAATTAATATTAGTATTTGATTATGCTTTGATAGCAAAAAATGAATGACAAAAGGACCTTGACTTCTACTTAATGGTTTACAAGATGCACACAAAAACTGTTAAGCCAGCACTCCATCCCTGCTTCCCTTCTCCTCTCAATTGCACTCTTTGACGTGTTTTCTCATCTCCTAAACACTGTCAGACGTCCCAGGTTTAATTACTCTCCTTGACTGACATGATAATGTAAAACAGCGCTTAGGTGAAACCAAAGCAGGAATTGGTCATGCATGGTCAGGCCTCCCGCTAGGCACACCTTAATCAAATGTGACGTGCGTCTGAATGCGAGCCAAAATCGTTTTCGGACCCAAATAACGAACTGCTGCCTGGGTTTCAATGACGAGCAACACGGTTGGGGTCAGCACTCTGACGAGAGATTGATATTTCATCATCAGCACCTCAATCTGGAGATTGTTTGTGCATTTCTCATCTTCAACAACGTTCGGGGGCCATGACGGGCCCACATTTGCATTTGTTTAGCAGTGACCTCATCAGGGCTTCTTGGCACAGCCGGATTGTTTCTCAGTTTTTACTGCACTGACCACTGTGAGCTCACACTGACAACCCTCCACTTCCCCACATTTCATACATAAACACGCGGAAACACAAGTATGCATAATTCAAGAGAAAGCAAAAACAGCTGATGTGAATAAACGAGGTGGAGGTACAGTGAATGTGGTGCATATATTCGCATATCTGTGTGCATACACATGTACACTGTGCATGTGTCCATGCATGAGCATGCCCCATGCTCTCATAGCTGTATTAAGATTTGTGAATGTGTGTGGGTGTGCACGAGAGAGAGCAAAGGGCCTCTGAGAATCTACAGTATATTGCAAATGCAAATCAGGGAACGTCTATTGGAAGGCTTCTTTCCTGCTATATCGTCTTACGCTTCTTTGCCAAACACTCTGCGCAATTAAATCTGAACTGTAATGAGAAAATGCCAACAGGATTCTACCTGTGTCAATCAATTTTCTATGGACCGAGGGACAATCATGATGCACCTTTTTGCTTTCGGCACAGTTTGCCCTCTAAAGGTTGTATTACCAGTGGCAGCAAGTCACTTGACTGTTATGTAATTGGAAAAGCACATTGGACAGCGTATTCCTGTTCACTCGCTGCACACAGCGGGGATGATATCATTACAAAGTGCTTCTCTCATCAAATCCTCACTTACCATCCGCTCATAGCCACGCCCTGCTCATCACAGATTCAGCTTCAGCCATGACGAGTGTAATGTGTCTGCACTACAGGTGTGTGAAAAGCATGCACACTCCTGAGAAAGAACGGGATGATTACCGGTTATCTCCAGGCTGCGTGAACCTCTGACACAGATCTAAACTGTGCAGACGTGAGGCAGTCAGAGAGATGCTGAGCAGGTGAATATGAAAGAAAGAAAGTCGTGTGAGTGCATGAGTGTGCGTCTGCTTTCATGTGACTGAAGTTGCCGTGTAGAGAGGAAGGGAATGAGAAGAGGACGCCATGGAGCAAGTGAGCTACTCCAGAAGAGACCTGTGGCGCTCATGTGTGTGTGGAGGCCTGCGCCCACGTGCAAGTCACACACATTCCTCAAAAACAACGGCAGAAATTCCACTGGGGTCCGGGGAGGTGGGAGTGTCCCATGTGCTTATTAACGGCTCTTTGATTCCCTTGTCATAGTACAGGAAACAACGAAAGAGCCTCAAGTCAACAGATAAGGGGCACCGGCGAAGACAGAAAGAGAGGGTCGGGGAGGTCAGGGGCCCTGGGAGAGACAGAGAGATAGAGAGAATAGGAAGCGGACAGATAAAGAGGAAGAGAGGTGCTTACCATAGGCAACATTGCTGTGAACCGCAGCAGCGAGCAGGACTGTCAATAAGCTGACACTCCATAATGCAGAGGGGGCTGATGGGAAGGCCATGGTCGGGCGCACAGATCCGCCTGTCTCACTGAATCCTCAGGAGGGCAGAGGGAGCTCTGGAGTGTCACCTGCAGGGAGAGCAGAGCACAGATAAAGAAAACAAGCGGGGCAGTCCGGCTTGCCACTAATTGCGTCCCCTGCCATTGTTTGGCTGCCGCTGAATAAACGCTTGGCCCACCCGTTACTCACGCGTTGCTCCATGGGTATTCATCGATCTGCTTGTGTCATACCATACTGCGAGGCGATTGAGACAGGGGAGGGGGTAGATGGTGGTGATGGAGCAGGAAAAAACAGAGGGTGATGGTGCTGTGGTGTGGTGTAGAGGTGGTAATGAGATGAGGATAGGAGGAGAGGAGGGGCTTCAGATTGCTGTGAATTTATTCATGCGCCTTAACGAGCTGTGCGCATGTGGAGTGAAGGAGTGTTTTGGACAGCTCCAACTAACTCCCACTAATTAGAAATAACGCAGAGGAACATTCCCCCAGTCGGTCGTGGAAAAAAAAAGGAGGGAAAAAAGGGAAAAAAACACACAAGCAGCGTTGGAGAGATGCACCTGTCGCCCGCTGAGAATACTCGGTGCGCTTTGCACAAGACCGAAGACGTACAGACGTGCATAATAGCCGCTCTGGCACTCGTTCGCGCTCTCTCTTTGTCACACACACACACACACACACACACACACACACACACACACACACACACACACACACACACACCTTCTCTCCCTCTTTCTCTCACGCACAGTCCTTAAAATAGCAGCAGTAGCCTGCCTGCACCGAGGTGAGCCTCCGGTCCATCTCCCCTGCTCGTCAGAGAGGAGGGGAACCGAGGCTTGGATGTTGCCTGCGGGACGGGCGGGCGGTTAGGGCGGGGATAAAGGGTGGGGGGTGCATAGGATGGGATGGGATAGGGATGGGATAGGGATGTTGGGAGGGGTAGGTGTGGAGGGCTGTGCTGTGTGTTTATTGTTGCTCCAGCCCTTCCTGTTGAGCGATGGCGAGAAATGAAAACAAAACTAGAACAAGTGCATCCATGGGAAATAACGCGGACACTCACTCTGGGCGTGATTTAACACAAGTTCTTACGCTCCTGCTCTTATGGAGAGTAATAACAGTGATGATCATAATAATAACAACAATAACAGGTCGTGGTGGCCCTGCATCGCTGCGACGGACCGCGGGAGCACCACAACCTGGTTTCTAACACCTTTTCCCCGCACTTGCACGAATATCTGCCGCTGATGGGATGAGATTTAGAGACCGGGAACCTGACTGCACACGCAGCCGAGTTGTGGTGCTTTTCCTGCGAAGCGACAGAGCCGGAGAAGGGGAAGAAGGGGAGAGGAGCCGGCAACAAAACGCATTTCCAGAGTAAATTATAAAACACGCAGGGATTATACAGCTCTCTCCCTGGGCAGGCATAACGGATTACACACAAACTCACATTCACACACACAGCCACCTACCGGGAGTGCGCACACAGACACACACATTCCTGGAGACGGAAAAGCGTCACAGCCACTGACAGGTGTCTCCTGTCCGCCCTAAACAGGCTCCATCCCTACCCTGGACATATGATACAAAGTGCTAAGCAATGCACGGCAGTAACCACACACACACACCGTTATATTCCGCCTCCGGAGTCGGGTTTTTGTCTCCAATAAGGTCCCCAGTAAGGTCCCTCCTTTGATGCGCAGCAGTCGCTCGTCCGGAGCCTCCTCTCAATCTGCTTTTATCGACTTTTTTTTATATCCTCGTTCCTTCTCCTGACTCTTTGTTTTTCTTGCCTTTTTCCTCCGCTTCTCTCCCTCTCTTTCACTCTGTTTGTGTCTCTATCTCGCTCTCTCTCTCTCTCTCCACGGCTGCCGTTCACTGCAGCAAAAACAGTCTGTCTGAAAGACGAGAGGGAGGGGAGGGGACAAGGGAGGGATGGAGGGAGGGAGGGAGGGGGGGGGGTGGGGGGGGGGGGGGACGGAGGGAGGGAGGGGATTTTAATACGATTTGGCCCGTACCATCGGGATAACAGGGCCAGAGCAGGGGCCTACTGACTGAGAGCAACATGAAGGAGATGGAGTAGATAGAAGAAAGTGTGATCTCACCACACCGAAAAATCGCCATAATGTTGCTGTAATACTCCACAGAGTCTGCGATGACCTTATCGGGCTTTATGGCATTTTATTATCTCATGTGTTGGCACAGGACCGTAGGGTTTCCCCATGACAGCTCCGCTCACTTTATCTCAAGGTCTGATATTGAGTAGGTCTGGTATCCCTGGTATAGGCCTACATATCTCCTGAGATGAAGCAGCAGAGGTCATCTCCAGTTGATTGTCACAGCTCTCAGTAGTCTATGATGTGTCTTATCATCGATATTATGGAGCTATTACCCCTATCTTGCAGATAGGCCTCACTGCTATTTCCCGTAGGCCTGGTAATTTGCAATATGGTAATGATATTCTGAGTCCTTGGCCTTGTGGAGTTGTGGGACTTTTTTCTGTGTCTGTATCTGTCATATTTCCCTATAATACTGCTGCAAGCCTGTTCATTTAACGGTGGAATCTGCAGCACTGTTTGCAAACACACCACTCAAAGATGGTCCCTCTTCCTGGGCTCAGTGGACAAGGGGGGATGTAAGAGACATGGGCTGCTTGCACCCAAAGCACCCACAACTTTTAGTTCCAGGAACTACTGTTTTTTCACAGGCCTAATAATTTGCAATATGGTAATGATATTCTGACTCCTTGGCCTTGTGGAGTTGTGGGACTTTTTCTTTGTCTGTATCTGTCACATATCCCTACAACAGTGCTGCTAGCCTATTCCTTTAAAGCTCCTCCAGGGAGTTTTTAACTGGTTATAAAACAGTCTCAGTTTATTACTTATGCCTCTATATGACCTATGTAAAATAACAAGAGAAGACTAGCTACATCTGTATAGGGTTAGCCGTGTAATCGGACGAAACAAGCCTTTGTTTACATTTTCACAGGCTAGGCTACAGTGCATAGTTCATTAGTTAAAAAGAGGCAGGAGGAACTTTTTATTTAGATAATTTTATTTTTGACATATGTTTTGGTTATTATGGTGACAACAATACTGATTTTGTCCATAGGGGCCTCCAAAGTCAACAAAATATGAAAGTTCCTTGTATTAGCTTTAAAGGTGGAATATGCAGCATTGTTTGTAAACAGATCACTCAAAGCAGGCTCCTCCTCCCCGGCTCTTTGAATAAGATGAAGGACAAGAGATA
This sequence comes from Lutjanus erythropterus, assembly GCF_056507025.1. Taxonomy (NCBI): domain Eukaryota; kingdom Metazoa; phylum Chordata; class Actinopteri; order Lutjaniformes; family Lutjanidae; genus Lutjanus; species Lutjanus erythropterus. Next base: position 23,269,720 of record NC_139328.1, read on the forward strand.
TAAGTAGTGTTTTCATCCAAAGTACCGACAACTTTTAGTCTACTTTTTATGTAACTGAAAGTTTCCTTTAGCTTGTTGTTGCATTTCCACTGCAGTTTAAAGAGAAGGTGTGAAAAAGTGATGGCTGTTTTTACGTACAACTCTATAATAACAATGGCATAGAACAATGATGACCCCATATAAACCGATGGACATTATTTGTGCAACACAGCAACAGCATTGCCATTTCCAAATCCCACTGGATTTAGTCCTCAAAATAAATGCTTAATAAGGTCTGTCTATGTGTTGCATGCTTTCCTCTGGAAGTCCATGCTGACATGCCAAAGCACCATGAACAAAAAACTAACTGGTTTGTGGCTGCAGACTTTTAAAAATGGTGGCTGAAGTAAATTGCTGGAAGTATTTGACCAATCATACGTGTTGAGCATTGTAAGACCCACCACCAAGGTTGATGTATTTTTGGAAAGCACTAACCCCCAGGCAGGTACTTTTTGGGGGGTAAAATAATGTCCCCAGAACTTAATTTAGACCTCGGTCCCTGATGTGGAAAGACATTGACTTGCCCCAAAGGTTCCTAGTCATGGGACAAGTTCCTGCAGTGCAAATGCAACTATAGAGTGTGAATCAAATGAAGAAGCGTCATTAGTGAGAACAAAGCAGTGAATCAGAGAAATAAAATGTTATTTTTGGAATGATTCACAGCAGTTACCTTCCGAAGCACAAATAAACAGGCCCTTGCCTTCACACAACATTGGATTTTGTGTGAGTACAATTGAAGAGATCCTCAGTCTGCACTGCCAGTGTGTGTATCGCTTTGCACTTTGACAGACAGAGCAGAAGAGAGACAGAGACTGCAATGTAACCGTTGGTCACTATGTTTTTATGATGACCAGTAGTCTAGTTTATTGTAGTAGGTATACTGTGATGTTATTGCTGGAGAGAAAATTCTGTCAAAAAATATATTATTACTTATCGTTGACATTTTTAAGTGAGCATACAGAAATCCTGGAGTTTTCTTAGTGGGTACACTGCATATACCTGCCTATCACATAGACTACGTCACTGGATCCAACTGTAGATAGAGGTAAATATGGCATTACAGCCTTTCCTCCAATATTTCCCAGTGGCCACTTGTGGGATTATAGCAAAAGATTCACCTGTGGTGCAAAAAAGATTTTCCCTGCACAAGGCCAGTGGGAGAAACACTACTGCACATATTCAGTGGGCCACAAACAGCGGAGGTAAAACCAAAAGCTAGATATTTTTTTTTCATATGCTAATATTTTGATGGCCCAAATGTAAACTTATGTAAAAATAATACAGAAAAGGCTATGTAGTGCAACTTAACACGGCCTCTGTTAACTGTGACACTTGTGTTGTCCACTTTTCCCATTAATTGTGATGTGTTTCCTGAATCTTGTTTTTCTTAGTTAGTTGAGGAAGTTGCTTGTAAGTGTCAAATTCTAGCCATCTAAATTCCTGCTTCCATTCACTCCTAAATTTATGTTGTCATTTCTCTTTTTTTTATAGTCCATCTTTTGTATATCTGGTTCCTCTGTAAGGTTTGAGTTGGGTTAGTGAAACCATACTTCAGTAGCTCTGACATTTTGGTAGCTAGCAGGTGACAAGTATTGTTTGCTGTTTTCGTAGACTGTAGAAATAAAAAGGTGCAAAGGAATCAGAATATTTCTAGAAACTGTAACACTGTGTTGATGAAAGCTCACAATTGAAGATAAAACTTGGTGGCCACTCGGGGGAACCTACATTAAATATTTGGTGGCCACAGACTAACTTTTCGTAGCTACAGTTCATCAGGCCATGGTAAATATTGAACCCTGGGCACCATCTTTGCATCTGGTATCTAGTTAGTACATCCATGCTCCCGACCTCAAAACCTGTGCACTGGCACCTAGAAACTTCCAAAAAACAGCAAAAATAATGAGAAAATAGGAACATACCGTCAGAAGGTTGGGTCTCTGCAGATACAGCCAACATCTCACACTTCTAGTGGGTCATAAGAGATGATTTAGAGTGATTGTGTTTATACATATACATTTCTTTAGGAAAATGCTGCATAGTATGCCTTTATTTACCAGTGACATCCTCTCTTATCACCTCTGAATTTGTATAACACTCTCATAATGTCTAGACATCATAATGTGTATATCCCTGGGGATGACCAGGTGTTGCATAGCTATGCTCGTAAACTTTATCATATCCTATATAGTTCTGGCATTGCATGCATCAGGCATGTTTGGGAACCAGGATCCACGGGATGCAGGAGGGAGGGGCTGGGTGGGGGGTGGATGGGGGGGTTGTTCAACTTGCCAGAGAGGATTAAGGATTAGTTTTACTGGCGGATTAGGTCTGTGTGTGGGGAGGCATGATGGGGTTAAACATGGATGGCGGCAGCCGTACGACAGCCCAATCAGTAGTGGTGGCGACAAACTGACACAAGAGAGGTGGGATTGAAGGCAATACAAAATAATAAAAGCCATGGGGAGCCGGGGAGGGGCGGTTGGAGAAAGAGCCAGGGAGTTTTTTGGGAGATCTTCAAGCAAGCAGCTGCTCTCCACACTGAAAACATAAATAGTGCTGCTCTGGGCTTCCATGATTGTAGGTTTTTCTAAAGCAAAAACTTAAGTCCACCTTCAGGGGTCCTTGAAAGAATTCCAGAAAGGTCCCCCAACACTGATTTCACCAAATTAAAAATACATAATGACTATTGCAGTCCTTTAGCATGGACACATTATAGTCTATAATTCAATACAAAACCTGCATACACAAATCTTGAGACACCATTTTCTGGCACTCTGAGTCATTTATGTTCAAAGTAAACCGGAGTCTTTATCTCTGCCTGTCTCTAAACCAAATGGGAGAGTAGAAAAGCAGCATCTGGCATCATTAAACACTTGTTATGAGGACGGAAAAGGCTTTAAATGTTTTGTTGTTGGCGCTGCATTAGAAAAGCTTTTGCTCGGCCTTAAATGAGTGGACAGCCCCAGGTGCTGAAACTCACGCGCGAACAGGCGTGCGCGCGCGCGCGTCCACTGTCGCTCACACACGCCGAGGCTGCACGCGGCGGCACTGTGTTTGATCCTGCGGTGCCTGCGTGGTGGTGGCCGTGTATAAGACCGGAACCCGTGCAATGAGCACGTAGGCTGGACGGTAATAGGCTGGTAACGAAGGCCGTGCTGTGCTGCTGCACCGGAGCTGTGGTGTCAGGCTCTTTGCCCGTTTGAAATCTGCATATTAAAGCGATGACCTTTGAGCGCTGAAACGGCTCCATGTGCAATTTCGATAAAAATTTGGTCCAGATAAACTGTGTATTAAGCCTCTATAAAATAAACACATCTCAGGAAATATATATATATATATATATATATATATATATATATATATGTATATACACAATATAAAATGTACATACACAGAAGAAATTTGCAAAATAAAATGAAAAATGATGAAAAATGTAGTTCAGTTTAAAATAAATAAGTGAGAATCTGAGAACTATCTATCTATCTATCTATCTATCTATCTATCTATCTATCTGTAGACAGATCACACTCAGCTGCATCAGCAGTTAAGCAGCTCTGATTTTTCTCTATCTCCTCTCACACAAAAATCTCCCGATTCAAAAGAGCAATAAAAAAAAACACAAAAAAATCAGAAAGATGCATTTTGAGTAAAAAATATAAATACAAATAAGTGAGAACTGCATCTCTGCATCTCTGTATCCTGCATTCGCCCATTCATCCCTCATAGATGCAGACAAAGCATCCTTGTCAGCTGCATCTTTGTTGCAGGAGCAATAAAACAGCATCTCTGCCGTTTCTTCATCACTCTATCTCCTCTCATCCAAAAAGCCACGTCATATCATCTACATCTCTGCCGGGACTCGAACCCGGAGCCTCTGGATTAGAAGTCCAGCGCGCTATTCCATTGCGCCACAGAGACTGTGACACATTTTTTTCGATCAAAAGCGGGTTTATACTCCCCCTCCCAGCCCTGTGCAGCATCCTCACCATCCCTCAGCATCAGGACCGCAGCCCTGTGGATAATAATCTGCCGCCCGGTAGGGGGTGCTGCCGCCGCGTAATCATTAAGTCCTCTTAATGCCTCAGAGAGACGGGGAGAGCCCCTGCTCTCCTTCCCCCGCTGTTTTCACTCAGGTTATCTTGTCAAAACATCATAATGGTGATATTATCAGAGCAAAACCAAAAGCTGGAACATCCTACATTGTGTATGCATCAGTAACTATGAGGCAAAGTGCTCACTCCTGGCAAGGAAAGCTCCAGTGAACAGCCCATGTTTTTATTACCTCAGTTTATTTTGACTCTGAAAATGGTGATTCACTAAAACTGTCCTTTGTTTGTCTCCTCTAAAAATAAGAAATATTTCTACTGGGTTTGGTGCGAGAGGACTGTGAGCAAATTCTCTAAAACCCTGCTGAGTCTGAGCAATTTTCCTGTCAATCACAATCAAAAACTGCAGTCCAATGGATCTGTAGCACAGATGGAAATGTGCCTGTATCATGGATTAGATTCAACATGGGAAATTATCTACATGTCAAATTCACTGCAATCAGCAAAAAAAGTTAAAAAAAAAAAAAAAAAAAGAGAGAGAGAGCCATTTTAAGTGTTTTTTCATTGTGCCTAATTTGAGATGGCAGCTGTTAAATATTAGGGATGCAAAATATTGGATTTTTGCCGACATGCAGTATGCCGATATTTTCCATTTCATTGTGTCTGACTGCGATGTATTCACCTCATTTTTCCACCTTTTTGCAATGAACATAAAGCGTCATCTATAGTAGAATTAAAGGGACAGTTCACCCCAAAAATCATAAATACACAGTTTCCCTCGTACCTGCACTGCCATTAATCCATCTAGATTGTTTTGGTGCGAAGTGCAAAATTTTGGAGATATCTGCTGTAGATATGTCTGTCTTCACTCAAATATAATGGAATAACACAGAAAAAAAATACATTTGAAATATTCAACACCACTGTCTCTTTGCAGAAACCATGGCCCGGTTACTCAAGATAAGACCTGGTTGTGAGCAGTCTCATGTACAAAACTACTTTCTGCAGTAGAGTCTACCAAAATTATGTTGTACTAGAAAGAAACACACCAAAACAATCTAGATGGATAAACAGCACTACAGACCAGGGGGAAAAATATGTATTTTGTCTGTCCTTGTAACATGTTATTATGACTACTCTTATCGTGATGGCCCATTGGTAGATGCTGACATCAAATACAGGGTTCCTACACCTTTTCCAAAGGCAAATTCAAGCACCTTTCAATGTGCATTTTCAAGCTTTTACAGCATCTTACAGCTTTGGTAAAAGACATATTATACATAAACACACACACACACACATACACACATACACTCAAAAGTATTAGGCCCTATTTCATTTCTTCATCATATTAAATCAGATGTTATTGTGTTATAAAGAACTAATATTATGTTTAAGTTGTTTTCAAAATGCGTCACTTGTCTGTAAGTACACTTGGCATCCTACATCCTTGGCATCACTCAAACAATGACTAGACAAATAAATTAAATTTCAATAAAATCCTTTTCATGCAACAAAAAAATCATTTTCAAGCCAACACTCATTAGAACAGCAATCCCCCATCATCCCATTCACTGCCACTGTTCCATCTGAGGGAACACATCAACAAAGACTGACAGATCACACCAAATGTAACCATATGTGCAGAGTGTCAAGCAAGGCTCAAGCGGAGTGGTCTTTATTTTGTGTGAAAGGCGTAAACAATTAGGTTCTCTGGCGAATTCTATTTCTGTATCCAAAAAGTAACTATTCAGTCAGAGAGCAATCTTTTATGAAAGTAATGCAATTACACTTTCAAACACTTTATCCAAAATCCAAGCTCTTTTTAAACCTTGAAAACATCATATGAAGCGTTTCCAAGGATTTCCAACACCCACAGGAACCCTGAATGCTCTTGCACACATTCGCAGTGCAAAATAAGAAAACTACTGCTGACAGGCTTTCGCTGCTGCCTATCACCCTTTGTTCTTCAAATATTCCTAATGATAGGGACAATAGCTCTTAAGATCGACAATTAAATTTTCAGTGTTGAAAAATTGTGATTTGGCTCGTCTCTGCATGACCAACACTGAGCAATTATTGCAAACACAGACTCTTGATATCAGTTTAGGACAAAAAAAACAAAACCCTCAACACTGCAAACGTACCCATGTCATGTCAAGCTGTAGTTAGACATTGTGAAGTAGTGTGGGATTATGGGAGTTGTTTTCTTCATTGTTAAACAAGCACAATTTCTGATCAAAATTTATGTGACACAACTATTGTATTAAATTGTATTAAGTTTTATTAATGACCATGTATGTAAACATTTAGGACAATGTTAGTATGTTATCATAGGTATCATGTTTTTTTGGACATTTTTAATGCAGAAATGTTATATATTCTAGCTTTAAAGCCTTTATTATCCAATATAGGTGCCAACATTATGGTACATACCTATATTAAGAGGTGTTTGTCTAGTAACTGGGCTGATGCGGCTCTGGGGAGAATATAAAACTATCAAGAGCATCAAATTAGCTCTTCACTTTTATAAGCACTGACAGTTATTGTAGAGACAGTTTGCTGTGCCCTTTATATAAAAAATGTTGATCACATGACCCACAAATAAATTTCATCAACAGCTATAAAAAGAAATGTGAGTTGACAAGCATTTTCCCTTTGAGCCACCGGTAACAAATTGATAAACCAATTTTTGTTAGAGGTGGCCACATTCTTTCTCTTGATGCATGTTCAGTTGATTTAAACAGACACATTTTCAAACCAGCTCGTTCCAAAACAGTATGGGTGCAGCCTCCTCCCCAGAACATTTACTGTTGTTTTTCTCCCCCTGTGCACTTGTTACTGTACGCTACATAAATGGAGTTGGATCTGACATTACATCACGGCTTGCTTTTATTCACACTGCAGGACAAAAGCTGTTCAGGTGCAGTGTGTAGCTCCTGTGTGGCTCAGTGGGAGGTAAGGCCTGAGGCGGGCTGCCAGTGAGGAGCCTGTTCACATACACAGCTTCCACCGCTGGGCTGCCTCTCCGCATTTCAGCCCTTCTCTTTCCTGATGTTAAAAATGTATCTGAGCAGCTGCGGCCAGGAGAAGGTAAAATATGAATGACAGCCTACAGTAAACAGCCGTGTTGCAGACACAAACACACATACCTGTGGACAAAGATAACTGGCAGGCACGCAGGTCGGGGCTGGCAATGACGGAGCACTTAGGGCAAAGAAAAATGATTAATATATTTGACGTCACTGCACAATTAGACAAATTACATCAGGATAGAACATGTAGGACACGTCTAATTTTGGCCTTCGGTTGTTGTTCACACCGAGAACGAGTGTGAAATAAACTGGGTCACATTTGCATGCACTTTGCACTCTTGCTGCATTTGATGACCCCCAAAGCTTTCCAGGGTATAATTAAATTCCAACGGACAAAACATCACAACACCTTGTCTGCATACAGCATAATATAATTCTTTATTTAATACTTTGATGAAATGGGGCCTGCAGCAGGCCAGAACAGAACATATACACAAAACTTCCACAGTGAATCCAGTCCACATTCCCCTCAACTCTCTCCTCTGCTTTTGTTTCTGCTCATCTCTTCTCGTCCTGTGCTCAGAGAAAAGCCACCACTATGGAGGTGATGATGGACAGAGCAATGACTGTGTAGCCGGTGCGGTAGACCTCTGGGATTTTGAAGCCCTTGCCAATGTCCCACCACTGATTTAAATAATAATGAGCAAATAAAGAGAAAAGAGAGAGAAGAAAATTTAGCATAGGAACAATCTGACACCATCAGCTTATAAAGCTTGGCAAATATAATATATGTTCTAGGAAATAAGTGAAATGAGCAAACATGAAAAAAAAAAAAAATGAAAAACGCATATAGATCTGTCCATGGGAGTCCAGACTAGGGATGCCACGAGAACCAATACCTTGGCAGGGTTCAACGTTAAAGTTTTGTTTTCATTGTTGGGTTAGAAATCTACTTAGACAAAGTCAATTTTTTTCCTTGCCCCTGTACAAACTGTTTTATTAGTGGTTATTAAATAACATTTAAGACCTAAGTTAACCGTCATGTTTAATCTAAAATGTCAGAAAATGGTAAAAAAAAAAAAAATGTACATCCCAGTTTTTCTGAAGTCCAAGTTGCCATCTTTAAATGCACTGTTTTGAATCAGAACCCAAAGATATTGAGTTTAACATGATAATAAATGCAAGGGATGCAATTCTTGCGGACATGACACAGACAGCATATATGCCTACAAGCATTTAAGTCTGCTGTTGCCAAAAAAAGAACAATGCCTACAAGCACAGAGGAAACAACACGTTGAAGATGGCAACAAGTGCAGCTGCGGCAATGGCTCTGCCTCAAGTCATTGAAAAAGCAGCTCATCAGGGAATAATAATACATTCACAAGAAACAGTAAAATGTCTGGAGCCACAACTGTCAAATTCTTTATTTTCCTTGGATTTAGCATCCACAGCAATCCTAGGGACACTTAAGACTACACTGGCTATGATGCACATTATAGCTGACGAAATATTTAAGTTTTTTTTTTAGTGTGTAGGCTACAAATATTTACAATCACTTCAGGCCAACAACACTGATAAATGAAAAATAAAATATTAAAGAAAAAAAAATACATATACATATGTATGTATGTATGTATGTATATATACATATATATACATATACATACAGACACACACACACATATACTTTTTTATAATTCATTTCCATATAATTTTTTGTCAAAGCCCCATGAAGCCACTGGACAGGGGCAAAATTGCCACATGAGGCTCTGGAGCCGCAGATTGCCGACCCCTTGGCTAAACGGTTCCTGTGTTTAGGCTAATGTAATGTAACCATAGCTCATTGTAGTGGGTTACTATCCTGACTCCCTACTGTTGTGTGTCATCCGTTATCAAAATATAAAGTTAGCATTTTTAATAAATATTTCCATACTAATGGTCTGTCTCCATGTCAAAATTAAACAACTGCTTGCACTCTTGAGTTCAACTTATATTCAAAATTCAGCAGCAGAAATCACTTTTGCTCTTCATCACTTTCCAGACATGGGCGACATGTTCCCCTGGCAGTCATTTGTATCAGGCTTAGTAAATAACCCCATCTGTCTTTTGTCCTAGAAGCTCAAAAGAGTCTTATTTCAGGCGGCAAAGAAAAGCAACAATAGCTGAATTTATTTGATTTCTTTTCTTTTTTCACAGTGGTACTGAATTAGGTATTAAGAACTGTGAAATTTAATTTATATTGGTATCGACTACTAAATTTCTGGTATTGTGACATCCGTAGTCCAAAAAATAAACCAAACATGATATTGGTGATGAACTACCAAAGATTATCAAATATACTTAAATATGGGAGGGAAAAGACAAACATTTGCTAAGTATATACATCAAATGAGAACTTCTTACCAAGTGGCGGATGCCATTATAGGTGTGGTACGAAACGGGGAAGGCGATGCCGAACTTGGCCAACCCAATGAGATAGGGCCCGACAGACAGCGAGTGGATCAAGTCCAGGTAGTAGGGGTAATTTCCTGGCAATACCAGCGCTGCCATCGCAAAGGCTGAGATGGCTAGACACAGACAACAGTAATGAGACCAGAGACTGGACAGGGTGTGTATGTGGATGGGTATTGGGGGAGAAAAGAGTTGTGCATCCGTGCCTCTTTGAGAGAAAGCAGTAAGTGAGAAATTAACACATGTCCAAGACCAATATGCTACTATTATTTGTCTTGGCTGGATCAGTCTAAATGAGTCACCAAATCTCCACTGACCAGTCATTTTTAAAAACCTGAATATCTCAGTTATGTAAGGACTTTTTTCCCTGATGACTAAATAAAATGAAGGTCAAACAATGGCTCTGTATCTAACAGCTCCTCATTTGCTGCCTGTTACATTGCAATGCACTGAGTATCAGTGTCTGAACTCCTCTTTCTGTGCTGCCTGGGTGATTAAAAGGCCTAATGGTAGAAGAACAGCTACTATAAGGAACTTTCATGTTGCGTTGATTCTGGATGCCCCTGTGGACAAAGCGGTAGCCACTGCCATAACCACAAAATATAACATCAAAAATTAAATTGAAAATCTAAAAATCTAAAAAAAAATTATTTAAAGAAAAATCTTCTCCTGTTTCTTTTTAACTGAAAAAGTAAACATGGGCTCTTCTAGTTGATATGTGATCTGATTTCAAGGAGAATCTGACCGGGTGGCAGCCATCAAGAATAAACTATATAGAAATTATAATTGTGTAGGTCATACAGAAACAGCAGTATTAAATCAAGACTCCTTCATAACCAACTGAAAAATGCCTTGTAGTGTGTTTAACATTATTTCCTTCTGGAAACACAGGTGTGAATCGATGTCAACTCAATAGGCAGTCTTGCACAAACTCAAACAAAAATAAGCATCCATTTCATACGCGAACAGAAAACCCTTTAAAAACATTTGAGTTTTAATTCCACATGCAAAGTAGCATTGAAACTAGCTGCAGGATATCTGAACCTTACAATAAATCAACAAAGCTCTCAGCATGTAATAGCTTTAGTCTACCAGCCCATTGCAAGAGAAAAAGAAATACTTTGGTCACTGATTAGGCACCAGTGATGTTTTTATAGAAAGATGGGGCACAGTGAGAGTTTTTAAACCGGTAGTTGAGGGTGTTGACCTGTAATGAACCCATTAACATATAAGCACAACTGGAGGTAGCTTTTACAGCATGGTACATCAAGGTCAACAGTACTGATGATGCACAACGTGACAGTAACACAGACTGAACCTTCACATGAAGCAAATGATTAAAAGCTGTTAGCAGTCCAGTGTTAGACTGGATTTTCACATGCAAAGTGTTGAATAGTATTGAACAACGTCTGTTTTATAATGCCAGTAAGTGCTCTTAGCAGAAATCAATAGCAGTGGACTAGAATGCCCTGAAGAGATTTTCAGGGTCAATCAGAAGCTGACAGCAGCAGTGGAACAAGCATTTTATATAATAATAATAAAATGAGCTGAAGGAAAAACAGATGTGTTACCTCCACTGAGCCCCACTCCAGTTCCTCTGTGTGTGATGGACATCATCATGGGGACGGACCATCTGAAACACACACACACAAAACATATAACCAATTAATTATAACAGAGGATGCCATAGCGTGGTACTTTTAAAATTTCAAATGCAAGATAAAAGACAGTTGACACTTACAGTTTAATATGCCTGCTGTTAGAAATGTATCTATCTAATCTATCAATCTATCAATATTTTGGCCAATGTTCTTTATACAGAATATAATATACAGGATTGAGAGTGTATGCATAAACACATATTTTTTGGAAGGATATCTAAAATGTGCTTATCAAATACTTAATAAAGTAATAACAGATATGTAAAAGTAGCAGGATATTTTACAGTTTAACAATAAACTTTATTGTTTATTGTTTCAGTGTTCAGGTCACTGAAACAGCAAACTCTCATTGGTATATTTAATAAATTATAAATAAAAACAAAAACTGGGCAAAAAAAAAAAAAAAAAGGCAGGATCAAATATGCATAAAATGCATAAAATGCTACCTATATAGCTAACAAATTAAAAACATTTGCATTTTATGCCGTTCAAAAGAAGTTTTCATATTGGCAGATATCGAACATCATATATAACAATACCAATATAGCTGTGATAGGCCAATAATGAATGGATAATATCAGCCAATCAATAAATTGGTCAGGCTATAATTAGAATCAGTAGATCACCCGATTAATTAAGTTAGTTGTAGGGATGCACCAATACCAATACCAGCAATGTAAGTACTTACATTGGTATCAGTGCATCTCTTCTTAGGAGTGCATGTGTCAATACAAATGCCCTGATACAAATTAGCAATAAGAGTGATCACAGATGAGACTGAAATCATACGTGAAAATAACTGAGCAAAGAGAAAAACACAAGGCACAAATTGAATAAAAATATTTTCTTTACTGCAGGTTTCAGAATTATAATAACTTCCTGACGATCAAACAAAGCCCTAACTTCATTTAGCAAATTTGTGCAATGGTGGCTTATCCTGCTGTTTTATCAGTATTAAAAAGAACACAACACTGCATGATCTAAAAATTGACTTAAACAATAATATTATTATTAACTTGGATAACGTTCTGCATATTGAGCTGAAATTACAGACCATAAGCGGAGCATATGATTCCACTTAAACAAGTGAGTCATCCACTTGATGATATTTTCTGAACAAGTCACAGACTGCACACTGCCCTGCATGTGACTTACAGTACACTACATACTTGTAAATGGTGAGATGAGGAGACATGGGTCTGTTTAGTCTGGCATTTTTGGACCAAAACTTGTTCATCTCCTCCTTAGCTGTGGTTCCCATTGGAGCAGCACTGCAGTGGAGAGAAAAACGTCATTCATAAAGCAGAAGTTCACAGTATGATGATTTACAATACATCATTTACAATTTTTTCTTGTATTTACATCATTACTATGAATTGTAACACCCGCCCTCGGTCTCTTTTACACAAGCACACATACACAACTTACTGTCTGTAGAAGACACTATAGTGTGGTCTGGAGATACAGACCCCCTGACGGACCACCGTCCTAAAGAGAGAGAGAGAAAAAAAAAGAAGTGTTAGAATTCATTTTTGTGTCTGCAGTCATATCAAAGAAAGCATATTGTATTTTGTTCACATCAAGTTTACAAATAGATCGTTTTCAAGATTGTCCCAAAACTCTGCATTGTGAGCTTAAAGATCCTTTATTAGCTCATGGCTTTTAATCAAAGACTTACAAACAGAGTTTTCTGGATGATTACATAGTTATGTAGTGAATAATGATATAAATGATGCTGTCTACATGATGCTGCAATGTAATTTGTAAGTCATATTTCTGACAGCACAATTTCTAAAACACCCATTCAATTTACTATTCTTGTGCTACGCTAAACAGATATACCTATGGATATACATATCAATAATTATATATCTGTTGATTTGTTTAAAAAATCAAGTCGTTCTAACTCAAACAGAGATCACAACAATTAGACCTGCAACAATTAATCAATTACCTGTCGACCATTACATCAATGACTGATTATATTGATAATCAATTACTCAGTTTTAGTAATTTTTCAACTCACCTTCTTAAATATGAATATCGTTTGATTTCTTAACTCTGCTAAGACAGTAAACTTAGTATCTATGGGTTGTGAGTAAAACAAAACATTTGAGGACGTCGTCTTGGGCATTGGGAAACACGGTTCGACACTTTTTCTAACACACCGACCAGTCATAGACCAAACAAGTAATCAGTCAACCGAGAAAATAAGCGACAGATTAATCAACAATGCAAAAAATCAACAACAACAACAACAACAACAACAACAATGCTACCCCCAGTTTCGAGTAATACAGGCAAACCCAAATCAATCTGATGGACAATAAGGTAAACAGATCGGGAAGGTACAGCTGCCAGTGCCTGTTTAACGTTAGTTTAATTTAAAGAAGGAATAAACTAATTTGTAGGAACAGTGTTAAACATTGGTTTGTTTAGCCTGAAGGGCGCTGTGTTTACCTTCAGAAACCATCTAAGGTCAAAGAAATGGACAAAGTTCGCCCACTTGACTTTCTACTTGGCTAATTCACTGTTGATAAAGGCACTGGCGTGACAGCTAAGTCCACTGTCAGTTAGCTTCAAGCTAAACCAGAAAGACTCAACATTCCCATTACGATGTCTATCATAACACTGGATAATTATGTTATGTGTCATACCATGGAAAGGCTACTTACAGAAAATAAAACCTTTTGAGCCTGTCATTAATGATACCCGGAGGCAAAGTTCACTCTGGTGGCTTTCATACACCCGACAAACAACTAGCATTAGCGGCTAGCTAGCGTCAGCTAGCTCTGGGTCGCACCATATTTCGGTTAGATAAGGATAATAAAAGGAAAGGTTACACTCCGTCGGACTGTCCTCAGGTCTAACGTTGTTGTGCTGTTTAAAAGTCTATTTGACATGACAACCCTGAAAGCAGACACAAAATGCGTTCCCATAGCCCCAAAAACATGTAGCACAGATGTACTGACCTTAGAAGCAGCGCCATGTTTGACAAGCAATGATCGGAAGTGACGTTAACCGGATGTTGCTATTGCTTTGAAGGGTTGTTGAGAAGGTCGAAATGAGGTGAAGACGTTTGTTGGCTGTGAGGTTGTTGGACTTATAAATCATATTACACATCAACAAATATGGGTGAGGCAGAAAAAAATGTCTATTGTCGCTCCCCTGTCCAGTTGCAGCAAACAAAAACATAAATCTTACAGATAAATTAATAATATATAAGGTTATTGTTAAATGGGACATTTCCTGAGGATTTGCATTCTGGAAGAATTTACTGAATCATCCCAATGCCTTAGCTCACAACTTAATACATTTCTATAAACCACAATATACAGATAAAAAAACAAACAAACTAGCAAAACAAACAAACAAACAAACAAAAAAAAAAAAAAAAAAAAAAAAAGAATAATTGAAGGCTCCATCTCAAACACAATAAATTCTGAAACCACATTTTTTCCCCACTGGGAAAATGTCAAAACAGCACACCTTCACTGTCAAATGAAGATCACCATAACCATAATGAAAATACAACAACAAAATTTAGATACTTATTTGAAAAGTATTTTCATTGGTGAAAATGCAATGCGACACAATTGGACACCTTTATGAAATATTTTAAAATATTTATGTCTTTAATATTTATTTTAAATATTATATGTGTTTTATGAGAACAAGTGAAGCTAGGAGTAGCTACAGTTTATATTGATGTGGTAATAGTTTCTAGGTAATCTGGTTAAAGCAGGGCTATGCTAGCTGTTCTTAGCTTACTTCCAGTAAGATAGCTGATGATACATTTAACAGAAATTATATTTGATTCAGTTTAGAAAATAAGTGTCACTGCATGTGTTGCCACGTCTGGGGAATTGTAATTAACTACTATCAATGAAATGTTAACTAATTTCTTCTCAAAACAGTACAATTAGTGTTGTCAGCTATTGAATGTCATCTGAAGAAAAAAAAGATTATTAATATTTTAAGAAAGTCACCCTTAATTTGCATATTGCATAAAACAAAAACAGCGAGAGCACATCAGGAAATCTATGACTGCTGTGTCTGCGTCCCTTGAGTGCCTCCACTCCTGTGATAATGTGTGATACTTTAAATTAGGACCCATGGCAAACATCAACTAATAAATAAATTCCATCTATTAAATATGCATAGGCAGAATTTGGTGCTTTGGATTTGGGTCCCCCAGGACTCTAAGACATTGATATTTTAAAAAGCACTAAGTAAAACAGAAAGATAAAACAGTAATGTATGAGGAACATGAGGAACAAATTGATCAACAAAATCATGAAAAATTGGAATGATAGAAGAATATCAGTAGATGGTAGTTTAAGCCCTAGTGGAGTTACTTTATTAAAGTGTATGTACACAAAACAACTCCATAAATACATATAATATAAAGGAACTGCTAAATGAAACGAGGCACTACAAAATTAATAACAAGGAAACAGTACACAAGGATATAACAAAATTAAAAAAACAAATGCTGGTAAAGCATGACAGCCCAAACCTAAACTGTTGTAACTGCACCACCAACCTTAAAGAGCCTGAGAGAAGAGAAGAGAAAAGTCAAATGATAAACTTTCAATGAGAAAAAAAAACAACTTAATGAGAAAAGTCAATGTTACTGAAAATATAGAAAAGCATGCAGCAGCTCCTACGTCCGCAATCAGTAAAAATAAATGTAGACAACAAGTATTTAAAAGCAGGGAAAAGAGCCACACACACAATCAGATGTCTACATACACTTATACAGACAGTAAACATGTATTAGGGTTTAAGGTATGATACCCAGAAGCAGCCCCAGACTGGGCTCTCAAGGGCCCTTATATTATATAAAGTATTAGAAGAGACTATGAAGGACTCAAAGTATAGTTTAGGTTGGTTACATTAGAAGTCAAACTGCTCCTAACTAATTTTTAGGGTAGTTTTGATATTGCCTTTGACTCAGCATTTAAAGTTTATGAATATATAGTTTCAACAAAGAGCTGCTTCCAGAGCTGAGAAACTTGGGAGAAAAGGCTTTGCTGTCTGTCAATTTTATCTTGACTATTTTGACAGTAAGATAACGAGTGTCCAGGAAATAGAAGACATAAGGACATGCATAATGAATGAAATCAGGAAAATATGAGCATGAGCAGAGCCTGACTGACACAACTTTTTTGACGTGGGTATGGAGAATTGTGACCAACATATCTATTAAGCGGGACATTTTATTTATATTTATATTTTGGACTGCAGTTTCTTGTTACTGAACTTATCGGCTGGCTGCTGCTAATGATGTATCTGTTATAAGCTAATATTGACTAATATATCTGCCCTTGCTGATCGATCTGTAGCATCGCTTAGGCAGCAGTAGTCTAAAGGTTAGAGAATCAGAGCTGGAGGTCACTGGTTCAATCCCTGGACCAGCTGGATAAATCTGGGTGGAGAAAGTGAAAAAACAGTGCTTGCCTCTCTCTTATTACCTCCCCCGAGTTGAACAAGGCCCTTAACCCCAGCTGCCACAGGGGAGCTTCTCAGTGGCCAGGAGATCAGATCAGACTGTGGTTCTACTGGGCAGCTTCCAGGTGTGAATGTGTTTGAATGTGATCAGGGTGTTCCTGCAAAATAGAGGCTTCCTCTCAGTGGAATAAATAAACCATTGTGTTGCATCAACTGATACACATAAAATACAAATCCAGGTCTAATTTGAATTTAGAGCCACTGAGGTTGTGATGTGACTGAAAATGCCTGACAGTGTCACATTTAGTAAGGGTAATTCATGGTAAATATAATAATATGTTGTACGAAAAACATTACAGTCATGGGCAATGTGATACCCTACATGTTAAAACTGACAAATTTAAAGCCACAGTTCACCTCTAAATTAAAAATATATTTTCCTCCTATTTGTAGTGCTATTCAGCCATCTAGATAGTTTTGGTGTGAGTTGTTGATTTCTGGGAATATCTGCCATAGAGATGTCTGCTTTCTCTCCAGTATAATGGAACTTAGCGGCACTCAGGTTGTGGTGCTCAAAAGGCCAAAAAATACATTTTAAAAAACCTAAACAGCGATGTTTCTCTGGTGAAATCATGACCTAATTACTAGAGATAATCCACAGACCTTGCTGTGAGCAGTTTCATGTAGGAACTTGTCTTTCCGCAGCAGAATCTACCAGAACTTTGTTCTTTCAGAGGAGTGCCATCTTGTTCCATTATGATGGAGAGAAGGCCAACATGTCTACAGCTGATATCTACAAACCTCTGTAACTTGCACAAAACAATCTAGATGGATAAAATAGCCCTACAGGCCAGATGAAAAATAAGTATTTTGATTTTAGGGTGAACTGTCCAGGATTTTTTGTAAACACACCATTCAAAGTTGGCCTCTCCTCCCCAGTACAATAAACTAGAGATGGAGACCCAAAGAATGGAGTGAGGGAGTGCCATCAGTGAGAACAAAGCAGTGAACCAAAGAAATAAAATATTATTTTCTGATTGTTTTCCGGCTGTTATGTTCTAATACCTGGGCCACACTAGCTGCGTGTACAAGTGGCTCACATACCTGTAGTGAACACAGACAACGTTGCTGCTGTGGTGCTGCTCCTGCCACACCTATCTTTCTACATTGAGATTGCAAAAGAGTTTTGATGAGAAGGAAGGAGCTGTAACCACAAAGGAGTATAATTTATTTCCCCTCATTCAAAGAGAGAGCTGGGGGGAGGGAGAGAGAAAGAGAGAAGAGTGAAAGAAAAAGGGATTGCACTGGAAAAACACTGCCATTCACCTGATTTTTTCATTTGACATTCTACAAATATAGACATTAGACTACAAACTGTAGTGAAATGTGACATGTGGATGTCATGTGGTATGATGGTGATTTGACTATCAAGAGATCATTCTTCCTGTCTAATTTTGCAGAGAAACATGCATGTCACAGAAAAAATAACTAAATAATCTCTAGATGAAGCGTAGCTGTAGCTGTGCTGCTCACGCAGCCAGTGTGGCCCCGGTGCACAAATAAATTAAACAAGTTGTGCGTGAATACAGCTGAAGTTATCCTCTCTGCTCTGACTGTGTGTGTGTGTATGTGTAAAACTCTTTCTGCAGCTCTCACACTCAGACAGCAGAGGAGATATACGTAGAATCTGACTTGAAAACCTGGACACTGTGTTGGCTGAGGGTTGCAAACTACTGCCAAAAAGGCTGAAAACCTGAAACTGGAAAATATGTCCCAAACACAGCAAGTGATTTGTGCAATAACAGCAATAAGGAACGATACCGAAAAAGGAATATGTTGGAATACATTTTATTTGGTACATTTCACATGATGAACAACATTTGGTATTCCTCTACAGCCAAACAGGCCATGATACATCACTTTGGTAACAGTTTATGTAAGGCACATAGGTGTACATTACCATTGTTCTGCTGGAAATGTTTTCAGAGAAAACAAAAAGGAAAAAACTCAAAGCACAATCAAAAGCCTATTTTCAGCAGTATTTTTTATGATAATCAGATTTGTGAACTGATCCATGCAATATTACAACTGACAGACACACACAGAGCTCTACCCTCACAGGCACACACAAACACACACACTCACACACACACTCCCGCAGACACACAATTCAAACTGACATTTTCTGAATGTTAATAATATGTCTCCTGCTCCACCCAACCTGGAAGAGAGGAAGAGAGAGACAGAGAGAGAAAAGGGGAGAGTGTCAGAGACCCAAATGACAGGCGAGCAGTCCTCATAATATTCTTTTGTATCGCTCTATTTGTATTCATCTCGTCGCCTTTGTCTCTGTACATTTCCAAATGAATCCCCTTATAACTCTAAGACTCTGATCAGCAGCCCGTGACACACAGATTAACAGAAATGATTAACTGTCACGATAAATTGTATTTGTCTCCTCATGTCTTGCCCCTCTCAGCTGAAACGCCATGGCAATGAACAGATTTTGAGCTATTGTAGTATGTCTGTATCATGTATATGATCTTTGGAGCATATCTCAAGAGTCTTCATCAGCCTGCTTTAATTTCCTTTTCTCATCATATGCTCGTGTTTCTGTTGGTGTTGGACAGGTATAATCTGCTTCTTGCTGCCAGTTTTACATATGTTCACTGAGTTGTCAGTGAACATATGTAAGTCTATAAACAGATTGCTAACCTACATGTGAGACATTTCACATGCTGCACACTGATAAAGACTTTTACCTTCAGGCCAAAAGAACAACAACTATGACTGGGCTGCACTAAGATGAATATAATCTAAAATAAGAATCAGAAATTAACAAAAGATTAATAAGAAATAAGCAGAGCTCTGTTGCACAATTCAAACTCTCTGTTTAGTATATCCAAGTTTATGGATGTAAATCAAAACTAAATAGAGTTAGGCCAGAGATATACTTTCCTCTAATTAAATGTTCACATATGCATCCCTACAAATCATGGCTGCCACGTATATTCTGTGTCCACTTGGAGCGGTGGTTGTGCACGTCCTTGGAAACTGCATATGCAAATGTGTGGTTAAACAGCAAGTATATCTCCGGCCTAAATTAGTATGGAGGTGCTTGTTAACCCAATTAAAGCGTTAACTTGGTTTCTAGCTAGCTAAAAAGTTAACAAAAATTACAAGGTTTGTTAGCTAGCTAAAAAGTTACATTGTTTAAGTTTCATTTAATTAAGTTTGACAAGGCAGGGTACACAATCACCAGCTAGCTTCCTAAAGAGTTACCAAATGTTACATTGTTTGGTAGCTAGCTGAAAAGTTAACAAAAAAGTTACACTGTCTGCTAGCTATCTTACAAGTTTGTTAGCCTAGCTAGCCTACTCGTGATAGCTTAGCAAGCTCAACTTCTCCTCCTTTTCACCTTTGTTGGCTGAGTTAATGGAGCAATGTGTCAAAATAATAGAGGATTTAAAATACAGATGAGAAGTTTAAAGAGAGGTTTGAATGTAATCTTTCTTAATTTTAAGATAGTTTTAAAGGTTAATGCAGCATAATCTAAACTAATCAGGATTAAAAATAATTCTTGTTGTTGCAACTCAGATGTCCTTGCAGTAATCTATGATCATATTTCTTCACTGCTTCTATAAACAAAATTGGAGGTGGCTTATGTCTCCACCCCTGTCTGTTTGGGAGCAAGATCTATTAAAGGAATTTGGTTGAAATCTAGTGCAGATGCAGCCGCTTGGCCCAAGGATCAGATCAGATTAGATTTCAGTGGTGATGTGGATGTCTGATTGTCAGCATTTTATGCTCCATTAATCAAATAAAATTCCTGAGCAAACTGCCAGACAGCAGTGCATTTACATGCTACTTTGTCAGAAATCAAACCTGGAAGACAAACAGTAGTCAGTGAAGTGTTGCAGAAGCTGCAGCTTTGTAAGATGGAAAATTGTTCAGCATTGAGTGGTATACTGGATGCTGCATTGCTGTGGGTTATGCTTTTTTGTGGTGAGAGCTAGGCTCGATAACAACTTTTAAATGAAAATGATTATAGATCCTGCTTTGTAATACATGTAAAAATGGGAATGACCGCAATGAAATCTGTCAGAAAAAAAAACTATGCAAATTGAAACCCACATACCCACATTTTCAAAATGACAAAAAACTCAAGCTTACATGCTTTGTCAGTAATGAGCTATAATTGCTGGCAGCATTGTTTTGAAAAATTGATACCTGCTCTTCCCTTTTTGAGCTCAGTTCAGAACTGTTCAAAGTTTTTATCTAATTTTTTTCGTGCTTGTTTGTTCTGAGTGACATTGAACTTGCGCTCTTGCATGTCACCATCTGTCAAACACTTGCTGCGATCCTTCAGGTCAGATCAGCAGAGCAGAGCTGTGGCTACTTTGTCAATCAATGTGTCTTTAAGGAGTGGACAGTGTATTCTTTTAGGATGTGTATTTCTTTTTTTTTTACAAGGATAGTAGGAAGGCTGAGAGAGGTACAAAGGATGGACGAGAAAGGGTCTTGATAGAAAATGGCACACGTGGCTCTGGAGAGGGGTGTCAATCACTACGCCATCACTTGCCAATTTTTTTCTTTGAGCTTATTAACAAGACAAAGAAGGTTGAAACCTTTTAATCTTGGTCTCTCTTAATAACTGCTTACCTCCAGGGTGCCTCCTCAGAATGAATTTACGGACCTCATCATAAACGAAGATGAGAAGACTGTATGGGAAGGCACAGAACCACCACAGGGTCCTGAGAGGAAGAGAAAGGGAGCAGAATGGGGCGGGAGGATGGATAGAGAAGCAGTGAGTCACAGGCAAAGTGCAAATTGTTAAATTCATTGCAGTCATTTTTGAATATTAAGGATAACAACGTGGTGTTTAAGAAGATCACAGACTTCATTTAAAGTCGAGAGTGACAGGCTAATGGCAGCCTATTAGGTATTTAAGAGGTTATTTTTCGGTTCGGTGGAGATATGCATATGCAGGGCGTACTTCAGGGGGTACATGCGCAAGGCGACGTCCATTCCAGGGCAGTAGGAGAGGAAGGCTGCCAGAGCGGTCTCAACAAAGAGGCCAAAGATCAGGATTCTGTTCCTGTTGAACAGGGAAAAAAGAGTACATCAGAGACAAGAAAAGGTTTAGACCAAGGATACTCAAGTTGCTTTGCCTGAGGGCTACTTTTGCAAAGTGTAAAAAATGGAGGCCAGGAGTAAGTTAATAAACAAACATTAATGATGAAGTTATTTTTAACTGCTATTCTGAAGTACACAACTGTGATATTACACCAGATCCTTACCCTGCTATTTTGGACAGCACCCATCACCTTATACCTCTATCCCATTTGCAACATAAAACAATACAATATGGCGTGGTTATTGCAAAAAGGAATATTTTATGGCTTTGGAAAAGTGATGATGTGTCTGTGCCTGAAGACTGATACAGTGTTTCTCTTGGCTCTGCAACATTTGCTAGATGCTAAAATTTGCTAAAATGTGGCACCTATTTTTGTCTTATCTATCGAGTATGGCCAAAAGTGTCTGTGTAAATGTACGTGTGTTTGAGCATATAGGTGTTTAGATAGTGTATGTTGGTATATGTACTGCATATGTTTCTCTTTGTCAGTGTAACATATATTTTGCTTATTGTTGTACTGATATGCATCATAAAAGAGCAGGATTGTTTTGGTTTATTTTTTTCTTTTGTGTAGCTTTGTTTTTGTCTGTTTTACCTTCGACCGTATGGGATGTGTTATTCCTTTGTAGTTGTGCTGCTTATTTATAAATAAAATGAATAAAATATCAAAATGTAATAATAATTATAAAGTTATTTATCAGCTAAGATTATAAATAAAATTTTGCTGTGGTGCTAGCAGACAGGAACACTGCATTGGACCTGCCATGCTTTGACTCATGATGAGGTCTCATATTGGCAAATTTGCATACAGCAATTTTTTTTGTAAAATAAAGGCAAATTCATCTGACCATTTTTCATTGAATTGCCTATTTTCCACATTTGCATTCATTCCTTACTCATCTTTGCAAAGAGTCAAATCTGAATGCAGCAGCCTCACACAGGTCAGCTGTACAAAGAAATCAAGTGTCACCACAGGCAGAAGTTAAAGGGGAAACGGGGGACATCTGGAAAAAACAGTGTGAATCAATTTATTTTCATTTTTAATTTAAAACTGTCACAGCAGAGAGAGAGAGAGAGGAGTGTGCGAATATGGACACAAATGTCAACATGACTTAAAAACTGCAGCTGATCATGCAGCATGACATGTATGAACTATACTACAGACTGGAGTCTGTGTTACAGTGAGAAACAGACAGATTGATCCACATAACATCAGGCTTGGGAGTAATGGATTACATGTAAAAGGATTGTTTTATCTTTTTGCCCATTCATTGAAGAGATAAAGTCCACAGAAGTCCAGTATGTCTTACACTGAAACTGGTTTAATAATACTTGGTGAAGGAGAATGAAGGCATAATCAGTACACGCTTTATCCTCATGTTCCCTTCAATTCTGGAGTTTGGTCCTCCGCAATAGTTTTTAAACATTCACAGATAAGGTCATGATGAACCTATGCCAAATAAGGTCAGACCCAAAAGACTGACAGCATGTAGAATTACCCAAACACAGGAAGTATGAATGCCCAAGTGTGAGACCACAACTTAGCACCCTTTCCTCCCATTTCTTGCAGGATCAGTGTAATGATGCCAGTTATGTCCGCTCCGTTCAGAGTGACAAGACAAATAAGTCTCTGACCTCAGCCACCATAGCAACACAATCAAATTGTTCCCTTGTTTATCTGAAAGGAGAAGACAGCTGCATCTTCTGTTTAGAAGAAAGACAATATGTCTGTTAAAATTAGTGTGGATCTCTCAGTGACTCCAAGATCTTAGTCCGATACCTAAAATTGGAAATTCCCTAACAAGAATTTACGTAATTGGGATGTAAGAAAAAGGTAACTATTCCATTTGCAGTTACAAAAAAATAGGACGTAATCAGATCATAGTTACATTCAGTAAAAATTGGGATATTAATAGGATTACATTTTTAAATTACATTTTAAAATATAGAGCGATATACTGCCACGTGCAGTGTGCACACATTACAACACTTCACAAGTCTCAACATCAGTCTGGTCTAAGTCAAACCAGCTAATCTGACAGTAAGAAAATTCTTTATCCCTTGAAAAAATGCTTTCATTAGGTGAAAATTTCACCATTATCTTGTCTAAACATCTAATTTAAAGAAACATTCACAAGTAAGACTAGTGTTAATGTTAGTTACACTGACAAACTGTTAACTGTTAAGATTAGCTACCAAACTAAAGGCTTTAGCTACACAGACTAACTGATAATGATAGCTACATATGTTTTGTGCTCTGATTGGTTGTAATTCATGTTTTGTTACTCTGATTGGTTTCAGGTCACGTATCATTGTTTAGATTAGTTGTAGGTCTATCCAATTTCTTCCACAGGCATTTTGATCTGCTCCTGTTGAAAATGCCCTTTGGAAATCCAAAATGAACTGAGAGCTTCCAGACTTGTGTTCATATGCAAATGAGTCTGGTGATGCCAGGCTAGGTGAATCTGCCTTTCTAACCACTTTAATTCACGATCTGATTTCACATCAGTCTATCCAGGCTTTATTCCAGCCCTTCTCCCTGCCTCACTTACTTCATGCCCTGCTGGAAGAGGGAGTTCCTCCTGGTCTTGCAGATGATAAGATCGGCCCACTGGACGACCACGATGCTGACAAAGAAGCTGGTGTGGCAGGTGAATTCAATGATCTTCCTCTGCTCGTAGGTCTGCCAGGACGAAACACACATTCTTTTTGTTCTCGCATGAGTGGGAATATTCAAAGGGGTGTGCTGGTTTGTTGTTGTCCCTGCTCCTTACCCACTGCTGCCCATAGCTGTCCTCCAGGTCATTGAATTCACGGTCATCCCACTTGATGCGGACGCCAACCAGATCTGCTGGGCGGAAGCCATTCTCAGCCAAAATCACAAAATAGGTGAAAAAACCACCAAGAGCCTGGATCATCCCTGGAAACAAAAAATGTGAAGTGGATCAATGACACATCTATTCATATATTCTCATAATTCTTAGTAAGGGTTACCTAAACATTATATTTTAGATTTTAATTATAGAGAAAATAGGCACAAATTTCAGTTATTTTAGTCATTTTAGTACAAAATAATATTAAAGGGATGGTTCAGATTTTTTGACACAGAGTTGTATGAGGTACTTATCCATAGTATACTGGACCAGAATTTTACTCATCTGTTGTATCACAGCACGGTGTGGCAATATGAGCAATGTTTTTACAGAACAAGTAGGAAAATAACAGGATTTATAGATAATAGGCATCTTTAGAGCATCTTTAGACAAAAGATATTTTGACAAACAGTAGCACTAATAATACCAACAGCTCAATATTTTTCTAGCACATTTTTACAGGAATTATTCCAAAATATGACAAATAAATTGACAGTCTTAGTCCACCTGGTGTTTTTCTTTTAATAATAGCATCTCAAAAACAGCACCAGTGATTAAATCTTCTTTCCTCTGTCCTCCACAATGTTGCTATTTTGTAAGTAAATGGCTCCAGACAGCTGAAGACAGCAATAATAGCCGATAGTGAGTTTTAATTCCATGTTGGAAAATTTGTTTTGTCAGTGTGGGCGTAACATTTTTAACATGATGGACGTCTTATTTTAGAGCTTAAGTCGTCACATATACCGAACCTGCACAAATACTGATCAGGGATTGAGATGATGATGATCAATCATCTCATTCACCATGTTGTTAAATTAAATCCTTGCACCAGGTCAGTGTTTTTGTTGATGGATGTCAACATCTTCTTCTGCTGATAAGAAATCTGGTTGCATCTCTTTCCTGGATGCTGTTACTTTTATTTGTCTTCTCTGGTGTTTGTTTATAAGGCTGGAAGTTTTTCTCTACTCTCACCTTCACTGTTTGTCACTCTAAATCAGATCATCAGTTAAATGTTCAGGACTTCAAGCTGTAATGTCAGAACAGCGGCTTGTAAATGTGATTTGATGTGACCTGCAAAAGTTTGGCCCCAGTGGTGCTCATCTTGGAAGAATTATGGGAGTCGATGCGAGTTGCCGGCTGTTTTGAGCATGTTCAGCTTTAAATTGTCATCCAATGAAGCCCTGCCATATTTTGACCTATTTAACAGCCTATGAAATTGGGCCAGCCTTTGATTTTCACTATTCCCAAACCATATAAAACCAGAGATAAAAAGCGTGCATTCAAGTGAGGTTCCAACCAGTGAAACATGACCAAGATTAAGTAAAAAATAGTCGCACCCTCTGCTCTCAAATTGCTGTAAATGTCACGACAATTAGAAGGAAATTGTTGGACTCACTCCTGACTGTCTGCTCACCTCTGGATCTATTTACTTTAACTGTACATACCTAAACATTTACAAAGGCTGTAAGAAATTCCAGAACTTCTGATAAATGTCAATATTTAATGTTTTCATGCCTATGATGTTTATTATAACCATAACTTTACAGCAAGAGGCCTGTCACAGTGAGACAGGTTTAAGAGATGAGGTACCAACAGGTTATAAGCATTGACAGTATAATAGTAAACACAGCCACAGTGACATCTCCCATTGGCTTATGGACTGTTTGAAGCCTGGAGTTTGAGATTATGGGGAAGCCAGCTCATATGCTTTGCAGGAAAGAATGGCAGCCCGCCTGGTCACCATCTTTCTCATAGTACAACTAAACAGAGCACCAAAATATATTTCTAAAGTTAAAAATAATCTCATGAAACACTTTTGAATAGTTGATTTCAATACAATTAGCTAACTAGTTTGGTATTTTTCTAAATTATAAATGTTTTCTAGATTACATCAAGTGGGAAGTGTTGTTACTACATTTGCATCTTTGTATCTTATCTTATCTTGGTATCATTTTCTTGCTGGATATTAATTTGGTGTGTTGTTTCACTTTTTCCTCTGGCACTGGCTGACTACATGAATGCTTATTGATATGCTGGAGGAGAAAGCATGATGTCCTGCCTACTCAAAAGAGATCAATGCATCATTTCAAATTCTTTTCAAGAAGCTTGATCCAGTGAGCCTCCAGAAAGTTTCACCTAAGAAAGGGAAGTCCAGACCCACAAAAGATCCTGCGATAGTGATCATTTTAACTCAAACCATGATCGTTCTTTAACTGTAACCAGGTTGTTTTTGTTCCTAAACCTACCCATATCCTAACCACAGCATTGCTACATTATAAAACATAATTATTTTGTAAACTAAACTAACTAAACTTTGCAAATCTTGTCTTCTAGGCCAGACTTCACCACCTTGTCACAGTCTTTGTCATATTACAGCTAGACAGTTCTCTAAGCTATGTTTTTTGAAAAAAAAAAATCATACTTTTAAATTTTTTGGTCACTGTATCGTATTAGACTCAATACTGGATATTAGAAAGAATGCAGATTTAAGGCACGTCCACATAAGCTTTACTTTTAAGACAGGAAAACTCTGTCCACTTCTTGTTCCACTGTCTACGTTTATGAGCCACAAGAGAACAAACCTATCTGTCCGTAGGCCATGCTGATGAGACGTTCATTGACCAGCTTGTCTGATTTGGGGTTCCTTGGCTGGCGTTTCATGATGTCGCTCTCAGCTGTCTCGTAGGCCAATGAGATAGCTGGTACCTAGAGGGGAATGGGCAGATAGCAGAGAATTAGCTCACTTCATACAGCGTGTACAACAAATGTGCAGGAATTTGTCTTTGTGGCAACAGTACAAAGGCATGATGACAGCGCCAGGCACGGTGTACCTGAAGACGTATCACTATTAATGTAATTCAGCATTCAATCACCATGAAGAAGGAGAAAAGACAGAAAAAAGGCAAGGAAAGGGAAAAAGGAGGCAGTGACAGTGACAGACAGAGAGGCGGGGAGAGGAGACAAGAGCAGAGAGACTGATTTCAAGACTCTCATAAAATAGGGAGGTAGAAAGGTCCCTGTAATAAAGATCTTATATTGGCTGGTTTTACCAGGTAAGCAACAGAGCAATATGTGTGACTTAGGGCAGGATATCTCTGCGACTTAGGTGGGATTTCAGGTGGGGACTTGGCACTGTGTGAAACTCAACACCAGCTCTGCGGTCGACAAATCCAGTTTGTTTTGGTGTTACACTCCCCTGACCCACAGCTGTTGAGAAAGACAAGTAGAGGGAAAAGGATGTGACTACGTCTGGCATTGATTTTTTTACACCTCTGAAAGTGTGTGTATGTGTGATGGTGTGCATCATCCAAATTCCAATGTTGAAGCATTCTTAAGTGTGCCACATCGCACTTTGATAAACATCTTTTGCAGCCATCCTTTTCCACATGGCAGTGCTTGCTAAAAATAATCATAGCAGACTCCAAGTGCAGCTTGTCACTGCTAAATCTCAGCAGAGCCCTCGAGCCTGTTGCCTGGAGTTGAACTAAGCTGTTAACAAGCTGTTAACAACCTCACCAGCAGACATGGGAAATTTGTAGTTTTACTCATGTACTGTACTATAAAACACTTTTCAGGTACTTTATTGAATATATAACTATTTTCATTTTCGGGTCCCACTCTTCAAAGCAGACATCCAGCTGTTCACTCCACCAGCGGTTATTAAATACACGCAGACATGCTACTTTGAAGGGAAGGGTTTTTATATGCAAAGCAGGTCCACAAATTAGGTGCTTTTAAACTTCAATCATCACATCTTTAAAGAGAAATCCAGTCAATAAAGACTGCACCATCCCTGTGATCTCAGACAGTTAAGTAAATATTTGTCAACATGAACAAATCTGTCCTGCTGCTAGAAAACCAAACAAGTTCATCTTTGATGTCACCTGAGTAAAATAATTGGAAATACTTTATTATTATGTGAGCAACCTGCTGCCATCTTTAACCTGTAGAGAAATGCTTGGCTGGCAGTTGAATATGAGACCAATATCATGCATGTACCTCATTTCTTGTAAAATGTTTGCTTGTTTGCTCACCAGGATGTATGAAAGCCAGTTTCAGCTGCATGCTACAATCTTGTGTCTGAGAGCAGGAAAAATTAAAGTTAAAGTAATGAACACAAGTGAACATGTCCTTTGAATATATTCATCCTGTGCTTCCTTTTCTTTTGCAATGATGGATTACGCCCCTCAGGCAAGCAGCGTGCCAGCAACTCTTTTTGTTGCTGCTGGAAATACAATGGAGAGACTGGCATCTGGAAATGGCAGAGCTGTGAAATGTAAATCTGTATGTGAGCGTCACCCGGTCTTTGTTCTGCTTGAACAAATGGACGTCGGCAGTGAGCCAAAAGCGAATTTCTCCCACCGACAGAAAGAACAAATTAAACCAGACGTTTTGTTCTTTTTACCTCCAGGCACTCATATTTGACACCAGTATTAACACTGGTTTCCTTAATGTCACCTTTAGCTTGCCTGTAGCTATGCAACATGCTAACAATTAGCATCACTTCTTTAGGAAGAAACACTACAGCAAGTCGACAATTAGCTTTGAGCGTTGAAAGTGCTTTGGAATATCCATTTCTAAAACCGTATGTTTGGTTGTTATGACCTTCAGTGAAACTCCTGTAAATTGAGTGTGTAGAGAGAAATGAAAGTTGGAGTGTAACAGTTCACCAATATCAATCCATTTTATGTCAAAGCTATGACTACATTGTTTTGTAGATCCCCGGATCAATCTAAATGTTCCATGAACAGGTTGCAGCTGCACATGTAAATGCAGCAGCTGGCAGGGTTGGGGAGTAACAGATTATATGTAACATCTGGATATAAAAAGGTAACTGTATTCTATCACATTTTCAGATAAAAAAAAGATGTAATCAAAAAAAAAAAAATCAAATGAAACAGTAGAAATCGGACTCAGGCTTGGACTGTTGTGCCCACACAGAGAGAGCTGCTCCACAACATCCTGGATCAGGCTGATTGCACTTTGAGTTGACAGGACGCAACACACAAGATTCCAGCTGGATGAGGGGAGGAGGACTCTGTTTTTACATGGGTGATGCTTTGTGCACAAACACAGTCAAAGTTGATGGATAGTGTCTCCCCAGTGTTTAACTTTTAATGTGATGATGTTGACCATAGTATCTTCACCATCTTGTTCCTGCTGTTTACATTCAACCTGATGCAAAAGAATTAATTCCTCTGTGTATATGTATATATGTATGTAAGTATTTAATTTTGTTGTATATTTTTACTCTATTGCATTTTGAATGTAATTATCAGTATATATGTTGTATTTTGCATGTATAGTGAAGGAACCACACCTCTAATTTTGTTGTACAACTCTGTGTTGTATAATGATAATAAATGACAATGACTGTATGAAAACCTGTAACTGGGTGACAACAGGTCTGTGGATGTTTGTACAGTTAGAAAAACCAAGAACATGCAAGACAAAGACAAATACTGAACACTTTTTCCAGCCACAACTTAGCAAGGTCTAAGGTAATCACAGCATCTATCACCCATCTATCAGGACGCGCGACCTTCCAGTGTAGTTGAGAGGGATGGCTTTTATGACATGGTAAACAAATGTTAAGAACTGTATGAGAGTCTATCACATCAGACCAAATTGTTCTGTATCATCGCTGAATTGCATCATAGCTCTTGTAGCTACATACGTATTGGATCATCTTATAAAGAAGAGATGCACACCCCTTCTAAAAAGCTATAATTTTTCAAATACAAACACTAGAAACCAGCATCCCAAAGCCCAGGAGGAAAGTGAGATGTGATCAGCAGTTAGTACATCATACACTTAAAGCACAATACAGGCTTGGCAGCAGTCAATATTAAGTGGTCATTTTTCAGAAAGTTAGTCAAAACTATTGAGTGAGATAATGAGATAATAAAGGGAAACTATAGTGGGCTCATCTACAATGGGATTGGCAGACTGAACAAAGTGAGGCTGTTCCCCAGTGTTTACCATGTCAGTGCCCAGGTCGATGCAGAGGATGGTGACAGTTCCCAGCGGAAGAGGTACACTAGCGATGATGAAGAGGAGGAAAGGCGAGATCTCTGGGATGTTGCTGGTCAGTGTATAAGCAATGGACTTCTTCAAGTTGTCAAAGATGAGACGACCTGCAGCAATCAGAAACACATGAATAAAAAATAGTTCCTCGGAGGGATGCAATATTCGTGTATATAGATATATTATTAATACCAGGATATGTGATTAGATTTTGGATGGGATATTAGTTAAATAATACCAAGGTACAGTTTGAATGTTGTTTTTTTCTGATGCTATGGGCTTCATCATGCTCGGCTGAATTTTCCAGACTCACTAAAATATAAATTGATTGACTCTGGCTACTTCGTCAGCATATCCACATTACTAATGGTTTTTCTCAGGTCATATTAGCAACCCCTACTTTAAATTCAATATCAGTCTCTGTGGGAAGACAAATCTGAAGTCTGTCAAAGAAACTCAGTGACCTATGTATTTCTTCTGTGGACCCAGATGTCACCAGTTCAAAACTAGAGACTTGAATGTAAGTCAAGATGTAATGTGCTGATGTCCTCATGTTTGTGACTGCAGTCTGACTCTAGTCCAAGTCACAAGTCTCAGCTCTCCAGCTCTTTTAAATACTGTGTGAAATCAATATCACATTTTCAATTTTTAGGTATTTCATAAAAAAAATATCTCCAGTCTCTATTGCTACATGAAAAAAGAGCATGCTGGCAGAATTTTTAATAAGTTTTTTAAATCTCCTTTTCCCTTTGTTTCTCTGACTTGCTTTGTTTCCTCTTTGTTTCTATCTTTGCTTCCCCTCCTCTTATCACTTCCTTATTTCATTCTTCCATTCTGTCACCCTGTCTCATTTTTTCCCCTCTCTGTCATTGCCCCTCGACACTCACCCTCTTCTACTCCAGTGACGATTGAGGCGAAGTTGTCGTCCAGCAGGATCATGTCAGCCGCCTGCTTGGACACATCAGAGCCGGCGATCCCCATGGCAACACCGATGTCGGCTTTCTTTAGGGCCGGGGAGTCGTTCACACCATCGCCCGTCACAGCCACGATCGCCCCCTGCACCCACAAGGACCGGCGAACAAAAAGTGTCAAAAAGAGAAAGATAAGTACCATGATTTAAGCCTTTCTCTCTGCACTCGCCGCTCTTTCCCCCTCCCCTTCTGTCTTAATAATGTCTTTTCAAAGCAGCTCTGGGGAGATTAAATGAAAAATGGAATTGAGTTGCAATCATTCAGTCACACGGAGTGAGAGTGAGTGAGTCAGGGTGAATTGTAGCATGACCTCAATATACGGGCAAGTGTGCAAGTGAATACACACGTCTATTTTCAACATTTCACACAGAAAAGCTGAGCACATACACTGTTAGAAATAAGGGTTCTTCCTGAAGGGCTGCGGTTCTACACAGAACCATTTGTCTCTGAAGAACCCTTCTTTGAAGAAAGGGTTATCCAGGGGTTCTTGTAAGACTAAGAGTTCCAAGAGAACACTTTTCATACAATAAACCTTTTCTGGAAGAAAGGATTTCAACAATCCTTGAAAAACTCTTTCATCAAGGGTTTGAACCATTATTTAAAATTGTTCATGGTAGAAACTCCTGGATGGGTTCTAGATAAAATCCCTTGTAATATAAAAGGGTTCTCAGCAGAACCACCTCAGTGGGTTCTAGATAAAATCCTTGGAATACAAAAGGGTTCTTGGCAGAACCCCTTGGTGGGTTGAAGATAAAACCCTTACAAACTGGATAGGATCTGAATAAAATCCCCAGACAAGGCTGTGGGTGTGAGCAGTAGATAAAAGGGTTCTTTGTAGAACCTCTCACGTAGGCCTTTTCCACCAACAGAACATCCTGTGTGGGTTCTAGATGAAACCCTTGGAATACAAAAAAAGTTTCTCAGTAAAACCCTGGATGAGTTCTACATGAAGACCCTGGAAATATAAAAGGGTCCCCGATAGTACCCCCTGAGTAGGTTCTAAATGACTCAAATGGAGGGGTTTTGAACTGGGTGGAACAAGTCCTTTACCATCAACAGAGAACCCTGTTTGGCTTCTAGTTGAAACCCTTAAAGTGTAATAGGGCTCTTGATAGAACCACCTGTTGGGGTTTTTGTTAGCACTCTTAGAAGGTGGAAAGACTCTAGATAAAACCTCCAGAGAGGATTCTGGATTGAACCATTACACAATATAAAAGTTCTCCTTTAGAACCTGACTGGGTGAAAGGTGTCACAGATGCTTCTAGGTACAAGATTTTTGTTGGGCTGAAGGTGAAACTCTCTGAAAAGGGTACAAGTGGAACCTTTAGAAAAGATTCTTCAAAGGGTTCTCCTATGGGGACAAGTGGAAGAACACCGTTCTAGTTCGCACTTTTATTGTGTGTTCATCACTACATCCATGTTATAAGATTTTTTAT
This sequence comes from Lutjanus erythropterus, assembly GCF_056507025.1. Classification (NCBI taxonomy): domain Eukaryota; kingdom Metazoa; phylum Chordata; class Actinopteri; order Lutjaniformes; family Lutjanidae; genus Lutjanus; species Lutjanus erythropterus. The sequence goes on from NC_139328.1 coordinate 23,302,850, forward strand.
AAGGGTTTAATAGTTAATCATATGCTTTACAGACACACACTTGTATTCAACCATTTACTCACAAATGGACCTCCATAGCAACACACAAACAAGCAAACACACACACATGCACACACGCACAAAAGCCTGTATTCATCCATTCAACCACCTGCACTTACAAGTGGCTCAAACGCACTCATGCACACATAAACAGTTACACACACAGTAAACAGTATTCAGCCTTAAATGGCAAGTGCACACACACACATGCGCACGCACACACACACACCTGCATTCAACCATACCTCCACACTTACACACACATTCAAGCATTCACCCGGACTTCATCACAAACACACACACACTTACATTCAACCATTTGCACACACAAAACTCTATTCAGCTGCTCTCTAAAAAGGCCCAAACACACACACACACACACACACACACACACACACACACACACACACACACACACTGTCTCTCTCTCACACACACACACACACCCATACACACTCCTCTCCTGTCCATTGACCTGTCTCTGGCAGCCCTCCACTATGATGAGCTTCTGCTGAGGAGAGGTGCGAGCGAACACTATCTCAGTGTGGTTCCTCAGCAGGTCGTCCAGGTATTCGGAGCTCATGTCCTTTAGGTCCGAGCCGTGCACTACACAAGCCTTGGCATCTCTGGAAAACACACACACAAACACAAACACAGTGAGGAGTCAGTGGTACTGGGGGCAATTATGCAAAGGGGGGCACTGACATTTTCTTTCTTTCTCCTCAAGTTTGTCTTTCTGTCTCTTTCTCACACACAAACTCACACACACACTCCACTGGCAGAAAACATACACTTTTTAATGTTTTCTGTCTTTAAGGAGCAGTTTGACATTTTGGTAAAAAACACTTATTAGCACACTTGGAGGAGAAGATCAATACTGCTCTCATATCTGTCAGTTCAAAATAAAACTTGAGCCAAACTGTTAGCTTAGCTTAGCACAGGGCTTCTCAAAGTTTTCATGAATGAGTGCCAGTTTAGGGAGCCAGCATATGATTGTCAGCTGCACAGGAAAATCCAACTTGTTGTAGGATTTGTGATAAAATAAGATAATCCTTTATTAGTCCCACAACTGGGAAATTTGCAGCGGATAGCAAAACAGAAAGGAGCATCAATAAACACAATAAATGGGTAAGTAAACAAGCAAGACAAACAACAGGAAGTGTAAAAAATAGGAAACAATTTAAACAAAGGACATATAAAAAATAGGAACAATAAAAAAAGTGTTATTATGACAAAATAGGGACAATATAAACAATAGGGAATATAAAAATGGGAATAAGACTCATTATGGCATTTAAAGTTCTCTTAAAGACAAAATAAATGTTTAATTGTTTTTATCATATATGTCTTGCTCTATTTGTCACTTATGCACCGGTGTCTGGCCCGGCAGCCTCAATCTCCGTCTGTCTTCTGCTTCTGAGCCACTGACAGAGGCAAAGGCAAACTTGCATTAAGCATGTGCAGATAGCGCTGCCAGCTCTTGCTTCTGCCATCTCTTCACATTGCATTGCGGTATACGGGAGAAATAACAGGGTAAACTGTCTATGCAAATGTGTTAAAATCATGATAGTAACCCTTCTCAATTGATTCCTCATGCCAGCATTACATAAAAAATTGTTCCACTTGTCTCTGTATGATGTGCAGTTGTTCAAAAAAAATCCAAGATGCCTGCAAAGATGGACATCAAATGGACCCTTGTGACAATATTTCAAGTTAGGGACATCAAAAAGTGTTTAAAAGTAAGTTAGAGATGTTCCCATAGGGTGTATGGGGACCCCACCTTCCTACTAGACTACAACACAGAACATGACAGAACGTGGGTCCTTTCTACAAGTTGTCATGCCTAACCTGACAGACGATTGTTAGGGGGGTTCAGTTTAACACAGTACCTGAGTGTTACATTAAATGTAGGCTATTGAAGGTTAAAGTGCTGAATTGGACCACACATAATGAAAATATAATGCATGCATTTCGTTTCAGGTTTGGAGGCCACACAAATATTTCTGAGGTCTGCAACTGGCCCGTAGGCCACACTCTGAGAAACTACGGCTGAGCATAAAGATTGGAAATAGGGGAAACAGCTGGCCCAGTTCTGTCTGAAGGTAACAAAATCCACCTGCCAGAAACTCTGACTTTAATTAGCTTTAATTAATATGTTGCTTTACTGTTTAATGTGTACAAAAAACAAATCGTAAACACAGTAATTTGTGGTTTAACAGGGTAATACGTGCCAGACTGTTTCTTGGCAGAGCCCAATCCTGGAGTCGTCCCCTATCTGTTTAATACAGTCATTCTGATTTTCCTTATTGTGTCTTTACTGCTGTTATTTCTATCTACTCTAGTCTGTGTACATGGCATCTAGTTTCCTTAAAGGGATAGTTTCCATCATATGAAGTGAAGACATTTTCTTCTTTGTTGAATGTTTGCAAAGTCAACTCTGTGCATAACAAGTCACTTTTTCAGAGCAGATCTCTCTCTGTTGACTGAGTCACCTCCAGGTAGCATGTGAACACAGATGTGAAGGTATCGCGAGATCTCGTATATCTCGTGTCACGTCGTTTGGGCGAGAGCCTGTGTACCTGCTTCAGGCGCGTGCACGCAGATCCAGTCTGAGAGGCTACAGTTGTCATTTAGGCTAAAAATGTGGTGTAAATGGCGTCTTTTTGGGTCAAATTTTAATGTTGCAGCTTACAGACACTTGGATTACACCACACGAGCAGTGTGGAGACATTTTGTGTTTTGTTTTTTTTTGTTTTTTTTTTACATTTTAAAACTGGTCACCATTCACTTCAATTGTACTGGATTTGGCTGCAACACTGTTTTCTGCTGAAGCTCCAGGAGTGTTTTGTGAACTGGAGATCTTCACCCATCCTCACATCAGCACAGGGGTGAATAGATATTGAGTGAAGCGTCATTTTTGGGTGAACTATCGCTCTAAGGAGTTTGTTTGCTGTGGAGAGAGCAATATTTGGCTTACATAACAGCAGTTTACTGTCACAACAAACTGTCTGACAGCAAGGTAAAGTGGTGGAAATATTCTACATACAGTGGACACTTAAAGTGGTATTGATTTTTTTAGGTGGCTAAAACACATTTTGTTGCTGACCCTGTCCACTGCAATACAAAGCTTAGCTTTTGTGCTGTGTCCTTCTCTGCTTCTACAAACTGCGGAGTGGGGGGTGTTAACCACCATCTACTGTGGGTAATACACTGATAAATACCTCATACAACCCCACTTCAAATAATCTAAACTATCCCTTTAAAAAAATAAGATATAATGTGATCATTAGTGAGCTACAGAGGTGCTAGTATAGGTGGACTCTGTTACCTCAGGACAGAGCAAGCTAGTTGTTGTCCTCTGTTTCCAATCTCGTTTCATATTCAGCAGATAGATCTGAGTGTGCTATTAATCTTCTCGTTTAACTCTTGAATAAACACATTTCCCAAAATGTTGAACTGTGTTTTTTAAACCCACACACGACCTTGCAAGCACACACATCCTGTAGACACATCACTGCCCACACACTCTAACATAGACACACTCACACAAGAAGTTCGTCTTAGATGCTTGGGCACACAGCCTAAACCTCTTCTGACACGCACACACACACACACACACACACACACACACACACACACACACACACACACACACACACACCTGGGGTTAACTTGGCTCAGAGGGATATTCAGTCTCTCAGCGATGTCCTCAACCGTTTCGTTGCCCTCAGAGATGATGCCCACACCTTTAGCAATGGCCTTGGCTGTGATAGGGTGGTCTCCCGTTACCATGATCACCTGATGGCAGACAGATGGTCCAATAAATCTCTGTGCATTATCACGTTAAACCCCTCTGTATCTCATCTGTATGTCATGTGTCACAGCATGTTTGAGCTACAGTGCAGTCTAGGCTTTTAGTCATCCAAATATGTTGTGTAGTTACAGTGGAAAAGAATGGGACTATTAGGGGTTAAGGGTTAAATTTCCTTTAAAAGAAATCTTGTCTAGTGTGTCCCCATAGGTCAAACAGTGGAACTGTTACAAAATCAGGGGCTGTGACCAAAAGCAAGAGCAGCACACGTCTTTGGTCACTGTATTCTACATAGGCTGGTTAATATGTAATAATACAAATACTTAAAAAAAAACTTTTTTTCACTTTCTGCCTGAAAAACTAATGCAAGGCCACATACTGTTATATACAGAGGAATGAATGTATGGAATTGCCTGCCATCAGAAATGACATATTTAAGCAATAAAAGAAGTTTAAGAAACGTTTAATGGGACAGATCATCAGCCCCTCTTCAAATGACATGCTTTGCTATATAATATCTGACTAATAATCATTATTAAGGACCTTTGGTCATGTAACATTTTATTTGACTTTATTTTCTCAGTCACTGTACATGCTGTTTTTAGTGGTACTACGATTACTTTTGAGCGGTATCAAATAATCTGTGACTTACTGACGGGTTTTAGATATAGTTTAGGGATGATATTGCTGTCATTAGTAGTTTTAATGGTGTTGATGTGTTATTTGTTTTTTGTAGTTTTTTTGTTCTCCTTTTGCTTTGGATTTGTAATTGCTCTATATTATGATGTAATGTTTTGTAATGTTTACTTGTGTGCAGGAAGAGTAGCTGGTGCTTTGGCAGTGGCTAATGGGGATCCAAATAAATAAATAAAAATAAATCAACTCCTGGTACTTAGCAACAGGTTAACAATGTCATATGACTAGTTTCAGGCAGTTTATTTTCATTTCTCTTCCAGTTACACTAGTTTCAGTGTTATAGCTTGAGTGTGACTTACAAGCTGCTTCTTGTCCTGAAAACGCATATTGTCTTTTTTTTTTTTTTTGTAATCATCCAAATAAAAAACTGTCAGAAGAAGACCTGACGAAAAAACTCTCTTCTTATTTTCAATGGTAAATCAAGTTTATTTCCTACAGACACGGCTGTACACAATACAACATTTCCATCAGTCATGATGAAGAAAATAAATTTAATATCCACACAGTCTTTCAAGAACTCACTTCTATTTGACAAGTTATTTGTTATCCTGCTTTTGTGTCAGATGGTGTAAGTGATATTTTACCAAAGCTACACTTTGAAGTTTAACCATTGTTATCTATATACAGTAGGGGAGATATCTTTATAAGCCTTTTTCGGATATGCATATATATATAGAAATATATATATGTACACACACACATATATTGTTGGCTCACATTGGGTCATCTTATCATTTTTGGAGAAGGTACAAAAATTGTAACCTAAAAAGTTGTTTTTATCCTAATCCTTGCCTTAACCAAAAGATTAAACATACAAGACACCTCACGTCTGATTGCGACTTCAAACAAAGATGATTTTTTACTTACTGATCATCGATTTACATACACTTTTTACTCCTTGTATTGCTGGCATGGTTGCAATTTCCCTTCAGATTTTCAAATGAATTTTACCTCACTGTAGATAAAATCTGAACAACCCAACATAATACTGGAAACCTGTAGAACTAAATAGTGCTAAAACCATATTGACCTTTAAATGGACTAAATCATGTCCAACAACAGAAATCTACTCAGATGGTGGGTCTGTGTTCTGACATTAATGTATCTTGCGGCCTAAGTGGCTTACAAGGCAGATTATCAATGTACATAGTGCGTGACCAAATATACAAATTATAGGAAAACATGAAGAGGATATTCTGTACACCTTCATCTCTGATATGCATTAGATAAAAACTTATTGTATGTGTGTACTAAAAGCTGAAGTGTGCACTGCTACATCCTGCAAAACTGCACCTATCCGGGTGAAATGCCAAGTTTTTCAGGAGTCCCTACCACATACAGTAAAATCAGCTCTCTGCATTCAACCTAATAGTTTTGATTGGATGGCAGCCACTGAGCCAGCTCCAGCTGTAAGCCACTGCCTTTGGCCGTGGCCTTTTGCTTTTGGCCATGGGCACTGACAGAGGAAATTAACCTAACAGAGATGGCACCTGGAGGAAACCCATGCAAGCACTGGGGCAACATGCAAACTCCACAAAGAAAGACCCTGCGCAGATGGGATTCAAGCCCAGGACCTTTCTCCTGTGAGGCAGCAGTACTAACCACTGATCCACCATGTGGCCTGAGCTTATGTGCTTTAATCACATAAATGACAATAGAACAAACTGCATAATACTGTTGTTGCTTTCTACTGTTTTCTAGTCATTGATCCATGTTGTTCAATGTTTTGTTTTTCTTTTTTCTGTCACATGTTCTTGAGTACTCATTAAAGCCCTATACAAATAAAATGTCTTATTATTATTATTATTATTACTACTATTACTATTATTATTATTATTATTATTATTATTATTATTATTATTATTATTATTATTATTATTATTATTATGAGTTTCAATTTCAGTTTCTCCAAAACCACACATAAGACAAAGGTATGTAAAGTCACATGAGGTCAATGCTCTGGTAGTTTGGGGTTGTACTTGAACTGCATCCATACAAACCACAAGGAATTTCTTATTTTCAATATGTGGTCTATCACACCTTAACCTTAAATTAAGCAATAATGAGCCATACGGAGTAAATCCCCAAAACCATTATAATCTGCAGCGAGACACAGGAGGAATGAAGGTGCAATAAAGACAGAGCACTATATATTGCACTAAAGCCTTTGGACTGATGCAGTGGACCGAGGAGGCACATTGCACTGAAACGTTAGTACTTCATCCGTTAAAAAGTAATTAAAGCAACAGAGCCGTGTTCTCCAGTTTCCTCCTGGGCTCAGCTATAAGGAAATACACCGGATTTGTACAGGTGTGTAAATCTGTATGTATAGAATTGAGTTTTCCCAACTCAGTCAGACAATACACCTACAGCACAAGACTTTATATCTCATCTATTTAGCAGCTATATAAAGCATGTTGACATACCACTGTCACAGCTAGTAAAATTATATCATCTGCATAGAATAAAAAAAACAATCATATCAACCACTTTATATCTCAGTTTAATTTTGAGTTTAGATGTGTAATCATTTCTATATCATAAATAATGACCTAAGAGAGCACATGTCAGTGTTTTTTAGTTTTAACTCATCTAAGCCTCTATTTTCCCACTCAAAAGACATCTATAAAATGTCGCTCTGGCTCGATCAAGTCTTGCTTGTGCATTACAATATGTAATATAGCCTGTATGATGTCAATATTTTGCTTTCCTTAACCATTTTTTAAAATCATTTAAGTTCCCCTTCAGGCATGTTTTAAAATATGCCACTTTGCTATGATTAATATATTGTTTCACATTGTTTTCCCATGTAAAAGGTAAAAAAAAAAACTCTGAAAAAGGAGCTCATTCTCCCTCATTGAGAGATTCTGGATCTGGCCTCATGCCGTGCCGACCACCACGGCTTATACAACGTTGACCACTGAGAGAGCAGCTCACATCAAGATGGCTAGCGTTTGTGTTAGAGGAAACATCAAAAAGATTCAGCAGTACATGTTTTTGGTCTCTTTTCCTTGGTGTTCGTGCTTCTACCACTGGTAACTAGGCCACATAATTAAACAGGTTCTTTTTTGTCTGTTTTTATGATTAGGAGTCTGCAGTATTTTATTTTCAACACTGACCAGCTTCTCTATGCCAGAAGTGGGAGGTTGGTGAGAAATTGTTGCTTTGGAACTAAAGCTGGGTTTTATTTAAAAAATTGCTATACCAGTGCCAGTGATACCTCTACCAACAGAGTATTTCATTCGATTTTTCTTCATTAAGATAGCCTGCAGTGACTGTCCACCAGTAAAACTATATAAATAGCATTGTTCTTTCTAGATCTCAGTACCAAAAGGATTGAATGCAGGTATTATTTGATTGGAAAAGTTTTGATCCTACTTGGTACGAGGTTATTTCAATCACTACCTTAAAGGTACTGAGACCTGAAACCCAGCCCTGCTTCAGACAGATCTTTGATATGTATTTGCAATATTAGGCTATCTTGGCTCAATTGCTGATTTTCTACGGGCTCAAACAGCACAATGAAGATCCCATAAAGAATTGAGCAAAACTAAAGCTTTTTCCAACCTCTGTGTGAGCGCAGGCCCACAGTCACGTGACTTCCTGTCACGCTTGATCTGTCCTGCGCAGCTTGACACAGAATCCACCAAAAAGAGATGTATGGATGTATTCTCCACAGAGTCAAGCTGCAAGAGACAGGCTGCGTCACTGCTGGTGGAATCACAACCACTGTCTACAAGGGCCACATTTAGCTCTATCAGCCGTGGCACAGCTGGAATGCGGCACAGTCATGCACGGTGGAAGACTCAGACTCAGTCTGTTGTGCACCAAAATCGGCTCCTATCAGACGCATCATAATAGTTAATGTAGTTTGCATCTTTTAATTGTTTATGTTTTTTTGTTAGCTTGTAACTGGCAGTGGCTGACACAGCTAAGGCTAACTCTCACTCACTGTAGTGACAAGTCAGCTCTGCGCTGGAGGTTTTAGGTTTGCTGCTTGCATATTAGACAGCAATTGGCACTCAGATTTGTTTAATACCACGTTATGTTTGAAGAAGTGCATAGACATCTTCCTCTTCAGCAAAGGAATGTGAAAACACCTCGCTAGTGACGAATTTTGCACCAATACAAGTAAGTATAGTCAAGGCCTGACATTTAAGGGGAGGTACACATGAGAAAAAACATTTTTGAGTTGAGAAGATCATTAAATAAAGCTGTAACAGCATGACACAGACATGCAGGAGTGCAGTTGTACAAGCATTACATGTAGGTGCAAAGCTCCTGTCCACATTCCTAACTACACATGTATTTAAATAGACACCCAGGAAGATATTTGTCAAGTCAAGAAATACATGGCATGATTTAGAGTCAATACCATGTCTCAGTCAAAAAGAGCTGATATTAGAAACTATACTCCATCTTAGAAAACTTTGCGATTTTAAAATTTTATCAGTTGTTTCATTATTATTATTATTTTTTTTAGCCTTTTAAGCATAAACTCCTCAAACAGTAACATCTTCACTCACTTCTGCCTTCAGTTCATTCTTTAAGGCAATTCAAAAATCCATTATCAAGGGAAACATGATAACTACTGTACCTGAAATTAAATGTGCAAAATCTCTTTCCCATATTTGTAATACTTCCCCCCAAAATGAGAACCACTCATTCTACTCATTATCCTTTTTTATCACTGGTGGAAGTTGTTTAACCTTCCTGCGGCCCGGCTTATTACTTTTCTTGGAAAACATCTGCTCTGTGTGTATTTGCAGTTGATTAATTTTTAATGAAAATTTGTAATAAATGTACTGAATCTGCATTTTATAAAAAGGAACCTTTTCTAAAAATTGATGTGGGAATATACTCAGTTCATCTTTTATCGCCTGTCGTCGCTTTTCCAATTTCACATTGACAATTTGATTTTTGCTGTTCTCAAGATTTTGTCATTTCTGATTTGGGAGAGATACATGTACAGCCCCTGTTAATTTGGCTGGCCTTATTTTTCTGTGTTTGCACAGAATATATTATTAACAGCTTCCTCTAAGCAGCAGAACTTCATTTATCCATCGATTATCATCTATCAGGGCCCCTTGGAGTGATCAGTTGCCATTTGGACTGTATTTTGTGATTTGTAAAAACATTTGACATGCAAATCCCTTCTCTAAAAAGCCCAATAAATGAATCCCCCCCAGAAAAGGCTTTTCAGGAACTACAATGAAGGTTGAATCCATGGAACCAATTACCTTGATACCAGCAGAGCGGCATTTACCCACTGCGTCAGGCACAGCGGCACGTGGTGGATCAATCATGGAGATGAGACCCAGGAAGCAGAGCTTCTCGGTGGGGAAGTTCATGTCGTCGCAGTCGAAGGTATATCCTCGAGGGAACTGGGATGAAGACAGATTCAAGTGGCAGAAGCCTGCAAGAGAGGAGGGGATCAGTGAGGTGATTGTTCATAACTGACTGAAAGTATACTGAAGCTGTTGTGAAAAAAAAAAAAAACTTGTTGTTTTGTTGCTTTGACAACTACTGACAAGTTTTCATGACCGTAAGGATATTTCAAGTTCAAGATGTCAAGTTAAAATAAGGATGCCCTGGTGTATTTTGGCTGCAGCTGGTTACAGTAAAACACTACAAAGACGTGTAAATATGAAAGAGGTCTGAAGGTCCTCACAGACACCCACAGAAAATATATTGTCCTCTGGCTGCAGTGATCCTTTAACTTACAGCATGCATACAAATCATTTTTTAATTTTAGATGTAGATTTGGAGTTTGCAGGTCTGAAACACAAATTGAATCAGACACTTTTATTAATTAATGATCCACAGCCCTTGAAATGTGTACCTCTCGAATCCCCATCGAGCAAAGCAAAACAAAAACGCTTCAGATGAGGAACCAGGCTCAGTCTAAAAAGCAGAGAAATCTTTCTTTGTCACACAAAAAGAATCCCGACCCATCATCATCATCACCTAAGGCATAACTGAGATTTAATAATTTACATGATTTCAGGAGTTTCACTCCAAATATGGCACTGTTCCACACTTCAGTGTGGAATAGTGACACCCACTCTAACAAAATGATGATAGCAAATAATTATTACCTATGGCACTTTTTAAAAGATGCCAGGAAACTTTTTTCCTTGGTTGTCAAAATGATGACATTTACAGAGTCTGGATGCTAAACACTTAAGAGATACTGAAAGCTGAACTTCAGGGTAATGTTTTTTTCATCTAAAATGTGTATATGGTATTTTACAAGGAAAAATGTTATTTCATGTACAAACTATATTACAGTTAAGTGCAGAGTTTGACCTGAATTAAATTATCAGTCCATTAACAGCTCATTATCTATACAAGATTACATATTAAAATCACAAAACCCATATTTCTAACATCTTGTGTAACAATAGTAACTTCAGCTTTAATTCCACATGAGCCTATTACAATTCATTTTAAAGTGAAAGTTTACCTACAGTCAATGGCGGTCAATGTGACCCCAGTTTGGAGAAGCAGCAGGAGTACTGGAGTAGGAAGCTGCGCAATGTAATGCTATGGACAGGGTCAGCAACAAAACATATTTTAGCCACCTGAAAAATTCTATATCAGTTTAAATATTTGCTATATTTTGAATATTTTTACCACTTTATCTTGCCATCGTATAGCCTTGTCTGACCAGGAAGCCAAATAACGTCCTCTCCAAACAAACTGACTTGTATGTATTTCTCTAAACCAGTCAAAATCCTCTTTGGTGGTGCTAAACCCAGGATGCAGCGATGTTGCCCCTGCAAAATAGAAACTTGTTTTGGTGGAACATTTGGACAGGGGGAGGCGAACACTGGCATTAAAATGTCCAAAACCACCACAAAACAAAAGGCAGCAGCTTGTAGCTTCATTACGTTCGTACCGTTAGCGACCCAGGTGCTAATTTGCCATTTTCAGCATGTAGCTTGCTGTTTCGGAGTTTGCTGTTGTTTCCCAGGGATTTTTGAAAAAAAGAAAAAAAAAAACAGCTAGCAGGTGCTGTGCTGCCGCCTGAAACAAGCGACCAATGGCAGGCTTATACCCACAACATACATCTGGTGAGTCAAACTACTGCTGACCCTGTCCACAGTATATTTGTTAACTTCTGTGCTGGTACTCCTCTCTGCTTCTCCAAACTGGGGGTGTGTCACCCGCTATCTACAGTTCATAATACACAATGGATAAGTACCTCATACAATCCCACTTCAAAAAAGTTCAAATTCCTTTAAGACTGCAGTACTAAAATCTTCTCCTTTGTATAAACTGTTGCAATAAAACCATTCCACACTTTTATGGGGACATATGGCCAAACTACCTTGTTTACCAAGGAGATTATAAAAGGTGAGTGCTGTGTCCAACTGCTTCTATTCCCAAACAGGCTGCTAATAGCTGGAGCCGTGAAACATACCAAGCACTCTCTCTCCCAGTCCTCCCAGCTCCATGTAGGCATTCTGGAAAGCATCTCTCCAGTTTTCATCAAGTGGATGTTCCTGGCCGTGCATCATAATGGTGCTGCATCTGTCAAACAATCATCAATTATATTTTTACTACTGCTAAAAATATCATCTCAGTCTCTATGACAACTGTGTTAACAAACTGCTGTAAAGGAAACCGAAGCTAAAGATCAATCATTAATGTTTGAACACCAGGCTGGTGAACAATGATCCCTCATTCAGTAAAATTTATGAAAAGCTTTGTTTGTACTTTTTAAAAAGAAAGTAATTTGTGATACATCATAACATAATTTGAATGGCGCCTACAATAAATTAAGCTGCATTATGAGTCTGTTTTGTACAATGGCCACACTTGGCGTGCACTTAGGTTAAGCAGGGGCATTTGATCTGACTGAAAGGACAAGTGGATGAGTGTTTGGGCTGATCATAAGCGAAACTGGGCCAGACTTGTGCCAACACTGATGTGACATTATACACAGTGTGGCAATATGGCAAAAAAATAAGCATGATAGTGTCTCATTTGGGCAATTTTTAAAAAGTTTAAAAATTGGCTATTTGAGGGCATAGCAGGAGAGAGCAGTAATAATCTCTCTGAAACTAAACTCAAATTGTCACTTTGTTAGTACAAAGATTGATCCTTCTCCACTGGAAGACTCCTCTTGAGAAACTTGAGAATTACACGGCTCCTCTGATGACTCTGAGAGAATTTGGAAATCATTTATGAATCATATTAGGGATATGCTTTAACCGCCGTTTTCCTGACTATAACTTCAAATTAGAGTTGCAAGTTTTGTGCATTTTTCTTAACCGATAGTTGAACACGTTATCAATGATTGATTAATCCTTAAACATTAATAAGATACAAAACAGACGTCTCTTTCACAGTTTTTGAATAATTCTAGCTGCACATTAATTATGTGAAACATTCATTCAAAAAACACAATTTAAACAGAATAATAAAACAATAAGGCTTTCACTCGAAATGGCTGCTCTTGTCTGCCTGAAAACCTGTGAGCTCCAGAGAAACGTTGCACAAAACATACATTATCAGTGAAAATATTTTCAGTTCAGTAATTAACAGCAATTAATTGATTGAAGATTAATCATTAGCATCCCTAATCTCCCAGACTTTTGATTTTTTTTTTCTAATTCATATGACTAATACTGGAAGTTTGACTCTATTCTTGACATTTCCATTTTATTCTTGATTCTTGAAATGAAAAATTTAAGATAACTTGAGATAAGATAAGAATTCTGCCATTTGCTCAAAAAATTACAGTAACATGAGAATAACAATAGAATATTAAATATAAAGTTAAATATATAAAGTGTTTAAGAATACTGGCAAAAATCCAGTACCTAATAGAATAACAATGGAAGTAAGAGAAGTTAAGTACGGAAGTAAGCTAAAATAGAAAAAGTAGTATTGGCAAGTACATTGAAAAGTAACACTGGCAGTGGCAAGTCAAAAAAAGTTATATTGCACCAGATAATAAACGTAAAGTAGCATGATATTAAAAAAAAAAACTATGATATCAAAAATCTTTCTGTTCTCATTTTTTCCTCTTACGCCTGTCCCTAAATCTCTCCTGCAGGACAGTGTAGTCTTTCCAGAGGATTTGTTAACAATAAAAAACAGGAGAGGACAGGACAGTGTATTTTTTCTCACTATAATCCCTGGAACAGAAGGAATAGGTAAATGAAAAACAAGAAAAAGAATGTTGTGCTACTTGTGAGACACATAATCGATCCATTATTGATTAACCAACCTGTCCAAGATTCTCTCCGGCGCGCCCTTCATGACCAGAATATGACCGGAGGGATTGTCCTCTGCCTCATGGATAGAGAGCTTGACAAAAAGGCAGGAGGAAAGGAAAAATGGTGAGGATATAACATTTAAAATGCGACGGTTTTAGTCAGAAAAAGACTCAAGACAGACACGCTCCTCAGTAATACTCAACAATGAATTTCACGTTCGTGACAGCAATCATTTTTTTTAGCTGCTGTTGTCATAGTTTTCCAAGTGTTTTGAAACAGAGTGCACATTGTGAGTCATATGTATTGCCTATGTTGAAAGAGCATTCATTCACACTCTCAAATGTATTCCAGTGGCGTTACACTTTGCATTAGACATTCCCCCACACAAACACACACACACACGCACACATACAAGCACACACACGACCCCAGGTAATTTGTATCTGAGTCACAGCATATCTAATCTCCGAAAACCAGAGCAAAATTGCTTTTTTTCCCCCCTTCAACACAGACGTTCCTATTTTAAGTCAGGGTACAGGTGTACAAAAAACATGCAGGAAGTCCTTTGTTTGCTTCAGCATCACTGTTGTGTTATTCATACGCTGGTTCAAATCTCCAGACAGGATGGAAAAGACGGGATGTAGAAAAGAGAAACAATCCTGCTGCCTTAATTGCTGCAGCGCCCTTGAGCAAGGTGTTAGAGCTCATTGCGATGACTTTTCACAGTTCAGTATTACCTTTTAATTTTAATTTGACTCCCACATGATGTAATAAAGCATGAAGCTTGACTTACGAGTGCCATTTGTGACTTGTAGTGTACAGTAAGATAGGACAAAATGGCAGTAACACCCATGAAATTATACTTTTGTTGTTGTTGTTGTTGTTTATGTAAATTCTGTCTATGAAGGAAGTATTCACTTGGAGCTTTTGTGGCTTTGCCAAAGCAATATGTAAGAATTGCAAGATTTTAGCCACCTGTCAAATTCATACTCGAAATGAAAAGTGGGCACCATATCATCACAGCAGCTGCTAACTGTAGCTGCTGTTAGCTAGCTGAGGTGGACAGTAACAAAGTACAAATACTTTGTTCCTTAAGAAGAATTTCAGGACACTTTACAGAACTTACTTTTCTGATAATGTTTTACTTTTACTCTCTACATTTTAACACCGATATCTGTTTTCTTTTCCTTATATTTTCAAAAAAAAAAAGTACTTCAGTTTAAATGCACTGGAAAGTTTAAATACACTGGTGTATCCATCAGTGTATATATCACGAATGACAGATATAACAAGATGAGACAGACAAGAGGGGGCTGCAAAGAAAAGGCTCAATTCGGTTAGCTTTGCACAAAAACAGCTGGTACAAACGGCCTTCAGAGAGTGATTTTTTTACTTTTAGACTTTAAGTACAATTCAGTCTGCGCTTTTTCACTGCAACTTCAGTAGGAATGAATTGAATCAGTACTTCTACTTTCACCAGTCTTTTTTGTACTTCTATTTGAGTAAAGAATGTGTGCACTTCTGCCACCTCTGGTAGTTAGCTCAGTTAGCCGTGCAGCCAGAACCGATCCTATTAGCTGATTCTACCGAGACTGGAAGCTCAGAGCACCAGGGGAGTTTTGGTGTTTACACCTCTGGCAGAGGAGCTTTGGTCCTCGGAGAGGAGGAAGTTTCCAGGCCCCGGGCGAGGAGCACGCAGCAGGGAATGCTGCTCTTTGTCTGCAATGGAGGACTTCTGCAACGCAACTTGACAATGTGATTGTTTGGAGGGTGAAATGATGGATCTCTATTTCTCATGCTCCCACGCTGACGTTGGCTGACACCCACGTCGTTACCATAACAACCCAAACTGATATGTCAGTGATGTCTGGACACACAATACAAATAACGGTGCCAGTCTGTCATAAAGATCTGAAATAAATCTGATTTGCCTGCAGTCCAAACAAAGTCTTAAGTCTTAAAGAGAAACTTGGATTCAGGAAGTGAATGGTTGCATTTCTCAGTTTAATACTAAAAACACCAGGTCTTCTCACCTAACCCCTCCTAAAACTTACTGATCTTCTCGCCAGAGTCAGTTCAAATAAAAAGGATTTCTGTGCACTGAAAGGCAGCAACAGATCATCCTCGAAGCAGCCAAAACGAACCATTTTGTGATCCACATTTATCCTTCTATCATAAATAACGCACATCACAACACTGCAACATCTTCGCTGCAGCTAAAAGAAGTGTTGTGCTTGTGGCCTGTTTGTTGGGCAGCTTCCAAGTTTAAATGTGTGCACCAGTGTGAATGTAAAGCAGGTTGTCGCTGTGAAAGAGCATGCATGTTCAGGCTGCCTTACCCGGATAGAAAAGGTTAAAAATGAATATGCATGATTCACTCAGAGCATCTAAAAAATGTTTTCCAAGTCTTGGAAAAAACGTCTTTGAAAACACCATAATAATGTCAGGTTAAGGAGCACAAACAGGACATACATACATTTATGGAAAATACATTACTAAGGTCAAACTTTTAACTAACAGAAACTTCCCCAGTTGATTGCTTACATTATTTTTTGTGTGACAAGTTTTCTGAAATGTTATGTTAAAAAAATGCAAATTATGTTCTATCTAATTCAATAGGCACTAATTTTCACGCATTTCCAGAAAAGAAATTGAACATTGGTAAAGCCAGGTTCAAAATTCTTGTTTCATGTTGCTGACTCATTAGAATGAACAGAAAATAGTGTCATCAAAACATTTTAAATAATTATTTTTTTTAGATATAAAATGATATATAAATCAGACTATGAAAAATATATGAACAAATTCCTCTGTAAAATAAAAACCCTTCAGATCATAGACAAAAATAAAACTGGAAAGTTTGTGTTATAGATGTGGATATTCTGCTTTAGAGAATGAGACATAGCAAGTTTTGAGACAACGGTGTTTAAAGATAGGTATTGTAAACTATTGTAAGCTTTTGCAAGAACGTACAGGTGAACAGGGTAAAAAAAATAATTCCCCAGGTAATTACTTGTATAAGACAGTTATTTTTTGTACTACGCATTTTCTGATTTTTTTATGTTAAAGTATGCAAATTAGGCACTATCTAGTTGAATACGCACTGATCTGCATACATTTCCACAACAGATATCTAAACACAGGTAAAGCTGGGTTCAACATCCTTGTTTCATTTTGCTGACATGTTACAGTCAGAAGTTTTAAAGAGGGAATTTTTTTTCAGCACTCCTAAAAAACAGAGAATACTGTCAATGGCCATTAAAAAGAATAATTTTTGCATTGTTTTTAGGAATTAGATGTCTTATATTTCAGGCTATGGATGATAGATAAAAGCTGCTCTGTAAAAACCTTCAAAATACAGATAGGAATAAAAGTTTGGTCTATGTAAGTGCTACCGAAAAAAATTAAAAATAATTGCAAATTACTTTCATGGTAAATGTTTTAAAGATATGGTGTTTAAAACTATGCACTGAATATTTTAAGTCCTTACACACTACACTACACAAAAAATTGTATTTGTAATGGGAAAGGATGGTATAAAATGCACAGCCGCCATGAATTAAGTTGCAAGTGGTCTATAAATGGATGTTGGGATTTCATTGTAGACTTGCATCAGCAGCGCTTCCAGCTCAAAGCCATGATGCAACATTAATCCAGTACCTGGTACTTGTTGGTGGAGTTGAAGGGGATTTCTGCCACTTTGGGGTTTCTGGCTCTCATGTCACGAACACTCCCACAGCACAGCTCGATGCATTTCAACAGAGCTGACTCTGATGCGTCCCCCGCTGTCTCCCTCTGGGGAAACACACACACACAGCCGAGCATTAACACAGTCACTCACATATGCATATTGAGAAATGAGTGTTGTCTGTCTCCCTGCCTGTGTTTATCACACTGTGATGGAAGAAGAGCTCTAACTGATTAAAGCAGCACCTGAGAGGACTTTCTTTACTTCCCTTATGGCTCTCATTTATAATGCAGATGGCCGAGTATCATCTGAATATCACCAACGCTTGTAATCTGGCTGCAATATTGTTTTTAGAGTTGCGTAAAAATTTAATGTAAAAGTAATGAAAGTGCTAAACGTAGCTGCCTTATTCAGTTCAGGAAATGAATAATAATTTGATTAAAACAGCTCATTTTTCTCCTGGAAAAAGCAATGCTGATTGGTCAGCCACGTGAGCAGTTTCCAAGGTTTCTTTTTGTTTTAGCTGCGACCAGCACCTCTATAGATCGCTCTGTTGGTCAGTCGACAAAAAATCTCCACCCTTTAGTGGAGATTTTTTGCCTTAGGAGGCTAAAATTGCATGGTGATCAGGTGTGTCTATGTGTGTGTGTGTGTGTGTGTGTGTCTATGTGTGTGTGTGAAGGTGTGTGTTTGTGTCCATGCCAATTGGCTAAAAGGGAGCATGGCAAAAGAAGTGGCCAATCACAAGAAGGGGCGTTCCTCTTAAATAGATTCACAGACTTGTGCAAGATTTAGCAGAAAGGCTGGTCATGAGTCAAAGGACAGCTGATTAACTGTTCACGCCAAATGGGAAAAGGGGGAGCGGCAGTGGAAGTGGCTTATAACAAAAAGGCACATAACTTCCAAATGGATTTGTGTAATATGACCAAACTCATGAACCATTTGTCGTAGACTTTTGTGTGTGGCATCATTGCACTCAGTAGAGTTCCTTTTATATTAGTGACTTAAGACATGCCCCCTAAAATTTAGCCACGCCCCCATATCTCACAAATGGTTTGTCATACATACTGGCAGCAGATGTCACTGGACTTGTCAGAGCATTTCTTTTTTCCACTGGTATGATTTAGTCTCACTCCTTACTCCTTGCTTCCACCAGGCAGGTCGTGCCTGCACTGCAGGTTTGATCCATCCATCTATCATGAGCAAGTAGGCTATGTAGTTAAAAAGTTTCTTTTTTGTCTGTTTTTATTATCAGGATTCTGCACAGGGTATTTTATTTTGAAAACTGACCAATTTGCTTGATCTGCTCTGCGTGGGTTGATGCAACATCTATCAAAAATAGACTTGATTGTTGTGTAGAATAGTGTAGAATGGCTGCACTCAGCTCCACAGTGACACAGCTTAGCCTGATGGAAATTAAGCCATTATACTTTAGCCACAATGGTCAAGTGCTTATGTATGGATGCGTGTGCATGCATGTGTCACAATAGCTGGTCGTAGCTATTGCAAATTTGTGCTTGTTTTTACACATAAATACATAATAATATAAATGTAACTCAAATCACTGCATTTAGCCTTGTTGAAATAAAGCTTGTCTTCCTTCTATTGCACATCCTTTCATTTAATTTAATTTTTATTTATTTTGGGGTTTTTTTAACAAACGATATGACACACATTCATTTAACCATAAAAAATCTGTTCCTTATAACACAGTCTCCTTAGTAGCCCAGTGGTTATTTTGGTTAAACCAGGTGTCTGTGTGATAACATGCCTAATCCATTCTGATCACACTGCCCTTAATCATCTATTTATTTTCTATTTGGATTTTTATAGGGTATATATAGAGTCTCTGTCATGTAGATTTCATAAATAGTTTTTGACAAATCTTCTAATGTTGCAAGGATTCTTAAAGGCATTTTTTAAGGATGGGTGCAAAAGGTTTTGGATATGAAAAGTTCACATTAGGTTGAAATATATTGTTGGACAAACACATTAGACCACTGCCTATTGGCAATAATCAATAACAAAGTGGTTGCTAAGGTTGTAGCAAACAAGTAAATCTATGCTTGAAGGAATTATGAAGGAGTTATATACAATATATAAGGTCCAGCCTGAGCACAGATGGTGTGGAAGTCTTTTTTTTTACAATGCTCAGAATTGAATTATCCCCTGTCTAGATGCACGTTGCTGTACTATTTGTTTTTGTGGTTTTTGCAGGTTTATCAGCTTCAACTTGTGTGACAGAGTTGCTTGTGTGGAGCTTGGATCATTTATGAGAAAATTCTCCTGTGATAACCCGTAAAATCCCCTGCGATAAAAATTCATGCAATGCAATTCATCCCGCTCTTGGAGCCAATTTATTAAAATCCATGCTGAACTGATTGACCTGACGCCCAATATACCAACGGGGGCCGAACCAATACAAGAGATTTCTCTTTGTTCCTGTTTATTCATTCATGAACAACCGCAAAACAAGGACACGCACTCTGCAAGATTTGTCCTTGTTTGTGCCTTTTCATGAATGAATAAATAGACCAAGGAAATTCCATTTCTCTGTTTTTCCGGGTGCAGACAGGGACTTGTTCTGGTAATGGTAGTAGAGCTTGGGCCTTGACTGCTGTGTTTGAGTGCTGTCAAGAGATATGGCTGTTACTTAATGCAGGGAGGAAGCCTGGGCACGTCGAGGTGCCGAGAAGCTGCAGCGCCAGGCTCTGCTCCCACCGGAGTCAAGAGGCTCTAATCCCTGTCGCTGAGAGCCACACAGAGAATTTCTTCAGGTCAATGTAGCACAGGTTGGAGGATAGCGGCCGGTAGAACACTGCACTAACACTATTGACTTACCCACCCAGCAGTGTGTGTGTTTGTGTATCAGTGTGGGGGAGTTATTTCCAGGGGTGCATTGGATTATCCACTGTGAGCATGTGTTTATGTGTGAGAGGGAGGTAATCGTGTGAGCCGGTGTGCATGTACTGCACCTGTGTCAAGTGGTATTGACAAATTATTTTTATGGGTTGTTTTTTACCCACTGGGTGCCATGTGGGTGAGAATCGATTGGCCACAGAAGAGAATACAAAGTACATTTACTCAAGTACTGTGTTCATGTACAATTTAGAAGTACTTTACTTGTGCATATTTACTTATAATATGATACTGTATATAATATCGTACTATTTGCTCCACTACATTCATTTGACAGCTGTAGTTGCTTCCTACATTATTTAACAAAAAACATACAATCATTTATAAAATATGATGCATTATTATAAAGTGTTTCATATACTCATTGTTATACTGCATACATTATCAATGGTGGAATGTAACTAAGTACGTTTATTCAAGTACTGTACCACAATTTTAATAAGATTTCCAGATTTCCATTCAGGGGGTAGATTGCACTTTTAATTTCAATACATTCACTACTAGCCTGGGAACCAGATGAATCTGTGTGCTCATACTTCATTTGTACTAGCAAATATATCAGACCACCCTCCCATTGAAGCAGATTTCTACTCATCATGGATTTCTTCAGGCGAATCACAAACTTTTATTCGATGTTGGGTGGGTTCAATCACTGAAAGAGGAGCGTCACCAATCCAGATTTATAAGGTCACAAGCACAACATACCGAGCTCAGGACACCAGTATAAAACTGTCAAACTAGAAGGTGTGGATGAAATATGAATCAAAATTCATTGCCTATTTCTTGCCTCAGATGTTTTCAGAAACACATTTTCATGAGTTTGCTATTTAAAAAACTGACCTGACTGCCATTTTTTTCCTGTTTGAAAGCCAATCAAGCACCATCCCAACCAGCATGTGCCACTCAAGCGCTAGGTCACAAGTTTTATCACTCTGACTGGTTGTAGGTGGATCCCATTGGCAGAGGCAATTTTATCTGTGCCTGTTAAATGGGAAATTGAAAATAAGGCGAGAGATTCACATTTGTGAATTAGACTGGTGATGCCAGCCTTTTCAGATAAAGATGTTGGATACAATCCCATACCATCACTTAATAAACTAAAACACATCATTATACACTAGACTATACAACTGTATGTGAGGTAGTTAAAATGAGCTCAAACTCAACCAGGTGCAACATTAAAATGCTGTTTAGATGGTATAAAATATGATAATATAACACTGATAAGGGGCTAATGAGGTGCATAATGAATCATTTTGCTCCTAATACTGAAACACATTATGCTGCACATACTTCTGGACTTTTACTAAAAAATTATCAAAGATGTTCTATGTAACAAGATAATACATTGCATTTATCCTGATTTATCTGTGTGAAAAATACCATTTACGTGTCAGAATGTTCAGAAGATATGTGGCTTGTGAAAAATGGGTCCAAAATTTAATTCAGTGACAATGGGGTGAAAGAATAGGTCACTGTTCTCCCACTGGTTTGATTAGACTTGGGATCTGCTACTACTCACCTAGAATGGCGGGGCAGTATTGAAGCCTGACACAGATACAGGAAACAACTTTAATGTGTGCGGTCTCTTTTCAAAAATTTCGTTTCCGGTAATATTTTGAATTAAAGCATTTGCTTTATAATGCATGCTTTTTAATGAGTTTTTTTTTCCCAGTGTGGTATTACTACTTGTACTGAAGTCACAGGTCTGAATATTTCCTCACTGCCCAGAGTTAGTCAGTATAATTTCCTTCATTTCCATCAGTTAAAAGGTTAAAATGTTGCTTGCATTAGTAATAAAAGTGCTAACATGCATAATGAATTTGTTTACTTCTACTGTAAAATGTTTGCACGGTATGATGTTAATGCTACTGTTCATATTTTGCTGCATTTTAAATTAAAGATAAAGGCTGATGTTATTTTATCCTTCTAATGATAGCAATAAAACCCTGAAGACACACAAACAACAGTGGGTTTAACTTTTGAAAAGATGTATTCCTCAAGCTGTGCCCATTGCAGTAAAACAACATGTCACCCAAGTGTAAAGGTATGGCTCCTTTGTGTTTATATTTAGACTTAGATAGTAGTGAAGTTACGTGCCATGAAGGAATAAACTATATCAAACTATATCATTAATTGTTTTCAGTCTTGTCATGGGATAGACACAATTGAGAGCTGAAAATCCACCCATTTCAAGTACATTTAAATACAAATTTTACTATGAATTTAATTAAAATGGAGTATTTCTCCTACTTTACTTCAGTAAATTATCTGAATACTTCTTCCACCACTGCTTCTTTTTGACTGACAGGTTACCTGACACCGTCCTGATGCTGTTAACTTCACCCAACCGGCAAAACACGTAGGCAAAATCATGTCTTATGAATAATGTGCATGCATTATTTGATTCTAATCTGTAAAAGCCTGCTCATAACGTCCTTGGATTAAACTAAACCTGTCATACCCCATTCCTTTAGAGACTAGAGATAATTCATGAGACGGAAACATCAATGCAAAGCTTTGTGAAGCTGCTGTTTGTGTCTGTGTGTGGTGGAGGGTTATACCATCACAACGGAAAGGTCCTCCTGTCCGGCTTTGAAATCAGCTCTGTTGCACAGGCCGGCCACGCGAGACAGAGCGATCCAAGTAACAGAGCTCTTGTCAAAACCGGAACCTGAGAGAATAGCAGAGGGAGCTGTGTTAGACTTTTTTTTAAAAGTAGGGCTCATGCAGTATTTATGTCACCGACTTAACTCTCGGTTCACAGAGGAGCACTGGACATTGTTGCTAAATAACAGAGGTCAGTTAAGTTGAGCAATCATGTTTTCCATGTGATTTTTCAATTCCCCAGCTTTAAAAATAGCATTCATTTTTAACAAGAATGTCTCAAAAAATAAAAGCTATTTGGAAAATTTCTGGTATCAAAATTTCATCCCTCCCACCCAAGTCGTACTGAAAATGACCCTCACTCTGCTGCCGGCGCCTACATCCATTTTTCATTTTGGTCTCGACTCTCTGGAGTGGTCACTGTCACTGTTATTGTGAAAACAGAATATGATAGCATCACACAACAGACCGTACACAGTGGCAAACTGTGGCTGGAGTTGTTGAACTTGACAAAACGAAGTACAAAAGGCTCCGAAACCTGCAACGACTGCAAAAAAGAGTCTGGTCTCCTGAAAACTGAACACACTGTCTTTTCTTTCAGCACTTGCACTTTTTCAGCAGTTGCATTTTACAGTACACATATCAGACGTAACAAGCTGTACTTTGTACCAAAATTAGACAAAAACTAGGAATAATATGTTGTTTATAAGACAGTATTAGATCCTTATCAGACTTTCTTATAGAGTAATTAGGGACACATTACAACAGAATTGCACTGTAAACTAAAGTGTATTATTTCCCACTGTTAGATCCTTATTAGAAATTTTTGGAAGGTTATTATGGACAAATCAAACCTGAACTGTACTGTAAACTAAAACTTGTTGTTTCTTACTATTAGACCCTTATTATACTTTATTACAGGCTAATTAGGGACACATTACCAAAGAACTTCACTGTAAACGACACTGTATTATTTCCCACTGTTAGACCCTTATTAGTCTTTCATAGAGGGTAAAATAGATCTGTACTGTAAACTTAAGTGAAATCACATATCTGCTATTTCTCCATTTAAAAACCATATATTTTGTCTGCTGTGACTGCGCTTGGAGTGGATTTATTACAACGCTGTAGGCAGATGATGTGATTTGATCGAAGAAGTAGGCATTAGCCTTGGCTACTCTGTCAGTTGTATGGGACCAGTCAAAGAAGGTGTGTCTCAAGTAGCAGATTACAAATTACCCACTCAGAAAGTCTAATAAGGGTCTAACAATGGGCCTACTAAACAATACTTTCTAATAAAGAACGTTATTTCTAGTTTTTCTCTAATTCGATAGAAAGTACAGGTTGTTAAGTCTTATTAGTGTACTGTAAAATAAAGTGTGACTGTTCCAGCTGTATGGCCTTTGGCTGCACTGCTGGCTACTTTTTGTATTATTGCACAATCATCTGACTCAATACGCAATGGTATGCAGAAAGCTCCTGTTTATTTATTATTTTTCTTCCAAACCTTTTGGTTTTTGCTAAAAGCTTATTTGAAATTTGGCTCGATTTGTGGCTGTTTGGTAGGAGACAGGAATCTGATTGGTTCCGCAGCAGCAGCCTTGCCCAGGAACTCTGGGAAAAGACGTGTTTTGTAGCTGAGGGTTGTGCCGCCCACTGCATACCGCTGCTCAATTAATCCAAGTGGCAGTGCGAAAAAGCAATGTTGGTTGGCGGCGTGAACATTGGACAGATGAATTCCGGCAGGTGGTCACACTCCCTCTCTGCATTCCCACACACTCTCTATCTCCCCTTTATATCTCCCATCTTTCCTCCAAGCTCTCTCTTTTCTTTTTCCTCCTCCTCCCTTTCTTTTCCCCACCTCTCTCTGTCTTACCCGTCTGGTCCTCTGTGGTGTCAGCCTCGTGGATCTGGTTGTCGAACCACATGTGGGCCACGGTCATGCGGTTCTGGGTCAGCGTGCCCGTCTTGTCGGAGCAGATGGTGGAGGTGGAGCCGAGAGTCTCTACGGCCTCCAGGTTCTTCACCAGACAGTTCTTCTTGGCCATTCGCTTGGCAGTGAGAGTCAGACACACCTGGGAGGACGGCGGGTGGGAGAGAAAAAGGAAGGGGGTGGTGAGGTGAGAAGGAGGGAGGCAGGCGGAGAGGATGGATGATTGTTAGTCGACGAAGGGGGAGAGCATGTGTACGCACTGGTGCATTCAAGTGTTTGTGCATGTGAAACCATGCGTGCTCCAGGTGCCTTACAGCGTATTAGTGTGTAGGTGTGTGTGCATGTGTGTGCTGCTCACCGCATACTGCTGGTTGGCTGGTTAACAGCAGGTGCACAGGCACATAAAAATACAATGAACAGACACATTCCATATGTTGTAAGAGACACATCAGCACACATTAATTCAAGCTGACCACATTACTCAAATAGCAACAAATGCAGTGCAAACCCACACAAACATTTCCCCACATGACTTGTGATGTGTTTAAAGCAAAAACAACCAAAGAAACCAGTCACTGGAAGTTAATTTATTTTCTGGGACCAGTGAAATGTCGACTGATGGCATTTCAAATGCCAGCTGGCATCCACCTCAGCTCACACTTTGTTTATTGTTGCAGAAAAAGTTAGATGCACTTCAGCATTGAGCGACTCCAACAGTCAGTAATAAATCACCTGCTTTGCTGTGTTCTGTAGCATCATTAGAGCTACAGCTAACATTCACTGAGGGTAAATTTGAGGGAGGAAAGCACAGGTGTAACTAATAGCATTGAAGGTGGCTTTGTTCCATTTAGGTGTGCCAACAAGCCACGACAGTGAGCCAGCAGGCACAATATCAGGGCTTTAGAACTGGCATGCTCAAAGCTGCACTAATCAATATTTTTATGTTAACAATAGATCAAATTACTGCATGTAATGAAGAAACAGCTGCTCAAGACAACAAACCATAGAGAATTAAAACCCAATTCTACATTTTTCCACTTAGTTCTACAGAGTGTTAAGCCTCTTTTAGCTCATTATTTTGGTTTTCAGGCCCACAAACTCCAATTTCATGATCCCCATTTTCAGCAGCATTAGGCACATGGATGTATTACTGAACAGACCAAATGGACACAAGGCATCACAGGGACCATGAGAGTCTATTTGAAGTGACTGTTGTCTTTGCAAAAGTCAATCATGTGACTACAAAGAGATAAAACGACAAAAGTACTATAGAGAGGTATAAAACTACCACAAGGAGACAAAAATTACCACAAAGAGACACAAAAGTACCACAAACATGACACAAAATGACTACAGAGACAAAACAAACTATAAAAGAAGCATAAAGCTATCACAGGGAGACAAAATCAACTATTAGGAGGCACAAAAGTACCACAAAGAGATAAAAAATTACTATTAGGAGACATAAAACTGCTGCAAAGAGACATAAAATTGCTACAAAGAGACACAAATCAACTACAAAAAGACACAAAACACCTTAAAAGGAACACAAAAATACCACATAGAGAAACAAGACAACTACAGGCATTGTGTGTCTGGGTGCGCTTCCTGTAAGATGGGGTGGGAGGCCTTTAACATGTTTTGTGCACAGAGGCCGGTTGTCTCATAATTCATCTATGTTCAGTCAGCTGTTTTCTGCAAAAATCTCATTAAGCCGTGTAAACTACCAGCAGTTAATGACTAGCTGGTGAAGGTCATACATCAAGCAGCCAAAGAACAAGATTTTTTTTACCAACTGTTGGTTGAGACCAAAACAAAATTAAAAGGATAGAGGATATTAGATGTATACTTTCTGGGTGGCTAGAAACACTGATTTCAAAAAGTCTAGACAGCAAAAAAAAAAACAAAAAAAAAACAAAACATGTGACATGCCATTTCTGCAAATTTAATCCAAGCCACATATGGAGGCAGTTTTGAGTAGCAATTCCACTCGGATTTCTATAGATGTCTCTCAGTTCAGCTGTTCAAACTGGATTTCAAAGTAAACTCCCTTCTTCCAAACTCCTTTAGCATTAGTCGTACTGTGACACTCGATGACAAAGTCAAATTCAGAATGAGGTGAGGAGGTGCATCAGAGCAGTTGAGCATAGCGTTGGAGGACAACGGAGAGTTTGTCTGGTGGAGTTTTGCGCCACAACATAACAGCGTGATTGTTTGGAGGGTGAGATGACAGATTTACATTTGCTTTGGAGTTGAAAAACCTTGTCACCAGACATAGTTATCTTAGCAGCTCATGCAGATGGGTTGGTGACGTCTGCACACACACATCTGATTTGATCATTTGCAAATAACAGTGTGGACAGTCTGTCTGAAAGATCTGATATGAGAAACAGATCTGACGTTTCAGTTCCTGGTTTTCCCGCGTCCTTCGATTACCCACACCTGTGTCTCATTAACTCGTCCATCACTAATTTTGCCAGCAGTCAACCCTGTATATATAGCTGTTCCTGTTACTCTGCCAGGTTGTCTTCTTTTGTCTTCAAGAGTTCATCACTTCCCATTTTTTTTCCATTGTTTGCTCCCATAGTTTTTGACTTTGGTCTGTTTATTGGATTTTTATTGCCATCTCTGTACTGGCATCCTGTTTATGACTACCTACCTCTTCAGCAAAGACTTTGCCTTTCTGAACTTTAACTCATATCCTGTGTGGTTCTCTGCACCAACATTTTATAAGGTTATAATAAGTCAGATGTGTTATTTTAAGCTTGTTTCTGCACACCCGGGTGTCAAAAAAACCAATGAATGCAGCTTTAAATGGCCTACAACCATCACCAATCTTATTAGTTACACCTGTGTTTAATAGGACCACTGTCAGAAAGATCTATACTCTGCACACATCCTAATCATACTGTATAAATGTAACCAAAAGCTGCCCTGCTACCAAATGTACACAAATACAAATCAAGTCACACCCTCCTATAACCCACCATCTCCACACAGCTCATTATTACAGCTCTATTTTTTTTTTTTTTTTTTTTTTTTAAAAAGATAATAAAAAGATTTATAATTACCATTTACAACACAAACACTCTTTAACCTTTTTGTTTGTTGTTGTTGTTGCAGTAATTTATAACCTTTCCCCATGGTGCTGTTCACAACTCCCAGCAGCACATTATGACCTGTCCTTGCTACAAGGGGACCTTGTTTACTGTAAACTGAAGTGCACATTGTCTTTTTGCAACAGAAACAAGATAAGCATGTACAGGAACATAAAATGATAAAGAGCGTTTAAAAAATGATTAGTAAATCAGTATAAAGTCCACCAATCATCTCTAAAATCGGTAAAAACTTTATATGATGAGCAGCTCTCATAAAACACACACGGTACTCACAGTGACAGTAGCCAACAGTCCCTCAGGCACATTCGCCACGATGATGCCAATGAGGAAGATGACGGCTTCCAGCCAGGTGTAACCCAGGATGAGTGACAGGATGAAGAAGGATACGCCCAGGAAGACAGCCACACCTGTGATGATGTGGATGAAATGCTCGATCTCTATGTTGATGGGCGTACGCCGGACCTCAAGCTCTGACGCCAGCGTGGCGATGCGACCCATCACTGTTCGGTCACCGGTGGCAATCACGATGCCCCGGGCCGTACCTGAGAGGGAGGGTGAGTCACTGTTAGTCTCTCTGGATAAAAGATTCAGTTGGCAGTCAAGCAGCCATTGTTTTTGTCTTACTGCTTTAGTGAAATGTTTATCTGATTCTCAGATCAATATGCAAAGAGACAAATGACTGTTAACAGTGTGTGAGACACCGTAGGAGTCGAGTGGTGTATTTTGTAAACAGGAAAGAGGCTTGATAGGGAGGTGATAGCTGGATAAGAAGTTGTGATGGATGGAGGTGGATTACAGGTGTTTGGCCAGTGATTAATGGTTGGTTGGACTGAACAGATGCTGCACTGAGTGAGTGAGAAAAGAACCGGAATCACCTAAAATACAACAAATGTAATCCACAGATGTGGCTGGCAGCAGTTTTACAGGGACTATTTTATCAGTAGAAAGTAGTTCCAATTAAAACTGCTCAAAGGGAGATATTGTTTAGTCCAATTCCCAACATAATGTGTTGGTAAAGCATCTCAAGCACAGCAGAATAATGAGAAAATAAGAAGGCACAGGTGGAGGGCAGGGTCTCTGTGGATGCAGGCGCTACCACACACTTCTGGTGGGTCGTGAGTGACGACTGAGAGGGATTATCTTCGTATGAGTCTATGCATTGTTTTTAGGGGAAATTCTGCCTTCAAAGTGCCTTTAAATTCCTCACAAAAAGTAAGGTAATTTATTCATTTTCAAAATTATTAGCATCTTGTTGTCCAGACCACCCATGTTTTCTCCTCACGTGATGGAGTCACATGAAATCTGGTTGTAAATTCTGTCACAGTAGGTGGGAAAAAGTTGAAATACTTTAAATGAAGGAACAGAGGAAGAGGTTGGATGCACTTCCAACTACTCACAAGAACTGCAGGCCTTTTGACATGGATGAAGATGCAGTTGGTGCTGAAACACACTTGTCCATGTGCTCCAGTGTTTTTGGACTTATTTTAATTACAGCAATTTGAGTAGTTGTAATTAGTTACTTCCAGATTTCCCTGATTATGAGTATTATTAGACTTAAAGGACCAGTGTGTAGGATTTAGTGGCATCTAGTGGTGAGCTAGACTGCAAACATGTCACCCCACCCTCCCTTTCCTAATGGGAGAAAATGAAAGGCCACATCTAGAGCCAGTATTTGGCTTGTCCATTCTCAGCTATTGAAACATGGCAGTGCAAGCCCCTCATGCCCTGTAGATGTAAATGATTCAATCTAAGGTGAGTAAAACACAATTATTTGATT
Organism: Lutjanus erythropterus; assembly: GCF_056507025.1. NCBI lineage: Eukaryota > Metazoa > Chordata > Actinopteri > Lutjaniformes > Lutjanidae > Lutjanus > Lutjanus erythropterus. The sequence goes on from NC_139328.1 coordinate 23,332,669, forward strand.
ATTTTATTTTATTTTAAATATTAAATACCATTTTTGCCATATTCTTCTAATAGATGCCTGTAAACATTACACACTGGACCTCTAAAATTAACATTTTTTTCCAGAATGAATGTACAGCATCTTGGAAACAAACTTTATATGCAACATAGATTAGAAGTTAGATGTAGATGTTGCTGAAGTAGCAGATTCTAATGTAAGAAGCCCATTGAAATCCTTACTGCGTAACTGTTCGATGATTGATAGAAACTGAAATACCAACTGAAATCCCTATGGATTGACACTCATTAATAATCTTTATGCATTCAAAATTCACTAACTACATAGTGGATGTGATGGGATGGAGGAATGCCTGCTCTGATAAATCATACACTGAAACACACTCATGGATGAGTGAGCAATGCAAAACTGTGTTGATGTCCAGATGGCTGAAGAAGAAAGACATTTAGAAGCGATAAGAGACAATCTTGGCCAGATGTGGCCTACTGACCCTCGACACAGTTGGTGGAAAAGAAGCAGATGTTGCGGGTCTCCAGAGGATTTTCGTGTGTGAACTCTGGGGAGCGAGTCTGAGGCTCAGATTCTCCCGTCAGAGACGAGTTGTCCACCTTCACAGGGAGAGAGAGCAACAGAGAATAGCGTTACCCAGATAGACTCGGGGACAGACACAGGAGAGGAGCAGAGGAGGTGAGACTGACAGGGTGGAAATGAGAGAAGCAGCACTGATCAGCAACAAGTGCAAGGATGTAACACTTGTCACGTCAAAACTGTCTTGTCTCTCGCTGATTTTTCACACGTTCCACTACAGGTGAAGGAATGTATACCACTGATCACCACAGTCTCATTACGCTGCTTCAAACTCCAGTGAGATCAATTGGAAAATGAAAGCTGGTGGAACTAAAAGGGTGATATTATGGAGAAATTTTCACCCTTCAGCAACATTAAGTATGCAGAAAGAGATAAAAATGTCACTAATTAAGACAGTCACTATGTTTACATGCATTTTTTTCCTTATTCTGAAACAAACAAAACTCCTACTGAGCAGTTTGCATGATTAATGAAAATTAATCTTCCCCTAATATTCCAGATTATGGACGTTTCTTTGGTTCAAAATAGTTTTTTTTCCCCCAAGGTTTCCACCGGCAGACTTGTTTGATCATGTAAACACAGCCTCCCTTTTTCATTTGTGTAATCACCTTCTTGAAAAGGTCTGCATTGGTGATATTTGCGCATATCCAAAAACCTGCTGATATCCAAGTCTTTCATAATATTTAAAAGTAGGTGTGTGTCTCCCTCCAATCAATTTACAGCACAGAGTTGACTGTAAACAGGCGCAAACGGCAGTAGAAACTCCAGCTGAGATGCATAGTCTAAATTTGCACGTCCAAACAATGCTCCTAAAACCAGAATAATATTGAGTAATGTCTTAATCAGAATATGCTCCACTCAGAGTAAGGCCTAATTCATAATATTGAAGTGGAATACGATGTTAGCCCTGCGATGAACTGGCGACTTGTCCAGGGTGAACCCCGCCTCTCGCCCAATGTCAGCTGAGATAGGCTCCAGTAGCCCTGCGACCCTTACGGACTAAGCGGTTACAGAAAATGAATGAATGAATGAATACGATGTTTACATGGCCTGTGTCACATACATGTATCAAATAATAGTGGAAAATTAGTGTGCATACTGTGCAATATTTGATGCAGGTGAATTTTAACTTCAGTGTGCAAAATCAGTGCTTCATTCAGGTGTATTATCATCATTCTATGTGCAATATTAATATTCCCTCTGTGCAAAGGTGTTAATTCAACTGTTGGATCCATTTATATTGTGCATACTGTTCCTATTTTTATATTTCTGCTTGTTTAAATTGTTCATATTTTTATTTTATGAATTTTTTGTTCACATCCTCTTGCTTGTATTTTTAGATTTCATTTTATATTTTTATTGATGATGCTTTATATTTTTGCAATCCACTTTGCTGCCGTAACACTGAAAATTTCCCTGTCGTGAGACTTATAAAGGATTATTTCTTCTCATCTTATCTGGTGACCCTCCAGCCTTCCCTGCAGCACCATGAGCAGGTTACCATTTTTGATTCCAAGTGAAATGTCTCAGCAACTACTGGATGGATTGGAAATTTGCTACAAACATTCATGTGATACAAGGATGTACAGAATTAACTTCAGTAATCCTATGACTTTTCATCAGGCCAAGTCTTCACCCAATACTTTGTGTATGACGAAAATACCTGCAAAACCAATAATACTTCCATCAGCCTGTGCTGTACTTTGTTTTAGTGCTGATTTAATGGCATCTAGAGGTGAGCTCGTAGATTGCACCCAACTGAATTCTGTTCACCTCACTCTCCCCTTCCAAATGTGTAGGAGTACCTATGGTGGCTGTGAAACTTGTGAAATACACTAAAGGACATATCTGGAGCTAGTGTTTGGTTTGTCCATTCTGGGCTACTGTAGAAACTTGGCTGTCCAACATGGCTGCTTCTGTGAAAGGGGACCCATGCCCTCTGTAGATAAACAGCTCATTCATAGATAGCAAAAACAAAATTATCAATATTTTCACATGATTATACACTAACCCATTTAATCCTGAATTTTTGCCAAACATGAAAGTATCCTAATCTTTTGTCCTTAGTAACCATTTGAAATAATCACTCATTTGTAATTTTTTAAATATTTTTATAGAAAAGTAGGTAAACAACTGGGTTTTATGGTCAGTCACAATAGTGACCGGTGGGATAATGTGTAGACTGATATTAAATGATTTCTCCAAAGCAGTCATCAAAAATATCAACCCAGTTACTAAAACATTTACATCTCATTCACTGGCAGTATGTGGGGTACAGCTAGAATGCTCTATCACGTGGTTTCTTAAAGTGTGACCCGTGGGCTAATTGCAGCCTTCAGAAATATCCAGGTAACTGGAGCAAGGTCGTATCCAGGTTTCTGAAACCAGAAGTAAGGTCTTATCCAGGTTTGTGAAACCAGAGGTAAAGTCTTAACCAGGGGTAACCTGGGGTAAAGTTGTATTCATGTTTCTGAAACCAGGGGTAAGATCTTATCCAGGTTACCCCAGTTTCAGAAACTTGGATAAGATCTTACCCCTGGATACCAGGTTAAGATTGTAACCAGTTTTGTGAAACCAGAATAAGCTGTTTACATACACAAAACACAGATAGTCCAAAAACCCCTTTAGACGCAGGATACTTGTGAGCATGTGAACACACTCAAGCCCTTCTAAAGTGCATGGGTCAAAGCACAAGGTGAAAGGGCTTTAATTTATTCAAGACATGTCCAAATCTGAAAGATTGTTAACAGCACCTTGCTATATACCTAAATACACTGTCTTATCCCACCGGCCACTATTGTTGCCGTCAACATGTTTACTCATTCTGTGACCACACTGAACAAAGTGGAGTAATTACAAATGCATATATCAATACTAGACACCTTAAAGATAATGTCTACCAAATATGTTTGTCCTGTCTTTATGTTAACATACTTTAATAACCTTTTGTTTGCAGGTTTTGATGCAGCCATCTTATTCATATGGTGCATTCATGAAATAAACATCATGTCATGTGACAGTTTACACTAAACATGTGACACTGCACATATTTCATGGGGACTTGCATTGATACATCATTCACTAATATTTTTAGAGCCTTATAACTGAACAAGTTTTTTACAGCCACTATTGTGATCGATGGGGTTAAATGTGCTAATGAAAAAATCCTCTGATATATCCCCCTAACTCTTAAACACTGGACCTATAAAATTGATGAACATGATAAACAGTAATTGATTAAAAAGTATTGAAAGAATTAAAGTTGAAAATAAAAAGTAAACAGCAAATCAGCTGAGCTACTGTAATCCCACACAGACCTGCAGGCTCCCCTGGGCTGAGCCCATAGCTCCCCTCCCCTACCTTGCATCCGCTAGAGGAGATCACTCGAAGGTCAGCTGGGATGCGGTCTCCCCCTTTGATCTCCACCAGATCTCCCAGCACCACAAGCTCAGCATTGATTTGCATCTTCTCCCCCTCCCGGATCACCAGCGCTTGCTGGCATGGGCAAAAAGGAAGAGAGAGATGAGGAGGCAGAGGGAGTACGAGGAAGGGAGAGAGAGTTTGGGAACAGAGAGAGGATTTAGTCAGAGCAAGAGAGAGAAGTGCGATAAAAAAAAAAGTGCCAGAGGGTGTAGAGGTATGTGAAAGGGAGAGATAGAGAGAGGAAAGGGAGAAAGAGGAAGAAGACAGGTAGGGAAAAAGGAGACAAGGAGCGAGTGAAAACAGCCTAAATAGATTAAAGAATTAGGCAATCGAAGTGCTAGAGGTGGATAACGCGAGGGGAGTTTTTATGCAAACACACTCACAATCCGAAGTTGGCTCAAACATTTATTCTTCCTTTGTGCAAGCTTATTAGGTTTCCACTCAGTGAGTGTGTAAGCCCTACTTGAGGGACGGCTTATTGATTCAGAAAGCTCTAAGACTACACCAAACACCAAATGCATCAACTTACCTGTGGCACCATTTTTTTGAAGGAGTCCATGATACGGGAGCTCTTGGCCTCTTGGAAGTAGGAGAAACAGCCGGTGATGATGACCACGGCTGCCAGCACCACACCCAGATAGAGCTGAAACGGGGACAAACCCAAGCCACAGGGGGGAGTCTATGTCATTATCAACTTAGTTTGGTTCATGTAAGGCATTTTTTAAGTGCAGGAAAAGGGGATTTACAAACCTCGAAAAGGTTTTAAAACAGCAAACCCTTCAATTCACCGTGCAAGAGACAAGTTAAGAGCGAGGAAACCTGGGGAAGCTCTCAGTCTTAGTGGAAGATTTAAAAGGAAGAGTCGTCCTCAAGCTGAATTCTCGTGTACTATTCCTGTCATCTTTGACGGCTCATTCAATGTTAGTCCAAGTGAACATCTGTCTCCCAAACCCAGAAAAACCAAGAACTGACACTCTGATCTGCAAGGCCACCAAGAGACACTTTCTGAACTGGAGCCTGGCTCTGCAGACTAAAGCATGGAACATTTATGGGCCATTCCACCGAATCAGTGCCAGAATAGTGTATGCAGAAATATGCATGAAAAGTACTTTTATAATACATTATATTATCAAGCAGAATGTCCTGCACTTTGCCCTAATGGGAAATATTAAGATGTGTGATGTAAAATCTTAATAAAAACTACCTAGAACAGGATCTACTCATAACTTTTGGGGGAAATTCTTAGAGGTGCATCGCTAGAAGAAACTCTTTGTACTAGGAAGCTTTATGAATATGGCCCCAGATCATAAATTCATAATTTGTTGGTTAAAATACACATCTTAGTTGCGTCTCCAGATTTTCATTCAGTCTTGTAACCCTTACACATTTCCATTTCCACATACACATTGACTTTGTGTATTTTTGATCACGTCATAAGTGTGACTGAGAGTTTCAATCTCATCGTTCAGTCTTGTTACATAAATCATTTCTTACATGTTATGTAAGGGATTTTTTAAAATATAGTTTGGACAAACCACTTGAAGGTGCAAAGTGTTCTCATGCTATTAGTATATAGATATCATGTGGCTACATATCAGGTATTTGCTAATGCTGTGCTAAAAACTCAGTCCTGTTAACTTTTTGTCCTCAATTAGAAACTTTGTAATAGGTAAAAAAAAAATGGCATGAGATTGACCATTGCACCCCTTGAATGGTTAAACGTGTTATTGGATGCATTTCTGAAACAAGGTAAAGAAAGCAGTTACAACATGCAAGTGGTACTGATTTGGTGGAATAGTCCTTTTTTTCTGGTGTATGTTATGTTATTTTCAGTGAACATTTTCAGTTCTACCAGTGAAAAAGCTGTTATGACTCAAGCTCTCACTGATGCAAACAAGACAGCGAGACACTTTGGATGAAAGCATCTGCCACCAGCTGGTGTACTGAATGTCCTGGACTCCTGGAAAACAAAATTCTTAAACCCTGAAAAGTTGCCTTTTTCGAAAGGTGCTGCTTTCATTTGACAGCAACAACAGAATGTTTTGCCTTTTTTTTTTTACACTTGAATGCTTTTTTTTTTTTTTTTTTTTTTTACTGTAGCAGTGCAAACTCTTCTGAACCAGGAAATACATCTGTATCCTCAGAAAATCACTTGTCAGTGTTTACAACATTTGCCTCCAATTCAGTGTGCAGGTTGCAGCTCCTTTTTGGGCAGATTTGAAGCTCAGCTTTTGTGCCTCTCCCTGCTTCAGGAAACATTTGCACTCGTTCACCACCTGTACAGAAGTGTAGAAGCAGCATCTGTCCAGGCAGGTGACACATTTTAATCTACTTAAATTTAGAGTTTTGATTTGCCCAAAACTATGGGTTAATCCCACACAAATTGCAGAATAAACAGACTGAAGGGATTTTGTGTCCTCAGTGTGGTCTGAATGAGAGAAAAATAAGTCTTAAGGAATCAGGTCTTGCTAAAAAATAATAAAAATGCCTTAGTACAGGATATTTGTGAGGAAAAAAGGGATGAACCTCATACAATTTACAACAGAAAATCTGATAAATATTTATTATGCATGAAAGTCTCCTCTGTAACATATAAAAGGTTCTAAGAGATCTAAGTGGTGGTTCAAACGTGTTTCATAACCTTAACCTGGTGCCATTTTTTATTTCTTAAAATAATAATTTAAATCATATATATATTTTAAATATCACTTTTATATTAATCAACTAATCAACATAAATATAGGCAATGATGATGATGATGAATATAAATATATTAGCTTTTCAGTACAACTTGTTTTTACTACAAAGATACTGAAAGAAAACTAATCCACTCAGTCATGTTGACCATTATGCATCTAAGGATGAAAGGGCTAGTTTGTCTTATTTGAAGCAGAGTTGTGTGAGGTATTTATCCATTGTCAGTGTGTTCTGGGAGGTAAAGTAACTGATTTTGCCGACGGAGACTGGTTGTGATATTTGGCTTCTTTAATGGCCGTTTCCTGTCAGCAAAGGCTGTCTGACAACACGTTGAAAATGTTCTCATTACAGTGTACACTTTAACTGATATTGATACCTTTTGTTCATTGCTTAGCTCCCTGTAAGTATACACTGACTTTTAGGACCTCATACAACTCTGCTTCAAATAATCCAAATCATCCCTTTGAGAATTTCCTTTTACACATTCACTGTCCTGCATCCATCTCTGTGTCTCATGTAAAATGCAGTTTCTGGTTGATTGTGGACAGCACTGAACTTTTGCATACATAAATCATTTTTTTTTTTTAACATAAACGCAATGAGAAATTGTGGCATCACAGATTTCAGTATTTTTCATAACTTTCTCCCACTTGGATTTCTTAAGACCTTTGATATGTTATAAAAGACATATTCATGAGACTACAGAGAACAGTTGAAAGAGTTTCCGTTGCAGTTTGTGTGGGATCATGTCGTATAATGCCTGCGCTATTAAAGGAAGACTGCAAATATGAATTTTAAAATACGGTAGTACGTTCATTGTGCAAGTTCAGCAGCACTTTCAGGAGCCTGTGAATGCTCAAACATTTTCTCAAACAGAACAAGACAATGCATTCTTTCAGCTCGTACATATCCATAAAAATAATGAAAATTAAGTTTTAATCCAACAACAGCAATGTGTAAAGTTCTGTTAGGGTGGATTTTCATCTTAAATAACTGCTTGTACATTATGCAAAGGCTCAAAGTGCCAAAGCTGCAGGCAGTCAGGGCTTTGAAGTAGCTCACCAGAGCATCCAGCTGTACATACTCAGTACTGAATGTAGAGATTAAATCGTGAGGAGATTAAAGTTATCACGTGTGTGCATGTGCGTGTGTCTATCTACTGTATGTCACTGTATATTATGCAACGGCTTAATGCTTGTCTGGGGTTTGGAGAGCGCTGAATGATGATTGCATAATGACTCAGAGCCATAAAGTGCAGTATGGATGGCTGCTTGGCTCCATTTGATCAGCGGTTGGTCTGAGTATTTATCCGCACTAATGCCAGGAATGATGCCAGTGTCAGCGGTTGTTTTTACGTCACACTCTCTGATGGGAAGGTGGGGGGGCCTCTGTGTTTATTTGTAATTCTATACTAAGGAGGACACAATCCTGGAGTGTTTTAATGGGTTTAAATGCGTTTTATGTGTTTTTCCTTCTATTTAAATGCCCTTAAGTGTCACTCTTTTTCCCCTCGCTGTCTTTACTTTACACATTTCCTTTAGTGAACACTGGCTCTGTGTTGGTTTGTGTGACCTAATTGTGTTTCCATTTTGGCCCAGACTCACGGAAAGAAGATTTAGATCTCAAGAGGCCATCCTGGTTCAGTAAAGGTCATTTTAAAAAAAAGAAGAAGAAGAAGAAGGGTAAGGAAAATCCAGCAAAATTAAGTATTGTCATTCTTGCCTCTTGTTTGAAGTTAAGTTTAGGATTTTTTTTTTAAATTAGGACACACATGTGCATTTGTGTCCATACATTAACATGTGTTTCAGCTTTGTAATAATTTGATAATACTGTTTCTTTGATGCTCAGTGGAATTAGGACATTGTCTTACTGACAGATGGTGTGATCATATTGAGTTATCACTTGATAAAATTCTGTGGTCCAAATTAATGACTCTGCATAAATTATAATTAAAAACAAATGAGTCATTTAAGATTTGTTTTACTTGGAATATTTATCTTCCTCAGAAAAAAATTCTCACATAGCTCAGGATAATATCAAACAGGCTCCATCATACGCAGTTATAAAGAGGCACTGGGATTAAATTCTCCCTCATGCATTAAATGTCATTTAGAAATTGGACACGTGTACATGAATACAATGGGCTGCTAAATGCACAAATTAGGTTACAATATTCTTTAATATTCAAATAAAATATTTAAGTATTTAGTTCCCTTTGTTCATGTTTAGCTGATTTTTTAACAGCATGCTATATGTAAAAAATGTATGTTAAAACTACAACTACTAAGAACTTTAATATTTTGTCAAATTTGGAGGCGCTTGTGGAAAAAAGCAGTTTCCACTGTGATAACCACAAATTGAAGCATCAAAAATGGTCTCAATAAAAATCTCATCATCCATCTCATGTACTATTCATTGTGACTTGGCCTGTGAAAATGTAAGACCAAGAAAGAGCTAATCCTCTTGCAGATGGTCCTGTTAACTTATGTAGGTCATATAGAGGCATCAGTTATAAGTGAGTGAGATTGTTTCATAACCAGTTAAAAACTCCCTGTCATAGCTTTACATGTTAACTCTAAATGGAAAGTGAGCTAAATATTCAGAATATATCAGCTAGAAACTTGTTACCAAATTTTTTACATTCCACACCCAATATAATACAAAGTACGAAAGACAAAGTGTTCACTTTGATCAGATATGATTTGTAGTTTTCACCCTTTTTTTAACTGTCTAAAATGAAGACAGTGCAAAAATGCAAAACTAAAAGGAATATTGTTAAACACAGCTGGACAGATCCTTGACTCAATTTCAGGATTTTTAAAGATGTTCCTTCAGTGAAAGATTGCTTTGGAGAAAATGACCTACTATGTCCTAAAATGAGAATATCAAGAGACTAATCAAGATATAACCAGTCACAGAGGAGGGCCCCTCTGGGCTGGACTTCCTTCTGCTTAACTAACAACCCTGGAACTGACTGTGGCTCAAATTACTTAAATCAGCAATTTGATTCAGAACCTCAAGAAAAAGATGAAAAAAAGGGTTTGTTTTGCACATGTGAAGAGTTTCGTTTGATGTAGGGATGTCATGATATCTGATTTTCATTACATGTTTATCATGGTCAAAATAATTCATGATAACAATATTATGGTGTTTGTGTTGTTTTGCTCACAATAAAAAAAAAACTGTTTTTCAATGAGTGGGAGTATTTAGTATGCTTTTGATCCTTACTATGACCATGCATCTGATATATTGATCAAGATTTGGAGGTGGTAAGGAGGTGGAGTGAGACTCTTTAACCGTAACTATACAAAAGTAAACAAAGAGTGCAATTACACTTAATTGATAATGAAAAGGTGTGTGTGTGTGTGTGTGTGTGTGTGTGTGTGTGTGTGTGTGTGTGTGTGTGTGTGTGTGTGTGTGTGTGTGTAGAAGGCAGGAGACAAAGGGAGGATAGAAAAAAACCCCAGAAATGATAGGATGAGGATGAGGAGAGGATATAGTGTGTCAAATGTGCAGGAGTATTTACACAGTATTATCATATGTGTATTATTAATGTGATATCAATATATTTATTTTTTAAATATCACAGTTTTCATCAATACAGGTAAATTGCGACACCCCTAGTTTGATGAAAAAACTAAGAACTCGGTGATTTACATTTTAACTCTGATCGTTTTATATGTGATTTTGCATATATGTATCATATTGTAATGTATATTTTGATATGGAGAAAATATTATTATTTATATTGTGATATTGGACACAACTACAAGCAAGCAACATCCCCCAAATTACAGAGATAATTCTTGTATTAATATAATAATACTACATCAACCACATGTCATTAAACACCCCAGTATACCATCAATACATACCTGTGACACAATACATTATACTGTGTTTTTGCTGCTTTAAACCCTCGTTAGTTGTTATGTTATTTTTAATTGTATTTCATACTTTATATAACTTAGATTCTGTTGCTGATATTTTATATCATTCCTGTTTTATTTATTCTTTGTAAATATGTGTGAGTCTTATACACAAATGCACCATTTGAGGGTAAAGCAACTGCAGTTCTTAAATCTTGAATTTTTACCAGTTTAGATTAGATTTATGTTTAAGATTGGAATTTGAACTGTGTGTGTTTATTTTGTCTGCTTGCATATGTAAACCTCCACCTTGAAAATACAGATAAATATATCGGAGCATACAGGTGGAACTGTTTGTGTTTGCATGCGTATGACCCTGTTTGTGTCTGCTGTAGCTGTCTTTGTGTACCTGCTCCTCTGCCTGTGTGTGATTAATATGTAAGGTGTGTGCTGGTACACATGCGTGCATGTTTTACAAGCAGTTTCTCACATTGTCATTGGGCACCTCGTCCTCTGTGGCCACCTGGATGCTGTAGGCCAGGAAGCAGAGGATGGCACCGATCCAGAGCAGGATGGAGAAGCCGCCGAACAGCTGACGGCAGAACTTGACCCACTCTGGGGTGGTGGGGGGAGGGGTCAGTGCATTTGGACCGTCCCTGGCCAGAATCTCCACAGCTCTGGCGTTGGTCAGGCCCTGAGGGAGAGCAATTTTTAGGAATGAATGTCTTTCTGCATGCACCGGGAATCTTATTACAACACAACGGCCCCTTTTTCACCACGGCTTAAAAAGCAATTTTACTGCTATAGTTGCAGAACATCAAGTATTCCTGCCTGGCCTATTTAACGCCCCAAGTATAATAAACTGGGTGACTCCTCTCATCTAAGGTTTAATGCCACAGAACTGTTGAATGTAACTTCATTGATTTTTTTTCTGATTTTATGCCTAATAGTATCAATGTCCGGTTTACAGAAAATCCATGTAAAAGCCTGAAATACTATCATTTAATTACACTGGACAAACTCTCTTTCATAGTGTAGCAAGATTTTAATGTTTTTTACAGCTGAGAAATATTTTTGGAGCACCACAGCTTATATTTTTTCAAACACTAATCTTTAAAAGATCAAATCAGTTTCACTACAGCTGCAATGTCAAACTTAGGGTATGCAGCAAATGTGGTTACAGCGCAAAGACTTTTGTGTTGTGTTTGTATCTGCCTGTTTATGGGATTGTAAGAGCTGTTGCATCAAAGTGTGTATGATTGTCTGTGTGTGTGTGATTGAGGGATTAAAGATGAATGAGGCTCGAGGCGAGCTAGGGAGGCCGCGGTGGATCTAACTTGACCAAAGTAACACTCGGTCTCGGTCTGGATGTTGCCTTCCAGTACAGGCAGGCAGAGATTACATCTCTATGGCAGATATGACAGCAACTCTTTGTTGTGTGTGACTTGTGTGCAAGTGTGCATGTGTAAATGAGAGTACTTGTGTTTGTGTGTCATTACCCGTGTGAGGTCCACTCCGTAGCGTTTTCCTAGATCATCCAGAGGTATTTTGTGATCGTCCTGCAGGGATAAAATGTTAAATTTTTATTTGTGCTTCAGTGGAACAGAAACAGTAAACAGAGTCATAGTCATTATAATTGGCCAGAAACATTAAAAGGAATAATCCAGATTTTTTGACGTAGGGTTGAATGAGGTACTTATCCATAGACAGCGTGTTACCTACAGTCGATGGTGGAGAAGCAGCAGAGGTAATGTAGTTGGAAATTTCACAATGTACTGCTGTGGACAGGGTCACCAACAAAACATAGCAACCTAAAAACAGACCCTCCTAAAAAACAAATCAATATAAGATTATGTGTACGCTACATTTAGAATATTTTCCATGCATTACTTTGCCACCTGACAGCCACTTTTGACAAAAAACTGCAGCCAAATATTGTTTTCTCTCTCTCAACCAGACTCCATTGGTGAAATCAGTAATTTTACCCTGCAGAACACAGGAGTTTCTGGTCTACTGCTGCTTTAGTCAGTTAGTATGTTTGTGTTATTGTGTGACTTTTGGGAGTCCGAACTTAACTATTAAAACATAGAAGTCACACAATAACACAAATAAACAAACTAACTGAGGCAGCCGTAGACCAGCAACTACTGTGTTCTATAAGGTAAAATGACTGATTTTGCCAGTGGAGTTTTGTGGCTTTGGAGAGAGCAATATCTGATTTAAATAACATGCAAAAAAGCTGTCTGACAGCAAGGTAAAGCTGCGAAAATCTTCTAAAGGTTACATACTTTTAAACTGCTATTGATTTATTTAGACTGAACTTTTTTTGAGGGCTAACATTAATTTGCTGCTGACCCACAGCAGTACATTGCTTAGCTTCCTGCACCAGTAATCCACCTAATGTAGGTAATACACCTACTATGAATAAGTACCTCATATAACTCCACTTCACATAATCCGAACTATTCCTTTAAAGGGAATTAGTCTTTGATATATCGCAAATGGGAAGCTATTATTTCACAGCAATGCATTCAGCGTTCTGCTATGTGAACTCAGTCTGGCTGCAGCAGTAATGGGAAGTTTAATAACTGACCAGGGTAATGGTCAAATACATCGTCCATCTCACTGAAAAAATACTTTATTCTCTGTGTCTGACATGGATTCAGTAGTTTTATAAATATGATTCATTCCTCATGACAGATCAAACAGGTCAAAGAGTGATGTCCACTCCCCTGCATCTCCAAGTAGGTCTGAGCTAGAGGTGAGCAAACTGTCTGTTTTCCAGGTAAAAATAGAAAGTAAACCAGCTTCAGTCATTAATTTTATCATTTCTTCACATTTATGCATGATGTGCTTTTGCTATTCTGTATGATACTGTGCCTTAAAAAGGAGACATGCTTTGATTCTTGGAGGTGGTACTGTATATAGCTGGAGCCTTCTGGAGAGGAGACCTCCTTACATTAAGTAGAAACAGATGTTTAAGATAGAAGAAGAAGGCTTATCTCACAAGTCTGGGACACGTGAGACTGATCAACCTATACGTCCAACAGTGACGTCAGTGTACAACTAAAAACAAAATCGGTTGTTGGCTGCTACGTGGCTTCAGCCAAGTAGCTGAAAGTTAATTAAAGGGACAGTGCACTCCAAAATCAAAAGTGCACATTTTTCCTCTTACCTTGAATTCTGTTTATCCAATAGTAGATAGTTTTGGTGTGAACTGCAGAGTTTTGCTGGTATTGGTATTTGGTGGTACATAATGATGCCTGCCTTCTCTTGAATACAACTCAACCAGATGTCATTTGGCTTGTGGGGCTCAAAGGTCAAGAAAATACCACCAACTGTATCACTGCACTAGCGAGGTCAGTGGTGCTAATGTTGCAGCCAGGGTCCAAAATTAACTTTTTGGTTGCCAATAGCAGGTCAACTGTGAAAATTTATATTTACATTTACATTTACATTTACATTTACTGGGCATAAAACTATATCACACATTATTTGACTTAAAACACTGCAGTACACACTTTTGTTTTGAGCTGGCTTGATTTGATTCACTGACATCACTATAGGTGATGGAGAGTGAAAATAAATGCATATTAAAGCATGTCAAAATCTAAGGAAAGCAACGACAAAAACTTGTTGAATGTTTAACAGTGACATAGGCAAGTCAGTTAAACACAATAATTGCGTTTGCAATTCTGCAATAAACACTTATAAGTAACTCATAAGGCTTCAGTTGTTAACAAGTTTCTAATAAGTGCTTGTAAATGTTTTATAACAAGCAAGTTTATTATGCTATTATCAACTTTTAAATCATCTTTAAACAATTATTAATGTTAATAAGTTATAATTAGTTCATGCTTAGGGCCTTATTACATACACAACACTTACTACAGGCACCATGATATAAAGTGGTACCTATTTTTGTTTTTGGAGGTGAACTGTCCCTTTAACTTTTGGCAGAAAGCCCAATAGCATGTTAGTTCTTAATTTTGGAAAACTATTAAAGCTGATATTTTTGCCTTGTCTCTGAGACCCATCCCTTTGATTTCTTATACCAAGATTTGTCTTTCTTATTATTGCACAACAATACTTTTAATCCCCATCAATTCTATATTTTATGTGTCCTGAGTGTTTGCATCAACTATCCACAACAAAGTGTGGCCCATTAAAAGCTGTATAAAAATCCATCCTCTGTTGTTTGGTGGCTAGAGCTGTAACAATTAGTCAACTAATTGGTTACTTTTCAAACAAAAATATCAAACTATGCTGGTTATAACTTCTCACATGTGAGGATTTGCTGTCTTTCTTTGCATTTATGGCAGTAAATGAAGAGTCTTCAGGTTTGGGACTACAGATTGGACAAAAGAAGTAATTTAAAGATGTCACTTTGGGCTCTAGGAAATTGTGATGAGCATTTTTCACAATTTTATGATATTTTATAGACTATACAAGTCACTGATTGATTGTAATAACTGGCAGATTAATAGTTAATAAAAAAATAATCATTAGTTGCAGCCCTGTTGGTGGTATATTTGTGTTGTTATTCCTGTGCAACTGGCACTTCGAGATATTTCCACTGTAGCTAAAATAGTTTGGTACAAAAAATTCAGCTACCAGCTGTCAAGGATGGTGTCAACCCACAGAATGAAGGTTACTTTCTTCATTCAAAGATAAGACAGGAAGAATTTTCTCACCAACAGTGGTCTCATGGGACCACAATGAAATGTAGCTCCAAGTGATTTGGCCACAATCACTGCCATGCCCCACTGTTCACAAAACAGTTTGCCACTTTATTTATATGCCCCCACACCCTGTATTGATCAGCCATTGTCTGGTGGTTGTTTATAGGATTTCTGGGACAAAACATGCAGGAAATCACAAACTGAAGAAGCTGAAGAAGAAACCGATGAAAATAAAACACATCGCTTAATCACAAAACTGCTCGTAAGTGTTGACAGTATCCGAGGAATTCTTCTCTTTAATCAGTCACAGGCCGACTTGATAATTGACAAGAGCTGCTTTATCAGAGATACTGCGTGCAGCAAAAGCTACCCCAGTTTTCATGGGCATCGCTTGGCTGCGTTTTGACAGCACCTCAAAGAGCTACAGCTCTGCACAAGACAAAAACTCTGCACTACACTGCTGGTGGCCCACAAATTATTCAGTATCTTTCTGAGTACAAAGAAGAGCAGCCAGAGGGTGGTAGAACAGATAGGAGAGGACAGACTGGCTTAGAAGTCATCTACAACTGACTACACTAAGCAGCTTGGATTGCCATTTTGTTTACGGGCCACTGTTTTCATTTATGGCCCTGTTAAATAACCTGGTGTCTTCGGCGTAACGTTATTTGGGGATCGTTTGGGAGCAGCAGCAATGGAATCAATCACTGTGCCCAGTGAGTGTGGGTTGGGGCGGTGACAGCTTGTTTTTCTTACCAAGGCCACCTCCTTCTTCAGCTCATCCAAGTCCCTGTCCTTCTTCTTCCTCTTCCCTCCATTCTCGGCACCACACTGGAGGGAAAAAGACAGAGAGAGATTACCACACATCAGGGGCCGTATTAGAGAAACCTCCTATCTTAAGTCTTAAAGGAGCAATATGCAACAACTGTGCATCTGAAAATGAGTACTGCAGTCCAAATAGCGAGTGTGAGCCATATACTGTATATTAAATAGGATGACTATTTTATATACAGTGTGTGGGTGAAGTGAATCCTATACTATAAGTTGATAAGTTGATCAGAGCTTGACTTCTGTGACTGCCTGCCAGATTCCATTAACATATTCCTGTTACAAACATCTACTCCTTCTAAAAGATTATTAATAATTTGTTACAACTCATAACCAGACACTAACTCATTCAGTGAACATCTGACATTAATTTGAAGTGTAATTAATGTGAAATGGGCAAATAATAACACAAGTTACGGGCCGGAATATAAATTTCAAAGGAGGACGCTGCAGCAGCATTGCTGTCCAAAAAGCAAGTATTTCAACTCAGCATTTTTCCTTAATTTCTGATGACATATCATGGTAATATTATGATTTATTACCATAAATATATTGCAGATTTCTCCTTTAAGTTAAGATAGAAAGGATAATACAAAAGTTACTGTTGACTACTTTAAGCAAAAACTACCTTTAGTTACTGTTTATTTAACCACTACAGGTGTAAATGTGAAAATCAGGACAGTTTAATGGTTATCCTAAAGTTAGAAGAGATTATTTAAGAAGTTGGGAAGTTAAGATGTTTGTATAATACACTTATACTAAGATAGGAAGTGAGATAAAAGCACCCCAACTTCCCGAAATCATCATTAAACACTTTTCCAACTGTAGTAGCTAACGTACTAACTGGCTACAGCAATGGTAGCCTTTCCTAACAGTAGCTGGTAATGTTTCCTTTAGTGGTAACCATCCTTATTCAAATGGAACTCATGAACTCTAATTGCGACACGGAAGAACATCAGAACAGAAAACTTTTGAACACAACATGAGGGGGCCGTTTACATGAGCTCATGTGGTAAACATGACCCCATCTGAACGCACCATTAGACCCGATTTTAAGAAAAAGGCTGTTACAGATGAACAGTTTCTATAAGTCGATGTTCCTAAGTTAAGATAGCAACATTGACTGTTCATCTATAATGGCTTTTTTCTCTAAAATCAGGTCTAATCCTAATTAGCATGGTTGCCAAACAGCTAAGATAGGATCTGCAAGCTAGGAAGTTTTATGTAATATGGCCCCAGGCCCACAGGCTATCATCCCAAACCTCCACAGGAAGGAAGCAGGAATAGTCACATGCTTGTAGCCACATTGTGTCTTAGCCATTTACATTCACAGCCACATATTACAACATCAGTGAGAGCACAATGGACTTTGTGTACACTGGTTCATTTCAATCTCCCGGCACTATTGGCAAAACCATTCACTGAATATGGAGGAGAAAATATTTTTTTCTCCAAGCGCGAGTCCCTCATTTGTGCGAGCGAGCGAGAGCGTGTGTGTGTCATGAAGAGTTGGAAGAATGGTGCATCATGGAAATCATCTGCCGCTGTCAGTCTGCTCTTAGCAGCACGTGTGCATGTCAGTGACGGAAGGAGCATACACAGAGAGAATGAGCGAGAGGAGAGCGTGAGCAAGTGACACAGTGAAAAAGTAATCAAAAAAGAACCAAAGAGGGAGCACAGAGCCGGTG
Source organism: Lutjanus erythropterus (assembly GCF_056507025.1). NCBI lineage: Eukaryota > Metazoa > Chordata > Actinopteri > Lutjaniformes > Lutjanidae > Lutjanus > Lutjanus erythropterus. Next base: position 23,350,438 of record NC_139328.1, read on the forward strand.
GAGTGCCTGAAATGTGTCTGGCATAGCAATTTCCCCCCACTGTGCGTGAGGAAGATTACCAGCCTGTCCTCCCATAAAGCTAAATGGAATGGGCCTGATGGAGAGAATAAAAACAAAATTACGTAATTACCCAAGTAAACAGCAAGCCGGGAACAAAACTTATTGAGGAGAAAAGCCATCATCCTGAGATGTTACTGTCTTAAGAAAAAAAAAAAAAGAGGAGCATTGTGACGCTAGGATATCAAGCCCTGCAGACGTGGTTAGTAATCTCAGTATTTTTCCATGATGCATGTCCATGCCATATGGTGTTACTGTACATAATCTACAGTAGGAACACATGTTCGTCCATTTAGTTATGAAAGAAATGAGTTGACTGTAATAATAAAAAAGAAATGGTGATAAGAAAAGCAGTTTGTGCAAGTTTTTTTTTTAAATTAAGAGAACTCACCCCTTTCCCCATGCTGGACGTCCACACGTTGGTAGGTTATAATGTGAAGGACAGTGCTCAGGGGCCCTCCACAGCTGAAGCCTCCCACCCCCCACTTGTGGAATACACTAGTGGCTTTTTTTGGGCCTGGCACCCCCGCACAAAACACCCAGTTCCCTCTCTTCAGAGTAACCTGAGCCATACCCCCCCACTACCACCACCCCTCCCCACTACTCCACTCCTGCACCCAGAAATCCCCACCACCACCACAACACCACACACACCTGCTCAATATGTCCCTCCACACAACACGCACATGCTCCCATGAAGAACAGCCCATCAATCACTGCTGTCAGCACAACAAATGAAACCTACGCTCACGCTTACACACAACATGCAGTATTTACAGCTAACGTGATAATGAGGGACCAATAGCGGCCCTCGAGATTCATCACGAAAAGGAAGCGGTGAATACGGCTGTTTGGATTCCGAGCACAGACCGAATCCTCAGGTCTGTTCTGCAAATAAATCCTGTGATAAACTGTTGAATCATTTGTGAATTGATCCTCAAAGATGAATTGTTAACATTATTTTTATTCTTCCGGAGGACAAAAGGGACTGGAGCACACCAATTAATCTGAAGTGCTCCAGTCCCTTTTGTCCTCAAGCACCTAATTCAGCTGCATTTTAAAGGAAGATGCGCAGAGAGCCCTGTTTCTATTATCTTTATTCTTTCCCTCTGCTTGAATTCAAAGTGACTCGTGGCCAATACAACCGCTAGTAGCTTAAAGTCCGACATATTTACAACATAAGGTGGGTCATCACCACTGCGCCCACACAACAGATGCAGCCAATGATCCTGTGTCAGATAAGTACCAAATGTCTTCTCACTAGTCACTACAGGCTGGTTGCCAACACTTTTAGAGTTGTTTTTACAATTGCAATGCTTACTCCTGTATGAGCTGTATACTTTGATGTATGTATGAGCCCCTGTACTGTGCTCCCTTTCAAGGTTTCAAGATTTTTTTCTCCCACTGAAGGGATTTTTCAAGGATAGCTTATGTCTGCTTGCTTTGGCTGTCCTCATCACTGGAGTTTAGCATTTATTTGTGGCAAAAAGATAAAGTTTGTATGGATAATTCATGTTGAAGATGGTTAATTTACAGAGTAAAATACTGTCGCCTCTTTTTAACTATAGTGTGAGAAAAGTCTGAGAAGTTATCAAACAGATCAATAAAACCACCATGGATCAAGAGGTGAGGGAATGAGGAAGCTAAAGGGAGGCTGTATAACATTTTAAAGAAGAAATAATACAATCTTCCACTTGCAAAATAAGTTGAATATAAAACGCACCATTTCTCAACGCAATACACTCAGGTACGTACAGCCTCTAAACCCAGCTAAAGTTACTTTTATCTTAAGTTTGATATTGAATAATAACAGAGTTGGAACCAAGTCAGCCTTTGAGTTTTGAGTTCTAAACATAACAGTGAATTTCCAGCTTCATTGAGTTACACAGTTATTTGGCTATTAAGCTGACATTAACTAGCATTAACTTGCTAACTGTAATTAGCTTCAACCTGCCGTTCTTTGTGCAACTTCAAATGTGAAACAAGGTCAGAGGTTGTTTTATTTCCATCTGGAATTTTTGATATTAACGATTTGTGTACTGCTATTCCTTTTTGTTGAACACCTTGTAGTTTGTGTTGAAGAACAAAATTATTTTTGGTATCATTTTTTTTCCAACTGGAATTAAGTAATGTAACACTGCATCACTGCTGTGGATCAACTGGATCAAACAAAATCTGATCTGGGGAGTTGAGTGTCAACTTGCTTGGAATTTGTTTGTTTGGAAATGAAGGGAAATTAAACTAATTAATTAGTTCTGGGCTACTGTAGAATAAGGTGACCAGATTCCTTGAATGAAAAATTTGGATATTTTTACAACGGCAGTCTCTTTTCTGTTGGTAAACATTTGACATTTTGTGGGTAGTTAGGTGGTGGCAGAAAATTCCCATAACATGTTAGCTAACATAGCAAGCAAGTTTTGTTGAATTGTTTCTTAACTATGGCTGAAGAAAATCTGAGTTTTTCTGAATATGTACGGTTACTCACTCTCCAGGACCACGAGTGTCACATTAACCAGTGGGACCAGACTGGCTGATCCAAACACACTCAGTCATTGGATGGACAATCTTGCTACAGCTGCCATAAGGTTGAGTGATTGGACGAATAGCTGATTCCATCGATTTGTTTTTTTCTTTTGTGGGGGGATCATTTTTATTTTGCTAATTTAATGGTCTGCAGAGTGACAGGCACTGCTCCAGCTCAGGATGCTGCTGTTGGCCAGAGGACGGTGCACTGAGCCTGTAGGACCAGGCTGGTTTTATACCTAATGTGGTGAATTAAGTATTAATTTCAACCAAACCAGAGATGGTGATTGTTATAACAAGGGAAAGACTGATGAAGATTTTTTTTTTTCTGTCTGACAAGTTAATATGAAGTATTTTATGGAGTTAAAGAGGCAATTAAATATCGCCTTAGTTCTGTAAAAGAGAGAAACTTGAATTCAGAAGGTGATTGATTGTATTTCGCTGTTTAATAAGGAAAATAGATTTAAGAATAATTCCTTCTTAACATCTTGTGAGATCATTTTGTTCATTTTGTCATGCTTGCACACTTCTCACAGCTTATGTCTTTGTTTATTGTTTTGTTTCTTGTTTTGTTTTTTGGCTGGCAGTAACATCTGGTACGTGGTAAAAACACAGCAAGATGACATTTTAGCTTTTTGGCCCATCTTCATTGCTCAGCTTCATTTCACAAAACTCCTCATGGCCAAGTTTCCCCAATAGGTTTTCAGAGTTCAAAAAAAGAGCGCTACAACTAATGCGAACATGTGGTTAGTGGAAGAAGAGTGACATGACACTGTGATAGTGAGCAGCCCCCTCTGTCGGCCAATTTGAGCATAATGCGAAAGACGTCAACTTGAACGCTTTGCTGCTCAGTCCTTCGTGCCACATAAAAAATCTATTCACTTTGGGGGATGTTTTTGAAACACAGGTACAGCTCCAGCTGTGGACTGGAATACAGGGATGTCTGGTCACCCTGCTTGTGGATCTGTGACAGCACGACATGGCGGACTCCATGGAAGGTTATTCTATTTCTGCGATATTCTGCCAATACATCTCCCTAAATCTTGCATGCTATACTTCCAAAGCCCCTTCATGTAGGCACATGTCTAAGTTTTGAAAATTTCTTACAATCAATCTGCTGGTAATCGGTTGGTGACCTGTTTTGAGGAATTGTGAGGTTGTGATTACGCTTGTTCAAGTGTTCAAGTGGTTAAGTTGTGAGTCACTGCTAGGCAACGGCAACTGTCCGTACAGAAGCCACAGAGGCTAACAATTTAGGTTAGCTAGTTAGCGAGCGGGTAACTTAATGCAGGGAAATGTAAGAGCATCGGCTGATGAAAAGATGAGGTCATTGGGATTTATCAACATTTTCCTCAGACATATAAAATTATGAAGAAAAATTAAACATATTAACTTACCATCCACCGAAAAATGAACTTCCATGACCTCCACCATTTCTGCAAACATCAGCAAACATGTCAACACTTGTCAGCTCCGAGCTTTCAGAAAATTTCCACTCTGGCTTGACTCGGGTGACTCCAAGCGGTAGCATCAAACAGACGCTGTGGCAGACAGTAATGCTCTCAGCACCTCGGCCAGACATTCAGGTGCTGTAGCTCAGCAGGTCAGTGGGCATCAGCTGAAGACGGTGGTTGTACTGTGTGTGTGTCTAACTGTCTGAATATGAAGCAGAGCATTTATGAAAAGGTTATGTATGCTCACTGGACCCAGCCGCGAGTTAAGTCAGAAAAAATTAGGTCTCTCTGAAAATTATACCTCATTTTGTCAGCCTGTAAAATGAGAAAAGGTTGTAAATGGTCAGTCAGCGTTTATTTTCAGTTCATCATCATTACTTTTTGGTAGTTGAGTAACAAAGGGCTGCATGAGGTGAAACCTTTTCACCTGCTGCCTTTGAAGCAGAAGTTTCAAAGTTTAATTCCAAAAATGAAACAGCTGGTGCTTTTTTAGCATTAAGTACTTTGTAAAAATGTTATTATTTATGCAAATGCATTAAGATAGCTAATGAAGTTGGTGCTATTCCATCAATAGCTTTGCTTTCATGCCATTTTCAAATGGTGGGTAGCTCATTTTGGAGGGACTTTCTTCTTTTGAAAAGTTCATGAAAGTATATCTTGGCACAATGCTCTAGGACTTTGAACTGAAAGAAAGAAAGAAGAGTAGACATTTTCAGCTGGGTTTACTGTGTCTTCTGTTGACGACAGCTGCGCTTGGGGCTTTTATTTTTATTTACGTTCTCTTTACAACATATTATACAGAGTCATCAAAAGTTGTTAGTGCTCTGGAATTATCACAAGCATTAAAATAAATGTAAAAAAACGTAAGAAGCTCCAGTCATTTTCAAATAAAGGAAGGTTATGGTGCAACTATGACTAATACAGTTCATGATACATACAAAACACTTTTTAAAAGGCATTTTAATGCTGTCTGTCTTATGTCAGGTGTCTGTGTGGCTTTGCGGAAAAAGAAGAAAACATTCTAACTGATCCATGTGACTGGATAGTTAAACAGCGACTAGTGAAACAGATCTCCAGTTATAAAGATGTAGATTTTTAGCACCTCCATTCCCGTTATGAATTTTAAAGGAACATTCAAGTCTACTATCCACCCTGCATATCAAGCACGCAGATCGCAATCCATCTTTGGCTCAGGGTTGGGGAAGGAGCACCTTTAAAAGAAAGCTCTGGGGGGAAGAGCAGGCCCTATCTGTAGCGATACATATGGATTTTTGGCTTGGCTTAACACGCCAGATAAGTCCTCTTCCTCCCAAAGCTTTCTCCCACAGCAAGCACCTTCCTCCCCCTCTTTTTTTTTTCTCCCCAGCCACACTTCGCTGAATCTGAGGCTAAACCGAACCCTTATCCACCCCTCATCTTCTCTCTGACACCACACGACAACCTCGATTTCCCTTCGTCTCGGAAAAAAACGTGCACTAAAAAGAGACAGCCACACAGTACCTTCAATAACACACAAGGTCAGAAATATAATGACATATTCCATCGAATGCTATTACATTTCTTTCCCTCTTACATGTGCAAACATGTCAAAAATGTCTCAGAAAACATTATTTGCTTTACTTAGGGTGACATACTGTCATTTTTTGCTTTATATCAAATTTAACACACATATACATAAAACACGCGTCGTATTTGCGACCAGAAGGGAGCTAGCTGGATTAAAAGTTTCTTTTTGGCGTCTTCAGTGAGAACTAAAGGCGGATTTCTGCCCATGTGTTTGTTTCCCTCGCCAGTGGGGGGCAGAGGAGAGCATTTTGGGATTCGAACCAGCAGAAAAAAGACAGTACAGGGGTCGGAGGGAAGGAGGGCCGGCAGGGGGACATGCCTCTCAGGAGGGGGGTGTTCTGAAGGGCAAGTGAGAGGGCATTCGTTGATCATTGGACAGGACCGAGGGAGGGGAGAGAGATGTCCATCACAGAGTTTGGGAAAGAGAAGAAGAAGAAGGACGAGGAGGACAGAAGAGAGGAGCAGAGCATTGAGCTGTAGGCCTGGCAGTCAGATAAGGAGAGGCTTAAAGAGTGGAGTGGATTGTGTAGAGGCCTTTTCTGTGGGGGAATAATGCAGTGCAGAGTCACTAGACGACAGGAAGAGGAAGAGATAAAGGAGGCCAAAGACGTAAAGAACAGAGAAAGGGGTTTGGAGGGAGGAGATGAATCCCAAGATGGGAGCAAAGATGAAGAGGACTGAAGACAGCAGAGAGGAGTGAGGGAGATGTAGAGAGAGATATCTCATTACCAGCACGTGCTAAAATAATTAGCCCTGGGTTGGCGAGGAGGAGAAACATGCATGCGGATTAACTGGACCTTAAAATAACTCGAGAGCACAGAAGCTGCACCTTTTCCCGGTAAGCCCCTTTGTCAGGCTCCTGAGAGCGTCCGCCAGCCCTCGGGGGGGCCGTGACGTCATGCCAGGTTGTCAGTCGCCGGCCGGCCGTCGAGTCAACAGCGGACAGCCTCATAACAGCACAGCAGGCTCTCCCCCCACACATACACCCACCCTGCCTTGCTTCTGTCTCCTCCTCCCCTGTTGGCTGAAAAATGTGCAGCTGTTACAGTAAGCCTGTACGCTCTTATACGGCCAGAAATAGCCCCCTTTAGCCAGGGCAGGGACACAGCGACAACCTCCATTAGCTCAAATGTGAGAGGATTGAATCACCCCGAGCTCGAGGGCTTGAACCTCTATCTACGCCGGCTGAGAGCAGGAATCATATTTCTCTCCCACTATCACTCTCCTCTCCTTCTCTGTCTCTCTTTTTCTCCATCTGAAGTCCAGAGTGCACTCGCAGCCCTGCTCAGTGTGTGTGTGTATGTGTGTGTGTGTGTGTGTGAGTATGTGTGTGTGTGTGTCTGTGTGATTGAGTCGTAAACATTAAGGGGGGGAAGATTCAGGGGAGGCTAAACACAGAGGGATGTCTTTCGAGTTCCTCTTAAGGATGTTATGTGCATAGTTAGGCCTTAAACAGTTTTACAGTTTGCCCAAATGAGTGCATACAGGGTCTCTGATGAGACGTCGTAAAAATTATTTGACACCGTTGCCGCTGATATAGGAGAACTATTCTTACAGCCAGTGCTGTCTTGAAAGAGTAGAGATAATAGGGAATAATGGGGGTTGCATCAGGCTGGGCAGAAAAGGAGGGAGCAGACTAGAGGAGTGGAGGCAGTCATGGAGAAGTCAGACCTTTATCTATAGGAGAAAGAGAAAAGGAAGAGAAGAGAGAAGAGGAGAGGAGAAACAGGATAGAGCAGTTAGCATATAAATCACTTCTGTAATTTGAATTAACAAGAAAGGCAGGAAATTCACAGTGAAAGAGGAAGAAATGGGATAGGAGAGGAGGAAGAGTGAAGATCAGTGTGAGAGAGGGGAGAAAGTTAGCTTTTTGACACGGCGCCTCCAACAAAAAAAAAAAAAAAGCAAAAAAAAAAAAGCAAATTGGCTTGTCCCCGCAGCTTGGGCTTCGTGATGCGTATCGGACGCACTTGGAGAAAGCATTTTCGCTGGATGGGATCACAATGAAAGGAACCAGAAAGGCAAAACCCGGGGAGCAGCTTTTTAGATTTTGTTATCAAACCTAGCCGTCTTAGGGTCTCGCTTCAAATGGCATATCTTATGACCTGACAAAAGTACTTGGGGTGCCAGCTGGTGTAAGAGATTATCACGACATCTTAGATCTCAGCCCATATAGCTGCGTCTACAGTCATCAGCCTGTGACAGGAGCAGATATGATTTGACTCATTTATTCAGGGACTCAGGTTGGCGTTTGGGGTGGGTGTAAAGTAGGTTTGTGGTGTAAACTCTCCTGCTGTCTGCTCCTGTTGACTTCCCACTCTCTTATCCTCGAGGGCACCCTCCCCCCTGCCTCCCCTGTCTCCCTATTGGTCTATTTTTTAAAGGTGAGCTGATTGGCGAGGTTGGAGAGGAAGCCAAGTGGTTTGAACCTCCTCAACCCTGCGCCCTCACTGCCGGGCCCCTCCTCCCCATTTTTGCGGGTCATCTCCAGCTCGATGGTCATCAGCACCCGGCCCTCCCCTCCACCCCCCACCTTCTCTGTCTTTCTGACTATGGTTCGCTGCTGTTGGTTGGGCTGGGACTTCGCCACCGCCTGGCGCACGGGCTGGAGCAGCCGGCCGACGAGCCCGCCCCAGCCCCTCCCCGTATCCTATTTCTTATCCTTGCGTGACTCCTGCTTCTTCTTTTCCGAGGCGGCCGCCTTCACCTTGGAGGGGTCGGCGGGAGGCACGGGGCCCTGTGGGGGAGGAGGGAGAAGGGGTCGGGGGGAGAACAGGGGAGGAGAGTCACTTCAGGAGGAAAGGAGCGTGAGGGAGACAGAAAGAGAGTGAGGAGGGAGGGGAGGAGTGGTGAGATGGGTGCATTAGAGATGATGAGAGGATGAGAGATGGGGTTAGCAGGACGGGTGGAGCTGTGTGAAGAGGAGAGAAGAAAACATTTAGGAGGAGGAGGAGGTGAGAGTCAGACATACAGAGAGACAGAGAAGGGGGAGGAAGGAGAGAGACAGTCCTTTTAGGGGAGGGGGTAGCAAGTGAGGGGGGGCGGTGTCCAGAGCTGTAAGGGGGTGACAAAACAGGTAACCATGCGTTAGGATGGGACACAGTGGCAGGCAGGCTCCATACACCTGTGACAACTGAGAGACAATTGATCAATAACACACACACACACACACATACACACACACTGTAGTAGACTGGTGTCATATTGGGATTCAGCTATTTTAGATACTGACTGATCGAACATCTTTAAATTTGATCATGCTTACAAACAAAATATTGATTCTTTTTCTTCAGTGTCATTCTCATGCCCAGTGAGTATAATGCCACTTGACTATATGACGACATTTACAATATAAATGATTTATAAATGGTTTATGATTAAGTCATTAATTAGGTTATAAATAAATTATAAATCATTAATAAGTAGTTATGTAAGGCTACAGTGAGCAGGTCATTATTTTAAAATAAATCCTGACAAAATAATAAATAAAAAAAAATATTTCATTGATTTAAAAATGATATTATTGCTCCTCCAGAGTCTATAATTAGAAATGAAGCCATAGCAATGATCTGTTCCTCATTGCAATGGCACAGGAATAGAATTCTATAACACAGTTATTCATACATCGATGTGGAGCCTTATTGTGAAGTTTACAATCCATCACCATTCATTATTGACTTATGTCATATTGACAACTGTGATGATAATAATAAGGAAGTCTGCTTATGACTTGCTGAAAAACATCAAGGAAAACAATAATTTTTTTTACTGTATGAATCTGGTAATCTGGCTATTAAGACATGCTGATGGTGGTTAAATGCTAATAACTTATTTATTAATAAGTATATGATGAAGCTGACAGGTATAAATGCTGCTGATGGAGAAAACTCAGCTCAATAAGTAATGAGATCAGAGACTTAACAGTCCAGATAAATGTGGACTCACTCTTTGACAAGCAACAGGTCACTGTTGCATTTTGTATCTTATGTGTTGCAACAGCTTATTAATGATTCATAAAATCCTTACAACCTTATTATAAACCATTAATAATTTACAAGTGTAGTCTTATAGTTAAGTGGTACCATAAGAGTTAAGTTAGCAACTTGTAGATAAAAATGTTAAAACTATTAGTACAGTTGGCTAAAAAAAAAAGTTACTTTTTTTGGGTTACATTTTAACTGTTGTTTAAATAATTTCACTTCCTGCATTTCATCATGAACAACACAACCTAGATAGTTTACAACACACAAAATTCCTAACCTCATTTGAATAATTCAAGTTTGCCCTTTTTCATGTTTGAAATGAAGTTGCTCTTGCTTTTGAGGCTATTTTTTACCCTCCGATTTAGTGTCATCCTAATGATAATGTTATTGTTATTCAAATTTTGTTCAGTTTTTCTTGTGTCTTTCTTTCTTTCTTGGGTTTCTGTGCATAAATTTTCTGAATACATGAATTTTGAAAATACAATGTCTTGTCAGGAACCTCTTGAAAACAAGACGACGCATGTCTTGGGGCTTATCACCCTGTTGACAGTAAAATTTGTTCCAAACTTTTACCTTTCAGCCAAATTTACACTTCCCATTAATGCTGACTGTCCTGCAAATCAACATGTTCTTGCATACTGGGTCTCTGACACATTCAGACTTGTAGGATAACACACAAATAAATGAAAAGGAGAAAAAATAATGAAATTGTTTAAAGGCTAACTGCACAAGGCATGATGCTCCATCACATTCAGAGACAAACTACATGGAATTATTGTTTACAAATCATATAATTTAACTTTACAGGGAAATAAAATTCATTTTAATAGATCTTCTAAGCCATTTCACTGTGGTCATGGTCAGGAATGGACCTACTTGACTGTTTATGTGATATTTTTCAGCAAACGCCAACATAAGCCTCAAATATTCATCTAACTATTTTATATAATTCAGCCATTCACTCCCACTCATTCTGTATATTGTCTGTGCAGTGTCTAAAAACATCTCTGAGGAGAAATCTATAAAAGGAAGAGGAGGAGGGAGGAAGAAAAAAGGAAGAAGTAAAGTGCGGCTTCACTTGAGTACAACAAATCCATCAGGAAGGAACTGGACAGAGTGGAGATAAGGTCAAGGTAACACTTAACTTTACAATAGCTGCATGCCAGTGCATTAACCTGTGCGTTAACCTATTGAAAAGTATCACAAGTGCACGATAATGCTCTGATGGAGCTTAATGAAACTTCAGCCATACAGTAGCTAATGGTTTGCACAATACTTTTGTACTTTTAACGCTCTTCCACAGGCTGAACTACAGGCCAGAGCACTGTTGTCAAGTATTACTGAGGACAGACAGAGTGAGCATTAAAGGGATAGTTTGGATTATTTGTTGAGGAGTCATATGAGGTACTTATAGATGGCGATGTATTACCCGCAGTAGATGGCGGCCTGCATGCCGTCAGCCACTCTAAGATTCCTAACTGGTTGTAAACCCTTCACACATGCCATCATTATCTGTGCACAGAACTTTGCACTGGTATACCTTTATTTATAAATCCACACTTGGACAGCTGCCCACTTATTTATTCGCTTGCATGTCATGTAAACAGTCCTGTCATAACCTTTGCTCCCAGGGCTTCATTATTCTGTCTCTACTCCCTCAGTCTGTACAGATTTTGTGTAAAAAAGCCATCTACTCCACCCCCTCAACCTGGAACACACTGCGGTGGGAACTGAAGCTGTCTGGCGTGATTCTCCGAGGGGATGTTTAAACTACTTTTACGAGGTATAGAGAGTGTCTGTGGGGGTTTGCTCGTGTTTATAGTATTCAGTTCTGATTATTTTGGCATTTTCGCACTTATTTCATATTTTGTGTTTTGTTTGTTTCTGTTTTGAATGTCTGGATATTGCTGCTGTGTTTGGACCAGGTCTCTCTTGAAAATGAGACAGTGTCTCAAAGAGATTACATCTCTAAATAAAGGTTAAATAATAAATAAATAAAAATAGAATATTTTCATCTTACATTGCCATCAGACAGCCTTTTCTAATGGGATACCGCTGTTATATAAGCCAAATACAACTCTCTTCAAAGCAACCTCCACAGACAAAATCAATCATTCTAACTCTCGATTTTTCATCTATTACTGCCACGATCTGTTAGTTTGTGTTATTATGTGACTTTGGTATTTTAAAAGGTTAGTTCAGGTTTATCGAAGTCACACAATAACACAAACAAACAAACAAGCGATCAACACAGGGATAGACCAGAAACTATGTCCTGCAAGGTAAAATTACTGATATCCCCAATGGAGGCTGGTTGGTTTGGAGAGAGTGATACTTGGCAGTTAAAATATTCTGAATATAGCACACACTTAAAAATGTTTGGGTAGGAGCACTGCCTGGACACAAAATGAGTTTATTTTAGGTGCTCTTTGGTCAGGGACATGTGTACACCAAAATCACAAAAGAACTCCAAGGCACTCTCTTTTAAAACAATTAAAATGCCTTTATTGTCACAGCATGGTCATATTAGACCTTAAAACAAACATCATCAAATCTTTGTCAGGGAGTCAAACAGATCAAACGGTACAAAAGATTCCTAATGGTGGAACACCACTCTAAAAATGCCTTTTGTTCCATTTGATGTGTTTTACTCACTCACAAAGGCTTGATGCCAAAATGTGTCAGAGTTTGTTTGTTTTAGCGTCTAACATGACCATGCCATGACAATAAAGACATTTTAGAGTGCCTTGGGGTGTTTATACCGTATGTTTAAACTGGAAATTTTTTAAGAGGATAAGACATTTTGTTGTGACCATGTCCACAGCAGTACATTACTCCTGTGCTGATACTCATCTCTGCTGGACGTGTCGACCTCCATCTACTGTAGGTAACACGCTAAATATCCATATGCACCTCATACATACCTACATCCATCAAATAACCCAAATGATCTCTTTAAGCATGCTGGATCTGAATTGTGGAGACTGAAATAGTTTCTCCAATACATCAAGTTAGTCAACAGTGGAAAGTACACTGGAGGCTGCTTCTACCCACTGAAGCTTCGACTAATAATACCCCACTGATTGCATTAGAAAATTTATCATCTTTAATTATGCTCCGTGCAAAAGCAGCACACACTCTGATAAGACAGCAATCGAGGCGTGCGCCGCGACTACCATCCGGCGTGACGGGGGCAGCTGCGCGGCCCATCCGGTGTCATTACTTTCAATCATACTTACATTCTCTCATACATCATTGCATTGTTTACCATTATGCATCCCACGGCAGACTCAGTTTTTGTTGCACTGTATTGCAGAGCTCCCACGCTAATGACGGGGCTGCCTCGTAAACACACTCGAGCCTGCTTAGGCAGAACCACCCTTGTTACATGGGGTCTGCACACACTTCAAAGGAAATGTGGGTACAGTGGTGGAATAGGAGGGGAGACTGGCAGGGAGGCAGATAGGTGGGTAAGTGTCTGCGTCCCCCTCTGCATACTAAAAAGAGAGAGACGGGGACAGGTGAGGTGGGAGATTGAGAGGTAGATGAAGAGTGAGAGGTAGTGATTTTCTGTCCAGAACCGAAGCTGATCAGAACCCAGAAGACCTGAGGAGGGAGAGGAGAGAAACTGGGGAAGGAGTCAATGAGGAGGAGGAAGATGAGGGACGATCGACAGAGAGTAAAAAGGGAAGAGGAGAGGGGGAATTACAGACAGATAGATGCTTCTCATGGTCAGCGAGGAAGTCAAAGGCACGGAGAGGTGGAGGGGGGGGGGTGGTTGCGACTGAGGAGAGGGGAGACAGGGGACTGGATAAAAGGAATGCGAATGAGGGAAGGAGGGAGTGGAGTAAAGTGAAGTGAGGGAGGGAGGGTGGGAGGCAATTGGGGGATGGAAAGAAGAAGAATGGGCGGGTTGTGCATGTGTGTGTGCGAGAGAGCTCAGATCGATACCGAGTGCACTCAATTATCATTCCAGTACAGTACGTGTGTGTGTGTTCGTTCCTGTGAGCTTTCTTCTGTGTGTGGCTGCGGGGTAAACTCCTCTCCCACAACTCCACCTAATGGGGAGTAGCACACACCACAGGGTTCCTTTGTCTCTGTGTGTCTCACCCACTCCCCCTCCTCACCCACTCACAGCCTTTTGGAGATTTGTAGTGCAAGCCAAGCAAACAGAAAGTAACGAAGATGGTGAGGCCGATACAAAATTGTGTAGTGTCAGCAGAGCCTCCTAATAAGGGCTATTTGATCAAACAACCACTTATGAGCGCGCTATAAAATCCCATGAGTCCACTGTGTGCGGCATAGCTTCAAGAGAGGATGGAAAAAAATAAAAACAAATAAAAAAAACGAGGGAGCGTGAGCTGTTTTTTGCTGGATATTTCTCTTCCAAGCCAAGACTTGCAGGAGAGTAACTGTAAATGACAACATTGTCAAATATTTCAGTGTCCTTTTGGCGGCGAGTTATTTATTCATATATGCACTGTCACCCGCCGCAGGCACTTGAGAGCAACTGACTGCAGCTCAAGAGCAACCTGACAATCATACGACAGTAGAAAGGAAAGAAGAAGACAGAAGAAGGAAGAGGGGCTCCGGGGAGATGAGAATGAGCGTGCTCCTTGTTTGAGGTAGGAGGAAGGGTTGGCCCTCGCTGCTGTCGCCCCCTAGGTTTGAGCCAGGGGGGCAAGATGGCGCACCCCTAACTGCCAGCAGCCACCAAATGACTCTGTCGCTGTTACACTTATTATAGGTTAGTCAAGATTCACCAAAGCCTCATGATGACACAATGGTGATGTAAACTCATGTTATAAATCCTTATGAACATATATTTAATGAATATAACAGAATAAACTATGACCTCTCTCTATGCATTTTACAGCATAGTTGTATTGAGCAGCCATTTTATTTATTTGAAGTTGTGAAGAGTCTTCTTAATGCTCATCAAAATAGATATTTTTAAACCAAAATTCTTATTTGGCTTTGATTCAGAAGGGCTATGGAGTTGAAATGTTATAGTTAAGAAACATCTCATAGCAATATCATTTAAAAACACATATATAGAAAATTTACCAGTGCCCCGCCTTTTTTAACCAGGAAGTGAGACAAGGGTCCTTAGGGCATTGCTTAACCTTTTTTTTATGCCTGATTCAAAGATGATTATAATAGCACATTTTACACCTCTGTTATCAGTAGGTATTGTAGATTTTGAAGGCTTTTAACATATTTTTTTATTGAAGTTGTGAATTTTTGTCAGGGATAACTGACAATTAATAATTTCAGTTATTTAATATTTGTTCTTTTGTTGTTGTTTTGTCTTCTCATGAATAAACACTATATAACTGACTGCAGCTCAAGAGCAACCTGACATATGACAGTAGTGGGGAAAAGAAGGAGACAGAAGGAAGAAGAGGGGCTCCAGGGAGATGAGTATGAGCACGCTTCTTGTTTGAGGTAGGAGGAAGGGTTGGCCCTCACCACTGTTGCCCTCTGGGTTTGAGCCACGAGGGCAAGACGGCGCACTCATAACTGGCAGCAGATGCTGCTGCTGCCTCGTCTTTACATTAGCTTATACCTGCGGCTAAATGACTCGTTGTCACAGTTACACCCTTGATCTCCTGCCTCTGATATCTTTGCATGCCTCTTGTTTAAAAGCCGATTTTTGATTTAGGAAAACGCCTTGAACTCGAGTCCCTTGACTTCCCTTTTTTCCATTATCAGCATGCAAAGCGTACAGTCAATTACAATACACCCCCGCAACCATCCAGCCCCCACATTACCACAGAGTAATCAAACAGAACTTGCCCTGGTGGCTTGTATTCACAAAAGAATACAAGCCACCAAAATGTCTGATTAATCCACCACTTGAGGCTATCACACTCCCATGAGGGATAGAGGAAAAAAAAATACCCCAAATCCTTGGCGTGCAGCAGTGTAAAACCACTGATAACAGCCCAGACCATAATAGGCCCAGTGATTTTCATTTGACTCCCAGTGAGCAAAATCAGCAGCTCCCGTCCATTTTCCCACTGCGAGCAAATCACAGTCTCCATTCAATACAGCAATAGCATTAGGGCCGTGACATGGCCTCGGCCATTTCACAGTCGCTGGTTTGATTTTTGCCCCGTGGCTGTTTACTTTCGCTGTGCTGTTTGGCCCCCCTGCAGGAGCTGAAGGAGGGGTGAGGACCACAAAGAAAAGAGAGAGGAGGAACGGTGCGGGGCTTTAAAGCACCTCAAACGCTGAGATGGCACTGGAATTTTAACAGCTTGAACACTGTTATTAGTGTTCGCCGGGCAGAGTTTGAATGACATGTTATTTTGTTGTTGATATGTTGCTTCAGGGAGGAGCCGGCTAAGTGTGCGGACACATTGGAGCAGCTTGGACTGGCATTGGGGGAATGCGATTATGAAACTGTGCCGTTATGCACTGTCATGTTGGATGTGTGCTATTGTGCAGCTGCACTGCCACAGAATGGATGAATATTCCCTCTGACAACACGCGTCCTGAGCCGAACAAACATTCAACCACTGAATGCTATTGTAATCTCTCCAAAAGGACGTCAGTTTACGATTTAACGCCTGAATATGACAGCAAACTGAGCTGTTGCATTTCTGTTGTCAGCTGGGTGTGTACATGCAATGGGGTGTGTGAGGAAAGGAGGAAGAGGAGGGAGAAGAAGAGGAGGGGATGAGGAGGAAGGAGAGGAGGGAACTTGCCTGTCTCTGCTGTGATCCCTCTTTCTTTTTCTTGCCATGTTTGCTGGAGGGGACAAAAGAAAGACAATGTCAGGATGTCGAATCTATCTCTCCCTCCAGTGGTCACAGGGCAGCATTGCCTGGCAGCCATCATCATAAAGAGAACATCAACTTAATCTACTGGCTCTGTCTCAAACACAGCCCCCAGGTGCTGGATGCGTCGAGCTCTCATAAGATTGGATAGGTATAAGCAAGATGATGGATCCATCATCTTCATGATCTAGTGGATTATCCACCTGGAAACCTTCGCTTCACCACTTTTAATCATCTTGCTTTGGACCTATGCTGCACTGTTTATAGATTAAATCTAAATGAGAGATCATTATCTGTCTCTTTCCAGCTGACTAACTTGAAATCTAAACCTCGCACGCCTAACCAAATCAAATCGTGGCACAGCAGCTATGCCAGCTTGGCCACGCAGGTGTCAGTGCCAGGGATGGGCTCCGGCCTCAGCTCCAGTCCCTGGCACAGACACGCCTGGCAGAGCACCACCGGCCACAGGCCGGTCACTGACCTGACGCTGAGGCTGAAGACGCGGCGCGCCACCAGGAACCTCATCAGGTAGTAGATGACCACAATGAGCACCAGTAAGCCCAACACCACCCCGATGATGGCTCCTGTGATCACACCAGCCTGGATGGGCACTGTGGGTGGAGGAGAGGAGTGTTAGAAGTCTGATGGTAATAAAGGAAGAAGAGTATGAAGGTATGTGACAGAGAGAAGTATTCAGGAGAAAAAGGAAGGTACAAAGTAAGTGAAACCTTAAAGGGATAGTTCAGATTATTTGAAGTGGGGTTGCATGAGGTACTTATCAATACTTAATGTGTTACCTACAGGAGACGACGATCGACACGCCCCCAGTTTGGAGGTAAGCAATGTGTCCCTGCAGCTAAATGACTCACTGTCACTGTTACACCTTTGATCTCCTGCCTCTGATAATTTTGCATGGCTCTCGTTTAAAAGCTGATTTTGATTTAGGAAAATGCCTTGAACTCAAGTCCCTTGACTTCCCTTTTTCTCTGTTATCAAGCAGGCAAAGTGGCTACAATACGCCCCCGCAACCATCCAGCCCCCACTTTCTCATGGAGTAATCAAACAGAACTTGCAATGTAGACTGGTGTGGACAGGGTAAACAACTAAATGTATTTTAGCCACAAAAAGGTCCATCTAAAAAAAATAATGAATTATACACTATATTTAGCATATTTTCATAGCTTCATAGCCTTTTCTGACAGGAAACTGCCATTTTAAAAGCCAAATATCACTCTTTCTCTCTTAACCATTCTCAGTTGGCAGAATTACTAATTTTACCTTGCAGAATGCAGGCGTTGCTGTTCCACCACTGCCTCAATCTGTTAGTCTGACTTTCACTAAAGTCACATAATAACATAAACAAACCAACAGACCGAGGCAGCGGTAGCAACCCCTGTGTTCTGTGACGTAAAATGACAGATTTTGCCAATGGAGTCTGGTTGAGAGAGCAATATTTTGCTTATATAACATCATTCCCACCAGAAAAGGCTGGTGGGAAGCAAGGTAATGCAATGAAAATTGTCTAAATATAGCATAAACTTAAACTGATACCCTTTTTAGGTGGTTAAAATACATTGTCCTCCTGACCCTGTCAACACCATGTACTGCAAGTAATACACTTACAGTTGATAAATACCTCATACAACCACTCTTCAAATAATCTGAACTAACCCTTTAAAGCAGTGAGAAGGAAAGAAAAGATGGTGTCATTGGTGGTGGAAAAGGAAAGGGAAAGGGAAAGAACAACGCAAAGCTGGCAGGAAGAGATGAGAGCAAGAAGAGCAAAAGTAAGATAAAGGTTGAATGAAAGATGAAGAATACAGGTGCAGTCGAGGCAGAGAAGGAGGTGTAGAGGTGGAGAGATAAGGTGGGATAAAGGTGAGAGCAGTGATGGAGGGAGAAGGTTGGGGGGGAAGAGAGAAGACGAGAAAGTGGAAGACATTGGAAAAGGGGAAAGAACGAAGAAATGGGAGGAGAAGGCAAGGAGGAGGGGGAGAAAAGAAGTGAAAGGGGGGGAGCGATAGCAATCTCAAATAGAGAGAGAGATAAAATTGTAATTGATTTCATTTAACGGGAGGTGCGAGGAATTCTAAACAAGGCAGTGCAACCACGACTGGTCTGAACACAGAACTTGCTTTAGTCTGATGCACAGCGTAAATTGAGATTAATTTCAGAGTTTGGAATGATTATAACAACAATTGAGAACAGTTGGCTTCTGACGAAAAAAATCCACCAAAATATGCCATATGGGCTCAGTGGAAAGCTAATGAGCAGACACAGATGTAAGACAATACACGCATTAGACTTTACATACTGTGGGAATTTGATTTTCCTGAGAAGCCTCCCAGCAAGACTCATTTTACCCCCTCCCGACTCACCCTTCTCAAAGACCAGCAGGCGGACGCTGGAGGGCCGGCCCACTATGTCAGGGGGGTTCTTGGCATCACAGGTGAAAGTGCCGTTGTCGCTGAACTCCAGGTTCTTGAGCAGGATGGAGCCATCGCGGCGGGCCGGGTTCCCCACAAACTCCAGACGGTCCCTGAAGGGGCCCTTGTTGTCGACGTAGGGGACACCACCGGTGTAGTGGAAGATCTGAGAGGACAGAGGAGATTACACTGTTTGTGCATGTGGTGTTGTTGAGAGTACCTACTGCAGTCATACAAATGTATTTTGCATTTACATTGCCTTTTTGTGGAGCTTCATTGATTGTTGCACCCTGTAGTGGTTGACTTGGTATTTTATGGTCATGTGATCATGACAAAACTGTTGGAGTCTCCACCAACAAGCAGGGTTGGGTGTCAAATCACAATACCTTTTTTTTTTAAGTATGAATTGAATGAAATAACTCTGTAGCACAGAGTACTGAACCCTGTCAAACACTAAATAAATAAGTAAACACTTTATTTATAAAGCACCTCTCAAGACCACAGCTACAAGGTGCTGCAAATGTTGCAGGACATATAATAGTAAAAACAAAAAATCAACAACAATAAATAAACTACCTAGTGGGCAAACACATATTAAAGGATAAAACACTAATAAAGTAACAGTAAAAACAACAAAGCAACAGAAACAATAGGCAAAAACAGCAAAATTACCACATGTCATAACACAAAGTACTCATGGAATAAATTAGTTTTTAGCAGAATTTTAAAAAGTTTATATGTCAAACTTTTAAGCAAACAGCTCCAGCTCTGTGACACTCTGCACGAACTCTGGACTCACAGGACTTTAATAGAGACTGAGGACAGTCTCCAAGCTTTCGTTGTTAAAACTAGGTGGAAACTATTAAGAGCTTTCATAGAAAACGTCCATTACAGAACCAAACCAATGTCTTTAGGGCAGCCCCACATATCGTGTGTTTACTTCTGAGTAGAATGGGGGGAGAGTATCATCTCCTTGAGCTGCACTCACGCCCGTTCAAGCTACTATGCATTTAGAAATCTCCAAACTAAAGAAGGCAACAGGATCTCTGACTGTTAGTTATCATAAGACTACACAAACTCCTGGGGGAAATTTTCTGACTTTATAGCAGCTAATCGCTTGAATATGTACAGCTGCAGGTTGCTATCTTTGTCTCTCTGCCTTTTGTTCTTTAGCATGTAGAATACAGTGTTGTTGTTGTTTTTCCTGAAACAGCAGCCTTTTGCAGCTGAAATGATGATATGAGATCACTGAGAGTGAACCAAAGTGGTAAAATGCAGGCTGGAAAACCAAAACAATGAGCTGAAAGACACTTTTTGGAGTTGAGATAAGCAATAGAGTCAGTTATTACACATTATACCCATTTGATCCATTGTTAATCTAAAATATTGTTTAGAGCCACGTTGAGTCAAAAACTTTGCCAATTTTAGACGATTTTATTTTAAATTCTTGTGTGTAAGTATGTGCGCAATTTGTTGTGTAGTTGATTCGACATCGCTATCCTTAAATTTAATTATAACTAAAGGAATTGGTCCCAGTCCAGTCACTCTGCAATGTCAGTCCATTATTCACAACCTCTGTGTGTTCCTGTCACACAGAGGTTGTGAATAGTGATGGTTTTTTGATTCCAGTTTTAATAACCAGCTGCAATATCGCATCAACCCTTCACTATAGCAAAAATATACACAACCTTGTCAAAATGGGTCAGACACAGTCAGTACCGACCAGTGACGGTAAAGTTAGCACTTTTGAATATTATTATTTCTGGCATTGATATTGATATTTCATCCATTGCCAAGGTCCCTGTGTCTGATCATTTTTCTGTCTTTTAATACCACACTTTTGACATTAAATGACTGTACGGAAACTGTTGTTGTGAAGCCCAATATTAACAGTGAAGCTACTGAAAGATTTTCAAACCTGGTGAATACCTTTCCTCCATCCATGAATGGCCTAGCTGACAACCTTGTAGATGATTTTAATAATGAATTAAGATTATTACCAGACACTATTGCTCATGAACTAACAAATAAAAGGCATGTAATCCACCAATCACCGTGGAAAACTGCTGCAATTTGACATTTTAATTTATTAACCCCAGAGTGCCTTTTTCCACAACTGACAGTCTCTTAAATCCTTCCCCTGCTCCCAGTCTTCAAAAAAATAGCTCTTCAACTCGTAATTGTGAGAAATTTACTTAATTTTTTAGAGAAAAATACTTTCAATTAGAGCTAGTATTGTGAATGCAGATACTTGTACTTTTACAAGTAAATTTTCAAGTCAGCACTTTAACTCATACTTAAATATGTGTTACACACTGAATCTGCTTAGTTACTTTTAAACCCACAGTTTAGTACTGAGTACAATTTGAATCAATATCCAAACCTGTCGTCTGCATTTAGAAGCCAGGTGATCTGATCAGAAATGAATCAGTGAGAACATAAAAACGAAAAATAAGACAAAATGCTGTGGGGAAAAAAAAACGTGCTTCGTATCTCATAAATTATTCATCAGTTATTAGCATTTTCACCCATCGGTTCAGGAAAACGCACAAAATTTGTAACCCTAGTTTGGAGAGTTGATGTGTAACTAACACTCTGAGTGGTGTTTGAGATGAATACTTTGTACTTAAGTATATTTCTAACACCCGTACTTTTACTTGAGTAATATTTTAGCAGTGAAACAGTACTTTTTGTTTGTGTCTGTTTAAATCCTGCTCCCATCGTCTCTCCCAAGAAACAACAAGCACAATAAATTCCTCTCTTAATTCAGGCATCTTCCCTACAGCTTTCAAGGCCTCAGTGGTTAAACTCATCCTCAAGAAATCCAACCTAGATTACTCAGAGCTTAGCAATTACAGATCCATTTCTAGCCTAAGTAAACTTTTAGAGAAACTTGTTATTAATCAATTACTTGGTCATTTAACCAACAACTGCATTTTAGAAAAGCTCCAATCTGGTTATTGAGCAAACCACAGCACAGAGACATACCTACTGAAAGTTGTAAATGAATTAAGAATGATTGTTGATGCGAACAGTGTGGCTGTCCTCCTACCCTTAGACTTCAGTGCGACGTTTCATACAATCGACCCCAAAATTTTAATTGAGTTGACAAATGGTTGGGTTTTTCTGACCATGTACTACCCTGGTTTTAGTCTTATTTAACTAGTAGACAGGTTTTTTTGTCAGTTTAGGTGATCATGTATCACAGACTCATTGTATGGAATATTCTTGTACCTTTTATCATTATGCTTCCACTTGGAAACATAAATCACCACTGTGCCAATTACTGTTTTTATGCTGACGACACACAACTCTTCATTTCTGTCTCCCGGTGCACTGCACACACCTGTCTTACTGAAATATATGTTTGGATGAGCAAAGAACTTTTGAACGCTAAATGATGATAAAACTGATGTTCATTTAATTGGACCAGACACGGGATGAGAAAAGTTGCACTCCTGCAATTCTGATTTAAATGCAGTTCTCATCTTAACAACATTATTAAAACTTCCTTTTTTAATTTTAGAAAAAATATTGCTAAAGTTAGGCCCTTATTAACTCTTGTTGATGCTTTTATATCTAGTCATTGAGAGTACTGCAGTTTGCTTTTTACTGGCCTACCCAAAATGTCAATAAAGAAACTACAGCTTGTGCAAAATGCTGCGGCCAGAGTTTTAACCAAAACGAAGAAAGCTGATCACATACTGCTTCTTAAAACTCTACACTGGTTACCTGTCTCTTTTAGAATTGATTTTGAAGTTCTTTTACTCGTTTATAAAACTTTGAATGACCTTGCTCCTCCATACATCAAAGATCTTCTTTCATCACGTCACTGAGGTCCTCCACTGCTTTCTTTTTAAATGCCCCTTATCTGTCCCACAAATGTAGGGGTGCCTTCTATTCTTATGCCCCTAAACTGTGGAACTCATTGCCTTTGGACATTAGCTAGGTAAACTCTCAGTTTTAAGAGGAAAGTAAACACCTATCTTTTTAGTCTAGCGTTTAATTGTTAAATTGAGAGTAATGTTATAACCTAGGTTTTTTAAGCTTCAATCATTTCTTTATGTTATTCTTTTTCTCTATGTTCCTTTTACTTAATTCTAATAACTTTCATTTTATTGTTGTATTGTTGTGATTTTATTCCTGCATTTTTATTTGATTTTATTTGTTTGTATTTTTATCGTTCTTTGCTTGTCTTTATTTATTTCCACTTGTGGATTTGCACTTCGGGCCACATGTGTATGAAATGTGTTATATAAATAAAGCTGAGTTGAGTTAAGTTAATGTTAAATGCTGGTTAATTCTAAAACTAACTACATTCAGCGCAGGCATGTGGACTTTAACCTGCAAGGAGAGCAAGCTGCTGGTGCTAGAACTGCTAACGTTAGCTGCATTTGGAAAACCAATATGTCATCATTTACAGCCCCCAAGTGTTAGACTCAACTAGTCTAAGTTGTTTTAATTAACGGTGAAATTAGTTGTTAAAGAACATCCCTTTAAACTATTGTTTAAAGCAGTCAAAATCTTGCCAATTCTACTTTGAATTATACATATTTGAAATAAAAACTAATTTAATCTAATGTAATCTAAAAATGAGGTACTGTAAAAAGTATTGTTCTAGGATTATACAAAAACTCAGGACTGTAGGACTGTCCGCGCGAGTATTGATTCTGAACAATACCCAGCCCTACCGAAAGGTCTTCTACAATGGCAGACAGACTAAAAGCTAATTGATTTTTGGGGGGAAGCCTAAATGGGCAGAGATGCTGATGCCCCAGACTCCACAAGGTCAAACTTTGTTATTGCGGTAAACGATTAATTAAAATTTTCAACACATGTTTAATTGAGGTTTTAAGGCCTGTGAAACTCAAATGAAAGCCATTCATTAATTATACACAGTTTTTTACATCATGTAACATGACATCTTATAAGGAAAAATGCAGCATGAAAACAGACATATGAAACTGTAAATCTGTCCAGGCGGGTGAAAAATTGAACGACACAAGATAAGTAGAAAAAAAAGAGGAGAGAAATCTAGTTTCAAAGTGAGGGCACTGCAGGAGACGGATGAAAGCAAAGGAGGTGAGGGGAGGAGATAATGAGAGAGGAGGGGAGGGACAAAGGAGGCAGGGCTGGGGAGGAGGAGATTAAGGAAGGTGGACAGAGGGAGGCGCAGTCAGGATGGGGAGATAGAGAGATTAGAGAGATGGCAGGACGATAAGAGCAGGGAGAATGAAATTAAAGAGCAGGAGGCCGGTGAGGCAGCAAGAGGAGCAAGTTTCTGTGTGCTTGTTGTTTCCTTCTTTGAGTAGAGAGATGAATACTTCGCTCGAGTGTATGATGACATTTTAGATACTCACAGTATTCATCAGATTAAACCAGGAGTCCTTTTTGATGATTTTTAAGTATCCTGTTCAGTGAGAGTGCTTGAAAAAAATTACTCAAAATTTATGAATTTGTCCATCCTGTGGTGAAAATGAGTCATGTTTAAATCCAGAGATCCTGATATTAACTGATATTAACTGTCCAACTTACTGATGGCAAAAGTGTAATGTAATGGATTGCAGTCTGGAATGATGTGAGGCACTCTGATAATACAGCAAATGAAAAAAAATACTACATTCATTAATGAATGTGAATTTGTTACTTTACATTTTCATCATCAGTAAGTTGGACAGACAGTGTTTGTTTTATTTTTGTCTCATTTTTGGCTCCATCCTTGAGCACCTTATCTTTTCATCTTTTGTATTGCCAATACTACTTTATTTTGCAGCTCTCACCATGTTTATCTTCAAAGTTTTCCTCTAACCTATACAGCTTTTTTTTTTTTTTTAATCAATCTACTCTGTAAACATGAAAGAGAAAACTCAAAATTTCAAGACAACTGACTGCAATAGTTTTTTTTTTATTCTTTGCTTTGATTCCAACTCAGACTCTTCAGAAAGTTTTAACAACTTCAAAATCTTTTGGTGTGATAGTTTCTTTTAGTTTTCACCATAAACCCCCAAAAAAGTATTTTAAAAAAATATTAAGTAAACCCATTAAAGTGAAAGTGAATAATGGTGAATATTTTTATATTTTCATTTGGACTCATTACTAAAGGTTCACACTGCACTGTGACCCATTTTTGTAAGATCTTTTTTTTAAGTTTCTGAAACTCAAAGATTCAAGTTTATCTAAGGAAGATTTCAACTAAAGATTATAGGACAGCAAAACTTTTTTTTTTAGTTTATTTTAGATCTTTAGAGTTGGATTTGGACTTAAAATCTATTGCAGTAAGTTGCCTTGAAACTTTGAGTTGTCTCAACTTTTTTTCTACAGTGTAAATTGTTTTGGTGTGAGCTGGTGGGTTGTAGTGCTCAAAGCGTCTAAAAATACATTTAAAAAACTCAACAGTAACGTCTTATTCAAGAAATCATGACCCGGTTATTCAAAATAATCAAAACACCTTGTTGTGAGCGGTTACATGTAGATTTTTGGGGTGAACTGTCCCTTTAAAGCTGCACAAACCGATTTTGCAAGATAACTTGTTTTTTGCTGTTGTTGTTGTTTTTGATAGTTTAAAGGACTTGTCTACCCACAGATCATGTCATGTGACATCAGTCCACCACCCCCTCCTGTTCCCCTTCGTGCCTGGTAGGGGCAGCGATGGTGAAAACAAAAAAGGCTTTTGGCAGAAGACGTTGCCATTGTTGGTGAGTGTACATTTTGATTTCTGCACAAGAACTTTTTGTATTTCCCTTTTAAATATTTATTTAAAGCGTCTTGTATGTGAAACAAAAGTTTAAGGAGTACACAATATCAGAATTTAATTTAGGAAAATAAGGATATAACAATATATCAAATATCACAATGTCTCAATACCACACTGTGAAAATATCTCCTGTGATATACAATGGTTAATTATTTTATTTGATTATTTTTTAAACTACCACAGATGGCTGACTTGTTTTAGTTTTGCAACTGTACATGCATAATTTCAGCATTCATTGCCAAAGACAATTCAAGTCAATCTTTTGCATCTCGGGTCATGGCTGACTTCTTTATATTATTTAAGACGGAAAGCAGAAGTACTGAAAGTTAAAAGGAAAGATGAATTTTATGTGAACAAAAAAGGATGTGCATGTATTTCATTATTGTGATAAATATCACATCATAGACTTTTTTTATTGTGGTATAATTGTACCCTTAGTTTTTGGTATTGTTAACATACCTATGAGAATCTTCACCAACTAGTCATTAATGGTGTCTGTCTGCTGTGTGGTGCTGGACAGGCAGCGTACGACAGGCTTATCAGAACTTTTTCACTGAGAACAGCTGTCTGTTGCAGCTGGAAATGACGCTGATGAGGGACTGAGAGCGAATCAAAACAGCAAAGTTGTAGATTGTAAAACCAAATCAATGAGCTGAAAGAATTTTTTTGTAGAACTTACAGCATACAGTATGTACAGCTTTAACGAGGTTGAATTTTTATAGAGATTTATTGATTGCTTTGTGATATTTAAGTAATGCAACTTAAAAAAATAACTAACTTCACAATTCAATCAATTTTTCAGATATATCAAGATCATATTTAAGACATTTTAGGAATTAAAATTCAGGTGATTGATTTTAGACTTTTTCTAAGGACCTGTAGAAACCCTGCTATAGTTTGTGTGTGTGTGTGAGCTTGTGCATTACAGAAATGCTGTCCCGGGAGCCATCGGGTCTGTACGTCCAGGAGAAGGTGACGTCCTCGGAGGTCCAGCGCCAGGAGAAGAAAGAACAAGACAGCCGGACGTCGGCGCCCACCAGAGCGTGGCGCTCCCAGCCAGTGTAAATCACTATGGCCTGGGACTGTTCAGGCACTGGGAGACACAAAAATCACCAGATTAAAATATTGCGGCATGACTTTAGTTTAATATTGCCTTTAATATTGCCTTGGACTACATAGTCTGACAACCAGTTGTGGCGGAAAATGATCAGAAGTGCAACATGCAAAAGCTTTTTGTTGGAGACAGCCAAAACAAAACCATGCATGCTCAGCTGTCTGCATGATTAGACATAAAAATACACTCGTCTGCAAAACACTGATTGACACGATCCTTGTTTTGTTATACTTTTGATGGAAACACACTGTATTTACTGTCATTTTTCTTGAATCACTCCATTCCTGAACATTTCTCACTGCCTACTGTGATCACAACACATACAAAGCATCACTCACATTACCCTTTTCTCCTTGACATCAATCAAATAAATCCCAAATACTTACATATGCACCCAGACACACACAGATAAACTGCACATTTAGTGGTGTCAGATCCATCATTGACTCAGAAATGCACTCAGTAAATATTTGGATTATACGGGCATGTTGGTGCTAGTCTCTAAAAGTCAAAGGGGAACATCATTTTCTCCATTAATATGGATTATGTTGGCTTAATCATGGGCACTGTTTATGCTTGAATAATATTTAATGATCGATGTTAATTTGGTTTTGGCTGCAAAATCAATATTTTACTTCCCTGGAAAATGCACTCAGCATCTCAAACAACCACCGAAGCTGTGGGAGCCGCACACCCCTGCCACTCTAACATCAGCTGGAATAACATCATTTCTGTATTGTTCAGTTTCACTTAAAACATGCGAATGAGGCCACCACGAGTCGTCGTATTCTCACAGCTGCATTCTCGCACTAATGTCCCTTAAGTGTTCTGGAGCTTTCTGCCTCTTTTAACACCCGGAGAGTAAAGTTCACAGCTTTCACTGCGAGCATCCTTGAGAGCGAATGCCGTTAGTGCAGCCAGCCCCCGCACAACTCGTCAATGAAATCACGCCTGACATTTTTAATTAAAATTCTGACAAAAAAAAAGTGCAAATATCTGATGGGAGGGGAGCAGGGAAAGCAGTCTGAGAGGGGGGAAAAATGCTGTCAAAACTCTCAGTTTAGAAGTCATAACATTAGTGCTCTTTAACTTGGCAAGCTTAGAGACACCTGCTTTGTAAGAGCAGCACAGATCCTCTTATGAAGCACGAGCCGTTTATCATAACACACCTGAGGAAGAACAGGTCTCCTAATGGCTTTAAATTCAATCAATAAATATTAAGACATTCATTAAAATGCTTTAGTTTAGTGTTAAGCCAGTGGAGAGGGAGATATTACATTTCAGTGAAAGATCAATTAAATTAATTCCTAAGCCCATTGACCCTGTTTTATTATCAAGTCCATCAGTTTTAAGCGAAGCACTGGAGGAGAAAAAACAGAAAAAGCCCTTGTCTTTATATCCTCATTTAACCTTTAACCCCACATCAGTGCAAAGATAATTTCTACATCTTCAGTTTCAATGGATGAAATTTTGCTTTTGAGACCTCATCAAAACAAAAAAAACGTAACAAAAAGTTCAGAGCAAATCCATTCTTTCTTTTGTTTTTCGTTTTTTTACCTATTCCCAAGAGGACAACCGACGCCAGCGCCAAAAACGTCAACATGGTTTCTGGCTTCTACGGAGCTCCCAAAAGACTGATGCCGCCGCCGCTGCTGCTGCTGCTGCTGCTGCAGACCTGACAGGAGTCAAGTCAAGAAGAGTCCCACCGCTGTGGAGGGAGGAGGAGAAAGAAAGAAAGACAGAAGAGCGGAGGGGTGCAGGATGCCAGGACAGAGGGCAACAACAGGACAACAACAGAAAACCCACTGTCCCTTGGTTTATACCCAACCACACCCCTCAGCCCAGGCCCGGCCCGTCCCATTCCTCCTCTCCACACCCTCCCACCATCACCACCAACCCCTCTCCTGTCATTTCTCTCCATTTCAGCCCCTCATTGAAACAAATTACACATATTATCGTCTGAAGTGGAGGAAAAACGCAGGCGAAAAGGCACCTGTGCTGTACAGTGATGCTGGTGAATTAATTGTGTAAACAATGGGCGACTTGGGGCAAATTTGCAAAAACTCAGTGCAGCATTTCCACCATGATGAATGTAATGTGTTAGATTACACCCTCACTGTGATGTGATTGCGCTGAGAGGGGATGCTAATCAATGCTTGGCATGTTAACACGAGGGAGGGCGTGTGTGATGGGAATCATGACCATCTGCATGTGATCGCGGCTCATATGTAAATATTACAGCACATGAGGCTGTCTCGGCCTGTTTACAGTGCAGGAGGAGGGGATCCTGCAGCGGCGAGGTCATCCCAGTGCTCTCTCCTCCGTCCCCATCCCTCACCCTGGACTTTCACCGCAGTCTGAGGCCAGCGGCCCACAAACAAAGCCGCGACTCTTTGCTCTCTATGTCCTCCCTCTCTCCAGATTCCTGTCGTTTGCTGACGTCTAGCACTCAGAGACAATGGAGAGAGAGGGGGACAGGGGCTGACTAGTGTGTTTGCCCGTCTGTCAATGGCGCTTTCTTCCTCTGCGGCCTCTCCCTTCTCTTTCTTTCTCCCAGCCTCATTCTCTCCTCTTGCCTGGACAAAGCTGCGTATTCAAAGTGCAGCGCCCACTCCTCACTTTTCCAGTAACACAGACAGCGAGAGTGTGGGGAGAGACCTGCTATATATAGATGGGTTGATGCGAGGACAAGACGAGATGCATGCACAAGACATGAGTTGAAGACAGCAGGGAGAAAATGAGAAAAGAGCCGGAGGTGTGAATGAGCGGACACGCTGGAGTGGAATTTCTGCAAAGAAGCTTCATTTCTGAAGGCCTCATTCCATCATTTTGTCACTTGTCATAAATATGCATTCATTTAGCCGCTGGCGTTGTAATAGTGAGTACATGCACAAATTAATGGTCTGCAGTACTCCTGCAGCTCCAGCAAACACACAAGCTGGATTCACTTATTCTCAACATTGAGTGCAAGTCAGACCAGTCATGATTTGACTCCTCCTCTTCCCCCCTTCGGTTTAGGGAAGGTGTATATGATGAGAGCGAAAGAAGAGGAGGCCCTCGACAAGGACGTCCACTCTATCCACTTCAAATCGTTATTTCATTGAGCCTACTTACCCAGCTTTACTGCACTCTCAGAAACAAGGGTTCCAAAAGGGCTGAGGTTCTACTCAGAACCATTTTTGAATAAAGGGTCCATCAAGGGTTCATTGTAAGACTAAGGGCTCCATTCAGAACTCTTTTCATCCAAAAAAAAAAACTTTCTTTGGAAGAAACAGTTCATCAAGCATTGTTGAAATCCTTGAAGAACTGTTTGTTGAGGGTTCGCCATGGGTTCTCCATACCATGACAAAAAAGGTCTCTTGGTAGAATCCCCTGTGTGGGTTCCAGACAAACCCTTGGAAAATAAAGGGTTCTCAGTAGAACCCCTTTGGTAGGATCTTGTTAGCACCTCTTTTGAATAAAGGGTTCATCAACGGTTCATGGTACGGATTGTTGAAATCCTTGAATAACTCTTCCATCAAGGGTTCTAAAGGGTTCTTTGCACCATAATATAAAGGAATATGTAGAACTCTCTGATTGATTCTAGATGAAACCCTTAAAAAAAAACCCATGGATGAGTTCTTGTTAGCACCCTTTTTTTGAATAAAAGGTTTGTCAAGGATTCTTGTTGGCATAATATAATAAGGTTCTTGCTGGGACACCCTAGGAGGGTTCTGGATAAAACTAAAAACGTTCTTGCCGGAATCCCGTCAGTGAGTTCTTTGTAGCACCCTTAGAATGTGGGAAGTTTCTTCTGGGTAGAATGTTTCACAGAGTTATACCCCTTCATGATGGGTACGAAGAGGAGCTATCTGAATGGTTTACACATAACAAAAGGTTCTACGAGGAACCAAAAAGGGTTTGTCTATGGTTCTAGTTAACACCTTTATTTTTAAGAGTGTATGTAAAACCATCTCAGCGAGTGCTCTTGGCCGAGACAGCAGCAGAGCGTTTAGCGACAGATCGACTTTTGCTTACATTTGAGACCACGGCATAAATTCTTGCCACTTGTGATAAATCGCAACCGCTCATTCATCTTAACACCTCAAATACCCCACTGACGGATCAGCCGAACAAAATGGACCATCTGCCAACTTGTTGGCGCCATCGACTGTCTAAGCTCTGGCTTGAATGTCTAAATCGCGACATCCTTAACAATTATGGCAGATCCTGCCTTCAGGCCCCGGAGAAACAGGGGGATTCTTTATGAGCCTGGCAGGTGCAGAACATGGCAAGCTCCCAAACTCGTCAGCAGCGAGTGACGGTAGCAGCAGCAGCAGCAATGGCTGAGCTTGGCAGGGAGAAACTGTATCACATATAGAGCGAGGGCCTCCCATTCCTTCAGCTGGCAGTGGTATAGCACACTAATGTAGGAGAGAGGAGAGCTTATCTGCAGCTAAATTATACAGCGAGGAGAGGTGGAGGAGAGGTACCAGGGAGAAACAGACAGAGAAACTCGAACCGTACAGCCATTTAGAGATTTTCACTAAATTATACATGAGTCCTCAGCTGCACTTTAGTGATATTGAGGTGGACAAGGCTTCATATCAATTGGTGTTATTAGAGATGACTGAATACGCAAAGTACCGCAGGCTTCAGCCACTGTGTGAATGAAACCATCTCAACTGTCTGCCTGTATAACTCATCGAGCTCCTTTTCACGGGTTGAGACAGTGGCCTCAGTTGCATTCGGTGGGGGCATGTCATTAGACACCCGTACAAATTTACAGAGCATATTTTCTTGTGATATTGTAATTTTCTTTGACGTAGAATTATTTCCAATGGGACAGGGGGAAAAAACATACCAAACGCACATTCAAAAGACCAGGGATAATCAGAGTCTGGGAAAGCATCCCGAGCTGGAGATGTTAGGGGCTCTTGTCAGCTGCATCCATGTCTAATTTTTCTGCAATGTTGAGTATGTTTGTCACAGCTCTGAGTGCAGCCGTGATCACAAGGCGGGCTGGCAGATGTGCAGAAGGGGAATGTCTTTTTCTAAATGTGGAGGGCTTCTCTCTGTGAATGGAGAGCGCCTTCGAGATTGGACTGCTGGAGGGCTTCTTGCTGGTCAAGACGGAAAAAAGACTAGGAGAGACAGAGGAGATACACACCACAGAGGCTGGTTCACACAAAGGTCATAAGACTAATGACTGTCAACAATGAACCAATGGAGTGCACTGCAGTCTTACCCCCTTAAGCACAAGCCTCTCAGTGTGGGCCAAAGTGAAGCGCTGACAAGTGGGGAACAACAACTGCCGCCATCATAAACCAATCATAAAGTGGTCTCGTAAACGACTAGATCGGCTCACAGTTTTGCTGCAGGGGTTGGATAATCAAGCGAAACATTTCCATAACCAAATAAGGCAAATGAGCCATGGCGAGCAATTGGCCAGAAAACTGTCAAAAGTTAAGGCTAGAAGGCAGGATTAAATATAAATACAGCAGTGTTATGCCATCTAGGTTTTCTAATACGATGCAGGTTAAAACCCTGCTGACTAAAAAAAGATCTAGAAAAGGAAACTGCCACAAATATGACTCAAAAGCCTCTGTATACATTTACTATCTCAAGCATATAGAACAATGATCCTCAGTGAGGGGTATTTGTATCCCAGGAGGCAACACTGCAGTTGCTTGGGGGGGTACATGGAAAGATCGTGGAACAGCTAGGATTAGGGTACTTTGAAAAAATAGAAATTCCAATTTGAATTAAAGGGTGCTTTCCATGGATGTATTAAGGAGAACTGGATACAGCATTGGAGGCGGGCTTCTGTTCATTCCTATGACAGCTGTTCAGCAGTGCATGAAACCAACTTCCAAGCCAGATCTTTGGTTATACCTCTACATTGTACAGACCATATAGCAAGTGCTACCATGGCTCATTTTGTTTTACTGCATTGTTTCTGTTTGGTTTGGATCAAACTGGAAAATCTAAAAGTCAAGACCACACCTGAACATTACTTGCTAAGGGTATGAAAATTAAGAGTTGAAACAAACAAAATGTAATGGATAACTGTTTGAAATAAATGGTGGCAATCGAAGTTGTGTTGTGGTGACACAAGTCTATTTACATATCATGTTATGTTGTATCGTATATGCTTAACTTAACTGAATTAAAGCACTATGTGGGTTTCTAAACAAATATACTGCAAGGGACTGCAGAAACAATAATGTCAGGCACAGTAGTAGTCCCCCAAGTTTCCAGCAAATATCTCAGAGGAAGATACTCTAATACAACCAAATATGGCCTCCTGGTAAAACAGAAATGCATATAGCTACATTCATCTAAAACATAACACCTTTAAATTTGCCTCAAGTCAGGCATATTCCAATGTGGCACTATTGTTTCCAGACTTGGTGGGAGGTTCTTTCAGAAAACAAAGTGGTGGCTTATCGCAAGCAACAGAGCATGTAATAAAAGAGCTTTCTGGAGTTGAATTAAGTTAATCTCCGGAGGCAACTCAGGATTTATCTGTTTTATGCTTGTAACCCTTTCACATCAGACTTTGCTCAACTAGACTACGTTCCTCCAAGTGTTTTGAGGTTCCAGAAAGAACTTTTTAGGGTATTTTTGACTAAGAGTTGGCAAGACTCCAGATGTTTCCTGAGCCAACAGTTGGTTTCTTTTAACTATGACCATGATACTTCATTACCTTAACCAAGTATTTACATGGTCCCTAACCCTCACCAACTTGTTTTCAGTCATGCTAGCAGCAGGGTTGTAGGGATGGCAATGCAAGTCTATTGGTTGGTCACATACAGAATCACTTGGATGGATGGATGGATGGATGGATGGATGGATGGATGGATGGATGGTCTGGATTGATGGCCATCAAAGTTTGTACAAGCATTCATGGTCCCAAGAGGATAAATCACACTACTTTAGTGGTTGGCAGACTTTTCATCTAGTGACACTGGCAGGTCAATCTTTCAGTTTAGGCTAGGCTGATAAAAACTAAATTTTAATAAATTTTGTAAACAAGACTTACGAAACTAAAATTTTCTTAATTAATAAGACTTAGACTTTGCATGGCCTGGCCCATGTATATCAAAGTTGTTGAGGCCCTATTCTAACTGTTCCGATGATATGATCAAGGCCTTTTATCTGTTTCCTGTTCCCATTTTGAATCCAGAGGTGACTGTGCTCTGGGGATTGTGGTTTGTTGTAAGAAGCTGCTGAAAACTCATTTCTGTAGGTTAGCCTTTTTCCAATTCTCTCTCTTTGCTTTTAGTTTTGTTTAGTTTGGTTATGTGCTTTATTTTTTTTGTGTAGGTGTTTATGTATGTGTAAATACATTAAACTTTTAGTTTTATTTATGACAAAATATCTGCAAAACTAATGACATTCCCATCAACCTCAGCTGTCCTTTGTATTTTGTGCTAATTACCAAATATTAGCATGCCCATGTGTAAGAGCCAGTTCCTTAGTTTGTATTAATTCCTATTCCTTCATTTATATATTGGCCATGTTATATTGTGTGTGTGGTGTGTGTGTGGTGTGTGTGTGGTGTGTGTGTGGTGTGTGTGTGGTGGCCCTGAACAGAAAGATCCTGCAGTTTGGTGTTTGGCTGACTGGAAAAGCATGCAATCTTCAGGGCTTGTGCAACTTGCACATGTCTTGCTTTCTTGCTTATTTTGCATGTTTTCTGTACCGTAACAGTTTAGTAGAAATACCATTTAGTTTATATTCATTATTTTTATGCAATTATAAAAGCAAGGAGCAAGTAAATAAACTGTATCTACTTTAAAACGCACCTGAGCATTACAATTTTCTCAAGCAAACACAAGTGTTTATTGATCTCAGCGAGCCCAAGAGTGACCTGCACAGATGGATTTTAACAAGAGCCCATGATCACTACACAATGTTTGTATTTACCTCAAAGCACCTGTGTCTCACTTCAACCTGACCAATGCTTAACCAATGGACAGTCAGACAACACTGTTTCTATGCTGCGATGGTGAGTTTTAACAGCTTTTGAAGGCACTTTGAGTGATAGCCTCCCGATAGGCGGGCGCTCTGGAGGACATTTATAAACGCTTCATTTTCTCATTTAACTTGGAGGACCCGTTGGCTCAGTTGCACACAACTTGTTCTGGTTAAACTGAGCTGATGAAGTGCCCTGATGAGTCACACAGCGCGCACAATCCTGTACTGTCTCTTATGCTGAGGACCTAAGACCCTGTTAGAGTGGAGACTGGAGGACGAGGGAAATCATATAAAGGGCCCAAAAAAGCGGGGGCCTGACATCATCAAATCCGAAAGGTTACTGGCCAACGCTTGGCGCTCCTGCTCAAGAAAAACACTATTGATATTCTGTGGGTTCGGCCAGGGACAATGGCAGGGCCTGTCCCTCCCTCTCTCCCTCATAGCCTGGCATGGCAGAGATGTCACAGAGAGCACCAAACAAATGGATGGAGGGATAGAAAGGGATGGAGGGATGGGGAGGAGGAGGAGGTGGAGGAGAACAAACGCATTGTTCTCAGGGTGGAGAAAGGGGTATTGTGAAAAAGACAGATAGCTTATGTGGGAGAATGGGGTGGGGGAAGAAGAGAGGGGCACAAAAGGACAGAGAAAGGTGAAACCTGGCATTTTTTTTTTTTTTTTATAGATGCCACCGTTTTTTCTTTGCAGTTAGTAATCCATAACGCTGCTTTAGGGGACAGTTCCTAAAACTTTGAAGAGGAACAAAGCAGAGAGTTTCAACACAGAAAAGCTATCTTCAGCTTTGCTTTTCATCTGTCACAACAGCAGAGATCAGTTTTGAGTAGAGGTGGGAAGTAACTAAGTACAAATTCTTAGTTACTGTACTTAACTTAAAGTATTTATCTTTCTGAGAACTTTTTTCCTTTTACTTACTACATTTTAACACAAATATCTGTACTTTCTGCTCCTTACTTTTCAAAACTGATTTGTTACTTTAGTTTCAATGCATGTAAGCGGAATTCAGTAACTCAAATCAGTTATTGATTATTTATATTTTGGATCATTGCATGCCGCCTTCCCAACACCAACACAGATTTCAACCTAAATGGATGAGACAATAAAACATAGACAAGATGATTCCTTGATGTTTCCATCGTGGCACATCATGCACAAAGGCACAACAAGACGAAAGCAACTTAACAAGATGAAAAAGATGTAACAGGACGAAAACTGTGTTAGATGTACCAAGATGACAACGATGTAAAAGACACAACAAGATGAAAAAGACATAACCAAAGAGAAATTGCATAATTGAAGTAACAAGAGTAAAATTACATTAAAGACCTAATATGCTCAGTTGGTAGAGCGTGAGCCCCATGTACTGAGGCTATTAGTCCTCTGCAGCGGCCACCAGTTTGACTCCCGCCTACGACCCATTTGCTGCGTGTCATCCCCTCTCCCTGCCCTCTTTCCTTTCATATCTTCAGCTGTCCTTTTCAAAGACAAAAGGCAAAAAGCACCAAAAAATAATCTAAAAAAGATGGAATGATTAAAACCGTAACACGATGAAAATTACATTGGATATAACATCACGTGAACAACAAAAATTGGTGTTAAAAATGTAACAAGACCAAGAACAAAAAAAGACATAAGTTGAAAAAGGCCTAAAAAACGGAAAAGGCAAAAAAAAAAAAAAGCCATAAGATAGTAACAAAAACTATGTATCAAGATGAAAATGACCTAAAACACAGCAAAACAAAAAGACAGAAGACATATGACAAAAATTCTATAAAAAAAAAAAAAAGTAACATGTAGAAAACAACAAAAATGACGTGAAAGACATAAGAGAAAAGATGAAAAAGTCGTAACAAGACAAAGAAGACATAACGATGAAACAGACAGAGGGAGACTTAAATGCAGAGAAACACTGAGGTTCAGTTAGCTTTGCACAGAAAACAGCTGGTAGAAATGTTTTATCTTTTTACTCTGAATACATTTCAGAGCCTTAAGTTTTCACTTTTACTTGACTAACAAAGTTGAATCTATACTTTTTTTTTTTTTACTACAGTCTTGTTTTTTTTACACAAGTATCTGTGCTTCTACTTGAGAAAAAAAGAATGTGTGTACTTTTGCCAGCTCTATTTTAGAGGGCATTTCTTTTCAATGATGCTCCACACCCCCCAGCTGTTTCTTAACATGTAGTGAAGCACAGTTCAGCCGAGGCGGCGAGCAGGTAGGTTTGCGACTGCAGCTTCCCCTGCGGGACCTGGTGTGAACGGGTGACTTGATGTGAACTAACAGCACAGCTGTTTGAACATGGGCTACGACCTCAGTGGAGATGGAGTCCGCTGTGCTGCAATGCCCTGCAGGCGTGTGATGTGCGCCAGCTGCCCCCCTTCGTAAACATCAGTGACACATAACACACACACACACAAACACGGCCAGTTAACCAGGCACGCACTCTTTTTTTTTTCCCCACAGAGATGTTAAAAACAACCCCTTTCACATGCACACAAAAGACGACACAAATACAGAAATGTCTTGGCGTGCAGGCACTTACACTCAAAACAACGATTCAGAGACTTTCATGCCTTTCCACTTACACTATCACACGTATACAAATTAGGCAGAGACAACGCTCGCCACAGTCAACCTTCAGAGTAATTCACAACAAAAGCCAGGATCATACAGCACACACAATATGGAATTGAATTCATTACATATTTGCATTT
Organism: Lutjanus erythropterus; assembly: GCF_056507025.1. Classification (NCBI taxonomy): domain Eukaryota; kingdom Metazoa; phylum Chordata; class Actinopteri; order Lutjaniformes; family Lutjanidae; genus Lutjanus; species Lutjanus erythropterus. Next base: position 23,387,791 of record NC_139328.1, read on the forward strand.
TCAATATTTCATGCTCTGTTGCCTGTTTGATTTCCATTAGGGCCTTTTCCATCCCTCACACTCGCTGTTTCAAGCCCACTTCTAAAGCAACAGTACTGCTGACGACTGGCATTTGAAATTCAGATTTTAGTAACACCATCAATTCCCTTGTTTTTATTCAAAAAATAGCAGAGATGTGATGATGATATTCAAGATAAGTGTCAGATGGACCCAGAGTAGTGTGCAGGAGAAGATGTATTTAAAGTGCAAACAAGAGAAAAAGGAAAAACACATTAAAATCTTCACGAGGGGCTGGAAGTGAATGAAAACTGATGAAAAAATAAGAGTATGGTACAGATAAACAGCAGAGGCAGACGAAAAGGGCATTTTCAGGCCAATTTCCATGATTATACCACCACAATGGTGTCCTTCTCAAACTCCCCTTCAGCAGACACAGGACACAGCCCACACACACAAATAATAGGCAACCAGCAGTCGGGCAGTGTGCATACTTGCATATCGAGACGGCATAACAAACAGTGTCCTTAGAAGCTCTCAGTATAGGAAATACAGACCACTCTGCATGTGAACACAGGGACAATAGTATGCCACATGCAGACTGAGTCACCACTCAGTGGCAAAATCTTAGACGTGATGTAAAATTGCATACTTGATGCCTCCTTGCAGCCACAAGAATGCCAACCTACTAACGCTTGTGATATATTTCCTGCTTTACATTGTGTGCAGCACAACCTCCTACTGCTGCACTGTCAATTTATTTGTATAGTAGCAATTCAAAACCCAATCTAAGGGCACTTTTCACACAGAGCAGGTCTAGACTGTATACTCTAAAATATTTACAGAGACACAATAGTTCCCACGAAGAGCAAGCACAAGGCGACAGTGGCGAGGAAACGCATCATTTTAACAGGCACAAATCTTGATCAGAACCAGACTTTGGTGGTCAGCCATCTGCTGCGACAAGTGTGGAGTAATGTATTACTGATCACCATGGATGGAAATGGATTATATGTAATCTGGATTACAGAATCAAATTACAAAAATAAAACTATAATCATCCTAGATTACATTTGAAAAATGTTTAATTATAGTTATACTGTAGTAAAATTGTGCCCGACATAAGTTTCTCCTCTGAAGTTGCCAGTTTTGTCAATGGTGTCTTTTTTTTTATTGCATGGCTTTAAAGATTCTGATTGGTCAGTTGCAGTATTCTAAGATTTTTTTTTTTCTTTATAGGAGACTGTTGCTATGAAAAACAGGCCATGAACATGATGTACAGTGAGCAGGTCATTATTAATTAAATAAACCCCTTCAGGGTAATTCAAGACCCTGTTGGAGTTTATTTCACAATAATGACCTGTTTACTGTCCATTATCCCTTGCTCCCTTTTTAAAATCTTGATTCATTACGAACAATCATTCTCATTCTCTTTTATTTACACTGGAAATGGTAGATGAGCATTTGGAGTGTGTGAGTTTAAGTTACGTAAAAGTCCTCCATGGGGCCCTTAGCTGAAAAACAGCAGCGACAAAAAAATTACACAAAAGAAACAGCATCCCACATGTTACAGAATACTCACAATAACAATTTGTATCAGCACTGACTTTGTTAAGGTCCTTTGATTTGACCATCTATAAATACTAAATATGCAAATGCATAAGTATGTTGATGGAACTCAGATTTTTGTGGCAGGGTCCATTTTTTAGAATAAGGTCCAACATTTTCAGTGTTTGGTTTTGAAGAAAGTAATGCAAAACTATTTACATTACTTTTTTTTGTAATCCAATAAATTACAGTACTAATTAGAACAAATGCCCTGTTAGGTGTATTCAGAAACTGAGTACATTTCAAGATAATCTGACCCAACCCTGCTGATCACCTGGTACACGTCCTTAGAGATCAAAACGAGACCAAGAGACTACAGTCATGTTAGCAGCTGTGAGGCTGCAGGTACAGTGGTGTTTTAAGCTAAATCCTAAAGTCAGCAGTCAATGACACTGTTAGCATGACACTACCTTGTCTTACATGTCCTCTCTTGCACACAGCAAATTCTCAATAAAATTCAAAATGTTGCAGCCAGACTTTTTACCATGTCCAACAGGAGAAAACACATCTCACTGGTTTTAAAATCCTTTTTAAGGCTCATAGATGGTTACGTTCCAGAATATATATAACTCTGAGGGCCCTGAAGGGGACTCGGTGGGAAGCGGGCCTCTGCAGGGGGTCTACAGAGAGTTTCAGGAGAGGCTCAATGAATGGAAATGGAAAAAAAATACATTAGTTATAAAAAGGAGATCATATAGAGTATCCAAAATGTGTGTGATTTGGTTAAAGAGGTATTTCAGAGATAAAATATTAAGATTTTTTTCCCCACTTCCCCAGAGTCAGAAACTATGGATGCTTTTAGACAGAGTGTTTTTATTTATTTGGTGTAGTCTGAAGCTGTCAAACAGAAACATTAGGCTGTCTTGGATAAACTGTTGCATGTCTATGGGATCAAATAACAATGAAAGAATGAATGAACATAATGAAAACACTTATGAATATTATATTCAATTTCTGCCACATTCTGCTCATAAATCCCTGTAAATCTTTCACACTGGATGTTAAGTCTGATAGAGGGTTACCTTCTCCAACGAGTCGGGTCATCACTCAGTCAAACCTTAAAACTAAAGATGACCAGGTATTTGATACTCCCCCCTTGATTTTTATTGATTTTAAATTTTTATTATGTTTTGTTTTTATGATATTTTAACTGTTCCTATTGCCTTTATTAAAAAAGACTATACAAAGTGCTATATAGATAAAGGTATTACAGTATTAAGATCTTATTTAACATGTTTCCATGCTAACAGCGGAGGTTGATTGGAATGTCATTACAAGCTGGTGGGAAGGCATCCAAAATCTTGAGATACCCATAGCGGAGGTAGAACAAAGCAAAACAATGTTTTTCATATTTTCTAAAAGTCTCCCACATATGAAATAGATTAAAGTGTAAAAATATTTTACTGCAAAGGTTGTTGAATTGATAGATATTGTGACACAACCCATAAAAAAAAGTTTTTTTTCGATTTGTGCAATTGCTGGATGGTGGGAATTATTGAAGTGTGACACATCAAAGGCCTTGAATACTTGACACTTATTTTTTTCCCCCACCTGTACTCTGCCTCTGATGGACTAGTACTCACTGCCTCTTCTGGTTAGGTTGGTTATAGAGGCTGTTCCATATGGATGTAAATACAGGTGTACCTTGAGATTTCGGCTTGCCCTTCGGTGTGCTTTGTGGCCAGAAAGTTTGAGAACCACTGATCTAGAGGTTTAAAAAAAAGCAGAGGATATGAATATCTTAATGCAGTGAGAAAATACAGTACTACAAACAGATGGCAAGTACAATAAGCATGAATATAAAAGAAGCTCTATGATTAATGTGTTTATTTACTTTGAGGCAACTTTGGCTGAGATAGTCACAGAAACACCAAGCAGGGTTTGCTGGAAAGGTATGAATTATATTTGAAAACACAAAACCTACAAAAGATATGATTTTATGACTGATATTTAGCTACCGTGACCAAAGTGCAGAGCATATCCACTCTAAATTTTGCACATTACCTGGATGTACTCAGATCAGTTCTGACCAGGCTGCACAGCTTGCATTCATGTTTATTAGTTCCATGTTGGTTTCATTTTGTAGATGCTGGATTGTGATTAGTAGTTTCCCCAAAATACATTTAAAAGCAAGACTGAAAAATGCAACTTTAATAAAAACATAAAGCAGTTTGAAGACCTTAAGATTTTTAAGGCCACATTATTGGATCTGAAGACTTTTTAAGACATCATAAACCCTGTTACAGGAGTTTATTTGCAGTGATATGAGATGTTGGCAGTCCAACAGTTCTTTGTACTTTCAGTGTAGCCCTGTTGCCCTTATATGTGCACCTCAAATTCTCAAGCAGTCAGCGCCTGCGTGTCAATGTCACCTAAACACTTCCTGCACATTTCCCTCTACTTTGTATTTAATGTGATTCTGAGTTGCTTACGACTCACACAGACAAAAGCACAAACACATCGCAAACCCTAAGTGGTCCAATCTCTGTCGCAGGCACACTCACATCCTCTCACACAGCGTCACTGTGCAGAAAACTCTCAAAATCCTCTTTGCTTCCTCATGAAATAACCGCCGCCGTCCTTGGCTCCTACACTGACCCCCTCCACACATCTCCAACAGTCTTTGATTGATTCAGGCTGGACAGTTAGTGGATTTCCATCATCTAATGCAAGCTGTGAGTGCTTCTCTTTTGTCCTGCTGTTTGAGCAACTGTCAGCCACCGCGTCTTTTTCTACTTCTAATAACGTTTCGGGCAGCCGGCAATCTCCTTGGCTTGTCCTCTTATTACCACACATGCTGAATGCACTTCACCGGTGCTTTTTTTGGAGTGCTCGAGCTGAAATCAGGCCAGCTCAAAGTATTGGTATGCCGCCCATACATTTCATGTTTTGCTGGGTGGTTTTGCACAGTGAATTTTTGATAGGGATCTATTACCAGCAGGTCTGCTGTAACTGCAGAGTCGATTCGGAATTTATGTGCACCATATGCGGCAAGATGTTTATGCAATTTTGCCTCTGAAAGGGAAATCGTTGTCGATAAATCAATACCACAAATGACAGCATGGTTAAAAGTGGCGAGAGCCTTTATTTCCATTCAACATTACAAAAAGACAGAAGCTATTTACAATTATTTCGAAATTGCCATTATTTATTATTCTTGCAGCTGACCGCAGACAATCAGTAGTAGTCCTCTGGGTCAGCTTTCTCCCCCTGGTTCTGAATCTGCTGCTGCTTCTTGTACAAATCAGCGATCTGCAGAGGAGATGGACGGAGATTTAGAGGAAGAGAGATATCGAGAGAGAAAAAGAGAGAGGAGAGGGTTCGCATGAGAGAGCATGCATGAAAGAGAGAAGGCAGGAGGGAGGGGGAGAAGATCATGAAGTCAGGTCAGTAACATGAAGAGGAGAAGCTAAAAATAAGTTTGATTATTCATATCCCGGGCTTTGAAGTCGGTGACTCCCAGCTGCTGACTGGGAGACAGAGGTGGTGTTCACTTGAGCTCATCAGGGTTTGGGAGCGTGGGGGTGGAGGGCGGGACAATGAATAATGTGTGAACAGCAGGCCCACCCAGAAACAGCAGTATCAGTACCAGTGCAGCAGGGTGGCACAGTGAGGAGGAAAACAATGAAACTCCACATTATTTCTCCTTCAAAGAATCAAGGTAAAAAAAATGCTTTGATGCTCAAGCTGAACCTGACTGGGTTCAAACCGGTTCAAGTTCAACGTTTTCTTCATTCCCTCAGACTTGAATGATGTCAGGTTTAATTCAAATTGTCTCCTAAATCACACAAGGTGAGACGTTGTGTTGTGCATCCACACAGAAGTATCATTTAAATGCAGCTGATGTTCCAACCTGACTCCCAACTGACTCCACAGTTAACAGGTGGCTGCGACTTCAAGTCAGTGGAAATTCACATTATCAAGACGATTCTGACCTTATAAAAGTTACACGGGTTTAGGCTCCAGTTTAAAAAAAAATCAAGGCTTTTTTGGATGTTTTGGGCCTCTTAAAAACTCAAAATTCTGTGCTGCATGCTGTTATACAACAACGATCAATGCTTGGATTTACTTATCAGTCAGTCAGAGTTTGTACATTCAGGGTAACTCTCCATGCTTGTGACAGTGGCAGGCATGACTTAACCCCACCGCCATCCAATAAAAAACGAATTTTTATTCTGGCTAACAAACAGACATAAAAGCTAAACCTCTGACATTAGGTAATTGATTTTGGACACGGATACATACATTTTGGTGCATACAGCTATTAGCGTTTACTGTGATGCCAAAATTTAGTTAGATAAGCCCAGGGATTTAAAATACATTTAGGGAACTTTGTGAAATCAAAATGAGAGAATTATTCTCAGTATTAACAATCGGGCTACCTAATCAGAAATACAATAAAATTGTCAAATGGCCAAGTTCAATATTCAAATCACAGAAACAGAACCAAATCAGTTTTTTAAAAATAAAAAAGTAAAAATGTGTGAGAAAACAGTACTGCAGTGCTGCATAGATGACCTGACCTGACCAAACTGTGGAGCCCTAATTAACACTTAAAAAACATCAAATTAACTCTGAATCTTATCAAGCTAAATTCACAAACATTCCTCAGTATTAGCTGCTCAATTGTAACAACCCAATGTGTTCTGGTCACCTGTGATTAGGGACTGACAACAGTGCTGGCGCATCACTGGTATCGAACGAGAGGATTAAAAACGAAATCTCGTATCAGCCTGAAATTAAATTTCTAATAAGACAGCGTTTCCAGTGCTGCAACAGGAACATCAGCCACTGTGAATTGATTTTCTATTTTTAGAGCTGTTAGCCCCTTTCTCAGTTATGTCTAAAAGGGAACCCTTGATTCGCAAAACTCTTGTGAGATTTCTACTTTTTCCTGTTAAAATGACCACTCCTGTGATCTCAGTCTGTGAACAGCAGATCGTTGCACACTCTGCTGTGTTTTCCACACACAGACATTATTTGGGCATGTTACAGTGCATATTTTGTGACCCATTTTGCTATTTTTTTTAATTTTGTACCTGTCTGAAAGAGCAAAACCATGTGCAACTGAATAATGGAGAATTTCCCCTCACCCTCTCCCTCTCTCAGTGTTACAGACCAAATGATTAAAAAATTAGTCGAAAACATGGTTGAAAGATTAATCGATTATAAAAAGTAATGATCAGCTTGTGGGATTAAGGAAAGGCCAATATATAATATATATAGGCCAATACTATAAGAGTTCAGCAAAAAATTAAATGAACACATCTGAGTTTTGAGCACACAACTCAATTCAAGTTAAATTTGACTTGTATAGCCCAACCTTACAAATTACAATTTGCCTTCGGCGGCTTAACAATCTACTCAGTGTGTGACACTGTGAGTAAAAAAAACAAACAAAAAAACAAACATAAACAGTAATATCTGATTGAGAGTAGCAGCATTTGAGGGAATTATAGTTTTTTTAATTCATAAATTGAAATAACTGATTATTTTTAGAACCGAAATGTTGAATGACTTAATTGCAACTATTTTGATAATCTTTGAAACATTTAAGAAAAAAGGCCAAATATGTGCTGGATTCCGCCTCTCTAATGTGTGATTTTTGATCGATTTTTATTCTCTTACAGAAAATTACACATATTTGGCTTTTGGACAGTTGATGTTGACTGGGATTGGATTGGGAAGATGTCGCATTGGGTTTTAGAAAATATATGTGACATTTTAAACCATTTTTTGTGAGTTTTATAGGTCAAATGATTTATTGATTCATTGTTAAGGCCAAAGTCTTTTTATTTCAAGAGAAAACTGAAGGGGTCAGTTAGTTTCTAGAAGGTATTCTATATTATGAACAATAACAGTGATGTGTGCATTGACTTGTAACTCAGGCTGGTTGAATCATAAATAAAAGATGTGCAGGTGGGTGAGCAGGCAGGTCAGAGAGAAGCAAGTAAACAGTGTTTCTGAATAAATAAAATCATCTTAAAGTCATTGAAACTTATGTTATGTCTTTGGCAAAACTTCTCGTCCCTGTGCCGATCACGGAGTCCACTCATGCTCAGAGCTAAAATAAGATTAAGAATAAGAAGATTTGTTAATGAAAGGAACCACAGCTTGGTGCGTTTGTTGTTGGACGGTTGAGTTTGCGTCGATTCAGGTGACGTACAGCTGACCTGCATATCCCTACTGTACAATATAATCCCCCACTGTGTGTTTCCCAGACCCCACCAGTGATCTCCAGAGGTTTACTTGACTGTTATACAGCTTTGTTCATGGCACGGAGGGAGGCAACTACATAAACCCTGCCAGTATTAAAGAGGATCGTCCTTGCAGTGTTCTTCACCCTCAAATTTTTACAGGACAGCTCTCTTGTGAGGTGACCATGATGATGATGATGCAGCATCTCTATACAGCACTTCAAGCAACACGGTCAAACAAACAGATGATTGAATTCTTACTGATTTACAGTCATTATTATATGACACAAGGACGACTTGTTTGACCTCCTGGGCCTCCACACACACTCCAAAGACGTGTATCTGACGTTATTCTGTATTGCACCCTCAGTACAGGTGATGTGATGTACCTGAGCTCCAGTTGTGGCGTCCTCGGGCTTCTTATCGTCTCTGATCCTGAGGAAGCGGGGGAACCTCAGAGAAATGCCTTTTTCTGGATCCACCTGAGGGCAGACAGATTGACACAGTCACAGTCAGTACACAGCCACTGTTTGTCCTTTTTGCTACCGGTGCTGTACTGATCTCCTACATGTGGTGAATAAATGTTTTAAGCAATTAAAATCCACATTAGTCCAAGGTTTTAAAACATCAAAGATTGAATGATTTTTAAACCTTTCAGTTCTGGGACAAAAGTTCTTCCATTTATCGGGCTCTCAAATTCTCTTATTACCCTCAAATATGAATGCTTTGCACTTTTTTTTTTTATTTTTAGAAGATCCAGGGCTGCTTGAGAACTAAAAAATGTTGGATGTGAATAATTACATTCAAGGTTTTGGATGTATTATATGATGTAGACAAGTTCAAATTCAAAATACATTTTATTAACATTCTGAATCTGTCAAAAATGACAGCTCACTACAGAACAACAAGGTGCTGGCAGCATACTCTTTTATATCTGAAGCTTCTATTGAGATTTTCTAATAAAGCTGAGAAGGTCTGTAATCACCATAAAAATCCTCACAAACTCTTGAATTTAAAGTTATTGTAATAAAGTCTGTTTTTTTACTAAATCAGCTTTCTTTAATGAACATAACTAAGTTTTGTCAACATAAATGTAATTTGTGGTGTTGTTAGTCTGTTGCAAGGACTGACCTGTGCACACTGGTATGTGCCTGCTTCTGTATGCAGCCAGCAAGAGAGCAAACGCTTCTGACCACAGCGAAAAATGTTGTTTTTAAAAAGAAAATACACAAATAAATTTTGTTTTGCTGGCTAAAAACACATTATGAATTTTGGAAACAAGTACATGCATCTTGTTTCAATAAGTTTTGATTCTTGGACGTTACAATGGTCAGGAAATATTAGGAAAGTTTGGATCACAAATGTTGGAAACAATCACTGGCTGTACACAGCCACCAATAGATTCTCATTCTACAAATAGTTCAATACTTATAATAATAATCAGTCCTACTCTGTATCTGAAACTGTGCAGAAATGCCAGATTTAAACACAAGTAACCTTTACTCAAAGTCAAACTATGTCTTTATTGTCTCTTCTCCCAGTAAGGAGAAAGGGACACAACCATGTTGCTTGGATCACCATAACAACACATAAGGAGGGGTTACAACCAAGACTGATAGCTCATTTACTCACATTGATCAAGGCTATTGATATATTGACTGACAGCAGCATACACTCATCAGTTTAAGCCTCACTTCCGCAGTGAGGACTGATATCATTGACAAGTTGTGATCAATTGGGAATCTTTGTCCCTGTTGCTTCCATAAAACATCTGTATGAGTAAGAATGGCTACTTTATGAAGCCTGCTGCTTTTTAAAAAGTTTTTTTTGACCCTGATTCAGTGGTGGTGCTTCTTTCAATGTAACTTCTATTGAGTTTTTAAGGGAATGTATTTCTACATTTTGTGTTTGGATGTGCATATTTTGCCTTTTGCATGCAAAAAGTAGACAGTAGGGTTGCAGTGAAATACCAATTTCACTGCAATAATATTGAATTCTACCATATTACTTTGTTTGGCAGGACAAAGTATTTTCTGAAATTATGATAAAGCATTTGCTCAATCAAAGAAACCCTCCATTTTTAGTCTTTTAAGGGTCATTGTAATTGTTAATAATAAGTTAACTTTAAGACTTTTTAAACCCTCTGTAAACCATTATGAATCCAATTAAAAACTTATTTCACATCCATACTGGAAACAAGTATATGCACAGTTTGCAGTTTGTAATTGTTAGTGTGATGATCAATAGCTTGCAATTATATTCCTAAAAACACATTTTAAAAAAAGAAACTTAAGTTAAATTCAACTTTATAACAGTAACCAAAATTATATTTAAGACCTTAAAGGCCTAAAACTCTGTGTTTTAGACCCACAGAAACCCTTTATGTAAAACCAGATACTTGTTGTACTGTGAAAATCTCATGCCATTTCAATCTTAGCAGACATTAATTTTCTGAATTTTTTGGTGTCGTCGTGCTAACGGCCTGAGATGACTAGGATCCAGCGTCTCACATATGTAGAACTGTAGTGTTGAATTTTCCTGTCAAATGTTTGCCTTCTGAAGTTGTTTCTTTTCTGGCTTTAAATCACTGTTTACACCAACTATTATAAGAAAAAAAAACACTGTTACATGAGGTTTAAAGCCATATAAAGTAATCTGACAAATTACCTGGTGGATGATGATATGTCAAGTGCAGATAATACTAATCCTCTTAGCAAGAGGTTCTTTTGTTTACAAGAACTTGTTCAGCTATCTCAAATTCAAGTGTTTAAAAGTAAAACTGTAAAATGAACCATGAAATACAACACCTCTTTAAACATTTAAACTCAGACTTAATACAGTAAAAACATGCAAAACTCTTGTCCGTCTTCCTATAAATGTTTCCAGATAGAATTCATTTATCTCAGTGCAATTTTACTTTAGCTGTGGTTAAAATGTGAGCTGTATACTGTTAATGTTTATGTGCACTGAGGGACTTGTCCAGCATTCAGCCAAACCGCCGGTAATAAACAAGTATCTGTTCCATTAAATCCAGCATCTTTTACAGCATTTTTAATAACTCAATTAAGAGGCGCTAATTGTGACTTTTCATTGCAGGCAACAGACCATAACGGGCAGAATTTATCAGTGAAAACACACGGGGGAGGATTAACACGCTGAACTGACCATTCCCATGGCAGCCTTGTAGACTGGAGACAGCGACAGGTCGGCGCACTTCACCTCCCAAACCTGCACGGCGTCCAGCCACACGTCGGGCTCTGCTGATGGGTCGAAGCGGTAGTAGGCGCGGGGCTTGGGCAGAATGTGCTCCTAGAGAACAAAGAACAGATAATGATCAGTTTTATTATAGCTTATATTAAATGTTTTTATGTGTGTGTGAAATACAACCATTATTCCAAAAAGGTTTGGATGTCGTGGAAAACATAAAAACAGGTGCTCTTGATGTATCTTGCATCGCATAATCTACTACATGTTTTCAACAAGAGACATGTCTGGAGTGCAGACAGGTCAGTCTAGTATCTGAACTCTTTTATTATGAAGTCACACTTCTGTAACACATGCAGGATGTAGTGATGAAATGAGCATACCTTTGAGCATTCATGGGGCCTTCACAGATGTGACAGTTATCTATGATACCATGGGCACTGACATCAAACCCATACCCAGATGTTGGCTCTTGAAGTTTGTGCAGGTAACAAGTGACTTCCAAAAACAATCTGAAGTGTGGACTTCATGGCAGAGTCTTAACTTGCATTTGTAGATGCAGTGCCAAACTGTGTTTACTGACAACGGTTTTCCAAAGTATTCCTAAGACCGTGTAGTATCTTTTATACAATCACGTAGGTTTTTAATACAGTACAGCCTGTGGGGTTAAAAGTCATGAGCATTCAATGTCTCCGGCCTTGTCCCTTATGTACAGAGATCTTTCACTTTTATGAATTGTAGATTGTGAAATCTCTAAATTCATGATGAGTTTTGGGCTGGGAAATGCTGTAGTATTGGATTATTTGCTCATGCAGTTTTCCACGAAGTGGTGAACCTCACCCATTCCTTGCTTGTGAATGAATGAGCTTTTCAAAGACGTTTGTTTAATACCTTAATCATGAACCCATCACCTGTTAAATTAACCAGTTTACCTGTTGAATGTTCCAAACAGGTGATTTTTAAGCATTTCACAGCTTTCTCAGTCTTTTGTTGCCCGTGTCCCAACTTTTTTGAAATGTGTTTCAGGCATCACCATTGAGAGTGACAGTATATATATTTTTTTAAAAAGTTTGAACATTAAATTTTGTTTTTGTATTGTATTCAATTTAATAAAGTCTGTTTTTATTTCTGTTTTACACAATGTCCCAACTGTTTTGGAATTGGGGCTTTAAAAAAAAAAAAAGCCCATAATAAGTTTCCAGAGCCTAAAGTGATGTGACAAAACTGAAAGATGTTGAGAAGATATAAATGAGAAAAGTAGCAAATCCTCAGGTTTTGAAATCTAAACACATATTATATAGTGCAGATACATACAGAGAGAAAAAATAGGTCAATGCATTCACAGAGACCCTGATAAAGAGACAGTGACAGAGTGGCTCTGGTTGCCCTGCTGAATCCTGCTGCTGCCTCACAATCACCTCCCAGGAGACTGCACAGAGTTTGAACGCTCTCATATTCAAATGATACCAGCTCACCCGAGGGGCAACATGAGACGGTGACTTCTAAACCACATTATCATACACCTACATTAAAGATTTCAGTCAGAAACAGCTTGATATACATGGTTTTGTTACCAGATATTCACCTCTTAAGGTTAAAAAAAAAATCCTAAAACCTTTCAGCTGAGCTCAGGTCTCCAAACTGTTCTTGTTCTGTAAGCAAAGCAAGAAAACTGTCAACTTCTAAAATATTTAATAGTTCCTTTTTAACTTTGACGCGAGCAATCATTCTGTCAGCGTAGGTGTCACAATTCTACAAAATAATACCCCTCTTGTTTTTTGGCGTCAAACAACCATTTCAGTACATGTGACTCTGAAACTGTGTGATGTTAACCAGACTGCCGCAGTGGCCACAGAACTGGGTCAGAGTTAAGTAATGCTGGGAAAAAGAAGGCTCCAGCAGTAGTGCTGCTGGTTTTCTCACACGCATTATTTATACTGTAGGCATTCAAGTGACACTCTGATATGGAGTGAATTACAATGAGTGAGCTGGTAGGCGTGTAGAGTCTTATAAAACACTGCTTCTGCTTATAGACACGAGTTAGAGACGCATCTTTATACTTTATTTGACAGGTCGGGGATCAGATAGACGTGGTTGATCCACATTAAATCTAGACTCTTAGAGAAATACAATAATGCAAATGAACACATCATCTAGAAAATTAGAACGTGTAGGAGCCTTTCACTTATATGCAGATATTTGTGTGATTCATATATATACACAACGAGATTTATTTAAAGGTACAGTAATTGATTTTGGACAAAAATAGTTGACTGTTGAGTCTCATTCCCAGGTTTTCAAGTACTTGCTTTTTGGGAATATCGGCTATCTTACTGACCTGTGATTGGCCCAAGTCTCCTGGCACAAGCTAGATTTTCTAAAGCTTGAAAATAGAGCCAAGAGGAGGTGCAGAAGTCTTTTCTTTAGACCGCTTGAATTACAATATGCTTAAAGATTATTATGAAACTTTGGCCCGACAAAAATAACACCGCCTACCACAGTTTTAAGGAGAGCAATTATAATCAAGTTCAGGCGTCGTTTCTGGTGGACAATAATAAACGGGATAAAAAGGTCTGAGTTCTTGTTGGTGGGTAAAAACTCACGATTTTATAACAAAGGCAAATCCAACAGCAGCGACCACTCTGTGACCTCTTTAGTGACCCAAAATGCTCGCCACAGAATGTACCCTGATAGTTTACAAGTAAATTCTACGTTAATACGTGGTGCACACTGGAGGAATTTCAAATCTTGACTTAAAAATGTGGATAACAGACATAAGAACAGATTTAACACATTTTTAATATTTTTATCATAAGAACATGTATATTCAATGTTTCCCCTACCTCCTGCTCCCCTGAAAGAATTACAGTATTTTATTTACGTTAGGCCATTTATCTAATGTATGTGCGATTGTTTCATTTCAGTACAGCATGAGAGCCTTAACTAGATTCAGTCATGCTATTTCTCTCTTCTCTGTTTCACCATAACCAGCAGAGGAGAAATGTTGGTGCTGGTTTCAAACAGATTCAGTATTGAACAACCCACTAATACACTAACAGATTTGGTGTGTTTTAGCTGTTTAGCTATGCAGTTAACACACCAGTCATTTTGTTTTAATGAAAACTCAACTTCTTTTCCCCTGGTATTCTTCACCATTGTTTTGGAAGAAAGTAAAAATGGAAGTAACAGACAAACGTGTTAAAACTGACACATTTTCTTTGTAAATAATTGCTGTGAGATGCATCTAATTCATGCTGATTTGAAGAGTGGTACGGATTCTGAAAAAGTGAAGTATGCAATAAATATTCTGTGGCTAAGTTTGAGAACAGATTTTGGTGTGGTGGTAGCTGGTAGAATGAGAACGCTCACCCCTGGACAGCTCACTCTCACTGGCAATTGCAGGTTTCTGCTCGATATTCCATCACTGTTTCTTTCACATGACAGGATTTTGAAATCCGGGAGACTCCACTACATTAAAACATTAAGATTTTGTGTATAGACTGCTCACACTACGGGATCATTTGGACAGATATCCTGTTCAGATCAGCCTTGAATCAGTAACACCCTTGCACCCTCGTCAGGAGGAGCGAATCAGCCCCAGTAGATGCCCAGGTATCCTCTAGTGTTGAACAATAATACAACCTGGGTCTTAATTAACCTATATAAAGATTATTCTCTTTGGCCAGCAGCTCAAAGGGAGCAATCTTTCTTCTTCTTGTTGATGGTAAAGTTTAAATGTGCACAGAAGTGCAGAGTTTGTTTTGAACAGCACTTAAAAAGAGCATGATTTGTGAATAAAACCTGTATTTCTGTAACAGAGGAAAAACTGAAGAGCAGCAGAATGATGAGTGTGACACTGTTACTGTGCTAATGGAAGTGATGAATAACACTGTCACAATGCATAATACTGGCTGTATCAAGGCCACTGCTTGAGAATTTACAGTATTTCATAGTTTTGGCCGTCATTTCTATCAGTAATAAGAACATTTCACTCACCAAGTTAATATCCAAGATCAAGGAAAACATCCCAAAAAAAGACGTGCGGCAGGGAAGCAAACAAGAGCAGAAAGGCTTCAAGGTTAGCCATCTTAATTTAGAAGAAAAAATGAAGGTGAACCATAAAGTTACGACCAAAACCTGTCGTTGTAAACATCCATCACAGGTAACAGACTGACCTCCTGGTTTAACTTTGATCAACTGTGCTTGCTGCAGTTGTGTCTCGATACATGGCTGCAACAAAAGTGGTTCTTTCTGTGGAAGTCTGTCGTAGAAATGCTGCCACAATCCCAAATCTCAGCTATTTACCTGGTGAGCACAACATTATCACACCCAACAGAAATGATGGACAAGAAAGAGCAAAAATAAGACCCTGTTTAGTTTGGAACATTTTCACATCTAACACAGTGATTTAACGGTTGGCTGAGTTTAACTTTGTTTCTCTAAAGTTTTAAGTGTGTTTTAAGATGGTGTTGACTTTGTAAAACAGCTGTTTCTTTTTATCTACAAGGTCAGTCTGTTGGGATCCTTTCCATAATGTTGGCAGAGACTAGAGTTAACAATCTGAGCCTGTCAGTGGGAAAACAAGCGCTCTGGGTGGACGTACTTTGACGGTTTACAATTGCCCATAAGGATTACATTGCAGCCTGTTTCACAGATGAAGGCTGCTGCGGTCTCCATCAATACTGAAACGATTTCAAAAATCATTGTACTCATTAGTCATTTAGACACAAACACATCAGAAAATAGGTTGAAAATACAAAAGTGGGTAACTTTCAGCTGCTTGTTTAGTCCAATCAACAAAAAATAATCCAAAAATTACTAAAAGACTGAAAAACTAGCAAATATTTATATCTGAGAGGCTGGTTCCAGCACTTTTGCTCAATATCAAAATAGCTGCTTTTTGATTTTCTGTCTAATTGCGGCAGCTCAAGTGTAGTCACAGCCTCATGTTACCAAACCCAACAAAAAATACAACCAGCTCCACACACTGTGTTATGTAGCTTGTGAACTGAAAAGAAAAAAGAGCCCTGGTTTTAGATCAAGTAACAGAATAAACATCGGAACAGGAAAAAAAAGGGGGGATCTGTGTGTCCCTCGTTACAGCACAGCACCTCACCACCCGGAGGAGTGTGAACACAGCCAATTGTCTCCGTGTCTGGAGTCCCATTGGCCTGAAGCACTGCAACCAAAGCAACACGACCGCAGCAGCAGCTCGCCTTAATTCACCATCCATCACTTTCAGATGGAGGGCTTCATTACAAAGCACTACAGTACAAGCTGTATTGGTCTGGGGGAGAAAAAAAAATGTAACACCGCCCTCTCAATCACTGTTTCACTTCGATTCTGCACCGTGCAGCAGTTTGTACCACACAGTCTAAACCCTTAACCTTTAAAACATTACTTTAAGGTTATTTGAACACACCACCCCAGTGTGCGCACCAGGCTTGTACAGTGAATACAATCTCACAATTAGACACTTTCATAAACAGATGGCTGCATTTTTAAAAACCTCTTATTTCTGTAAAAGACGGTCTAAATTTAGCTGATAAAAGTCAACAGAGTACTCAAATGGATTGTGACTCTCACAACAGCTATCGTTTTCAGAGAGCAGTTGTCAATTTCTTCAAATGCCGCTGCTCTGCTGCTCTGGAACGAACCTCTTCAAATGTAAATTGAAAAAGCAATTCATTACCTGACGTCAAAGCACGCCTGCACACACGGTTAGTCCAAATGCAGATTTTGTGTTGGAGAAACAGAAGTAGTTTATGATCTTTGTCCAATATTTTCTAAGAAGGAACTACATTCATATAAGCAAAAACATGTGTTTTAAAGGTGAAATCTGGAATATATATCAGAGCTGAAGGAAACATGCCAAGTTGAAACACTACTGCTGGTGTGCTCCTTTGAAATTTCAATTCCAGTCCATACCTTATGTTATGGTTCGCCCGTTAGTTTAATTAGAGCTCCGTGTTCGCTGGATGAGAAAGTGTCTCTTTATGAGTTGTTAGAAATCCTTAATAATCTTTTAGAATGAGTAGACGTTTATAACAGTTAAATTGAGCTGTATGTTAATGGAGTGTGGCAGGTAGTAAGGCAGGCAGACACCAAACTCCAACTCAAGAGTTGTATTTTCACACTGCCACTGCACAAACTGGTTTGTTTTTTTAGCGGTTACTAAATAAGAACAAAGGCGTAAGTTAACTGCCATGTTTAATCTTAGGCTTTCATGTCTATTAAATGTCAGAAAACAGCAAAGAATGTCCATCCCAGTTTTTCAAAGTACAAGATGATGTCTTTTAATGTCTTGTTTTGTCTAAAACCAAAGACAATCAGTTTATTTGATATATTAAATGGAGAAAAGTGGGAAATCTCTATATTTGAGAGGCTAAAAACAGCATTTTCTGCTATTTTTGCATAAAAAATGACTTAAAGCTGTTTTGATTATCCATTAATCCTAAAATAGTTTAATTCTTTTTTACCACTTGATAGACCATTTGATAGATTTACTAGGTTGACATAGTATTTTACTTGCTCTGCAAGTGAGTAATCCCACTCAACATGATTGTTACATATTGCTCCTTTAGAGCCAAATTATTGATATTTCTGTCATTTCTTTGGGTAATATATGGGACACTCAGAATAGTAGTCTATGTGGACAAGCCTTTGGGGAAAAACATATTTCCTTGTTATACCTGAGCTTATTTCTATGGCCTTAAAATGGTAGCTGCAGGTGTCTCTACCATGACTACAGCATTTGAGTTGTATTTTATAAGTATATTTATGCAGTGGTCATCTCATTTTGGTCTGAAAATCTCAATTTATATCTGAATAAATGAAGAATTAAATGAGGGAATGGTTATTTGTTGAACAAAAAAGGCCCCAAGGACCTCAGCCACACTCATTCAGGCTCTTTTAACCTCAGAAACGACCCTGATGCGGTTTTAAAATGAAGTGCTTACAGCTGCAGAATGTTAAAGACTTAAGTTATGATTTTTTTTTAAATGAAGGCATCAGTGTGGGGAAACAAGTGTTGAAGTTGTGTTTTTTCTGAGGTAGTGAGTGCAACCGTCACGCTGTGCCACTTTACCTTTAAGAACTTGTAATGCTGCTCCAGATCTTCATCCTTGAAGCCTGTCCCGATCTGCAAGAGACGAGAGGAGATAAGAAAGACACACACACTCAGATATACACATACACATATTCCCTCGTGGTGAGACAGCAGATATTTGGCAGCAAGCGGCAAAACACAGAACAGCAAGCAAAACCTCCCCCTCTACACCACGAGCGCCTTGTCTGCCTGCTTCGCCTGAAGCGTCATGTCACCTCTCAAAAGACCCAAACCCGCTGAGACACGAGAATCACCTAGCGGGCTGACATGCACAGAAGGGGAAAGAAAAAAGCCTGATGTATCATGCAAATATAGCATTTTCCAGCTCAGATATATTCTAAAAGGTCTATTCTGCAGGTGTCCAAAAGCAGCTTTATGTTTCTAGAGCCTGCAGTCACCACAGGAAGGTTTAGAGGCGCTTCATTCACTGTGGCACCGTCATGGGCTCAGTTTTATCTTCCTGGCCAGGCCAAGTCCTCTTTAAAGCCAACTGTGGTGCATTTAGGAGTAATATGAAAGAGCTATTTCACTCCATATACAGCAAATAACCATGTTAGTGCCTTTTCTTTGTGTAGGAAAGAGAAACACGACGACATAATCAGAGCCCTGTATCAGCTTGATTAAATCAATACAGGTGTGTGCGCATGCGTGTGTGTTAGCTAACATTACTAAAAGAGAGAGAATTGTTTATTTTGAGGAGTTTCAAGATATTTTTCTACACATCCTTTTATCAATTTTTAGAAAAAAGGTTCTAACTTTCAAAACACACATATACAGAGGTACAGGTCAGATGGGCTTTAATGCAAGTACGTTAAAATCAGCACAGCTTTTTGTATTTGCAAGTTTTGCACATATGGTTTACTATATTTCTCTCATACCTTTGTCAAAAAGGATTTTATGCCTCGTATAAAACGGGAGTTGCTGGTCTACTGCTGCCTCGATCCACAGCAAGTAACATTAGTTGTGATCTGAACTAACGTAAAGCACGCAGTGACACAAACAAGCCAATCAAGGCAGAGGCAGACCAACAACTCCTGTGTTTTAGGAGGTTAAATTGCTATTTTTGTCAAAGAAGTCCAGTGACTATGAAAACAACAGATGGTGACTTCAGTTCCCCATCAGAGAGGACTGTCTGACGGCTAAGTAAAGCAGTGAAAATGTTTTAAGTGTAGACTTTGGTGGATTAAAAACATTTTGCCGCTGACCCTGTCCACAGCAGTACATTGCTTAGCTTCAATGCTGGTAGTCCTGAGGGAGTAAATGTGATCAATCACAACAACACAGTCTTGAAAAATGATCTTAACAGCAAAATTAGCTGTTCTTTGAACAAGATTTTCTAACACTTATGAAGGTTTATTTTCACTCAGATTTCTGTGGATGCTTAATGAGACACTAAACTTTGATATCATATATGCAGTTCTACTATTTCAAGCCAAATTTCCATAGGCTTCAATTTTGTCAAACACGGATGCACTGATAAGTTTGGAATGTCTTAACAAGTAAAAAAAAATAAAAGTCATAATTTAGATCAGGAAATGTATGATCAAAGCAGAAGGAGGGTACTACTCAAAGTATTGACATTATATATCCAGCCCTACAGAGAGAACAGAGAAGAAACATTTCAAACGTTGTTTGCAATTTCATTTCTTGTTATCCAGACTGCAGTTTCTGCTGCGTGTGAATGGACGATGTTGGACAATTTGTTTTTTGAATATGTTTCCTCATTTTTCTTCTTTGAAACTAGCACTCGTACAAGCCTGCTGCTCCAAGTCATTCCTGTCTCCCATAATATCAAGCTACAGACATACATAAAAGCCAATTCCCCATAAATAAATTAATTCAGGTTAGCTGATGTGGGATTTAATCTGATGTTTCCACCGTCTTTAATATAACAGTATGTCAGTACCAATAATAACCAACTATCTAATGAATGAGTCATTTGTGTGTCCATGCGATACTTATGAATTTAAAGTAATGTTGTGAGTCCAAATAACAAGATGTTGCTGTGACTGCAAACTAATTGTCTTTTCCGTTTCATTAGTGTTCCTCGTTCTCTGTTCGGGGAGTCGATATGAACTGTGTCTGAGTGGACTTCACAATAGCAGCAACAGTGCTGCTCCTGGGTCTGCTGAGGACTCGTAGCTCGCTCAAGGACATTTCAGCAGGACGTATAGCTGAGATTACGTTTGGGAAATGGAAATGTGGGTTAAATTCTGCTTTTAGCTACAAAAAAGCTTCTCAAACTGAGGGTTCCTGAAGTTTACCATGTCAAGGACAACAAGATTATTTTTTTATGGGTTTTTGCCTTTGTTTCACGGCTGACATTGAAGACTGAAAGAGAAAAAGACAGATGACAAGCAGCACACAGGAACCTCTGGTGCTGCAGTCACATGATACACACCCTAAACCACCAGACAGTCAAGATGTGACACCAACACCTTTTATTAAACTAATTTTATACCATTTATGTCTAGAGATTTCTCCCCTGTTAATTACTCAAATCACCAGTTCTGTCATATTTTCAGTTAAAGGCCACAGATGTTTATGAAGTGCAATTCTGTTTCCATGATGCAAACCAACAACACATTTGTTCAGATAAGACAAAATAAACAAAACCCACATAATCTTTTGTCTCTGTCAAGCCTTTCACTGTTGTGACAGTGTCAGCAATGTTCACTTAACTCTGCAGAGAGTCAGCCACTGATGGAAGAGATTTTTTTTATGTAAAAGTAGCAATACCACAGTAAAACAATACTCCAAAAAAGTTCTGCCATTAAAACATAAGTAGCATAGCAGCAATATACCTGAAGAATTACAAGTCAAAGCACTAATCTAAAAAAGGATAGAATCTCTGTCTAGGTGCAGTGGTTAGCACTGCTGCCTCACAGCAAGAAGGTCCTGAGGGCCTTTCTGTGTGGAGCTTGCATGTTCTCCCCGTGTCTGCGTGGGTTTTCTCCGTGTTCTCTGGCTTCCTCCCACAGTCCAAAGACATGCATTCTAGGTTAATTGGTGACTCTAAACTGCCCGTAGGTGTGAATGTGAGTGGTTGTCTGTCTATGCGTCAGCCCTGCGATGAACTGGTGACTTGTCCAGGGTGAACCCCGCCTCTTGCCCAATGTCAGCTGGGATAGGCTCCAGCAGCCCGCGACCCTTACGGAATAAGCGGTTACAGAAAATGAATGAATGAATGTCTGTGTGTATGACTGTCCTTCGGATATCTTGTGAACCCTTCATCTGATCTACTTCACACTTTGCAGGTATATTGCTGAGGATCCAAGGCAGTGTGTGTGTGACGAATTTGGTGCAATTTGTCCAAATGGTGGTGCTACAACAACACATTATATTTTGGCCTGTAACTTTTGAAAATATTCATTAGTTGCAGCCCTATTCCACACAGTTTTGCAGTAGCTGGCCCTCAGGCATGCTTAAACTGATGTGGGCAGACCTTTACAAAAAGTGTCATACCTCCACAACACTTTGCTCTATTCCAACCACATTTGGCAGAAAAGTTTAGATATGATGAGGGACCATGACAAATTTGGTGCTATTTGGCCAACTGATGGCGCTGTAATAGCTTCATCTCACTTTAAAGGAAGGAATCTATCTGCACCTACCGGCTTTACTGCTGATAGGTACAGATAGAGTCCAGTGTCGAGTGTGAAGTCGATCAGATGAGCGGTTCAATGCTGCAAGCAACGCTTCTTGGAGGCAAGCAAGCAGCCAGCACTCAGAATAGACACACTTTCACAACGGCCACCAATCACAGTGGTACATTTAGGCACATCTAACTGTAATGTTATTACTGACTCATTATAAGATAAGCAGCTTTTTAATGTTGTATAAACTTTTTATAGTGTTCGCTAGTTTAATTTATAACAATGCATATTTTATAAAGTGATTATGTGTACCTTCAGATCCATATGAAACTGATTTCAATCATTCCAAAAGTGACTTGTAACAAAAGATAACTGTCAGATAAATGTAGTTAAGTAAAAAGTAAATTTTTTCTCTCTTTTCTTGTCATTCCACCACTTCATTATGAAATAAACTGACTGTGGTTCTTGTTCTTGAACACCGGAGGCCTGTATGTACTTTCTGAATATTACTTAAGTTCCTGTGTATGGGGGAGGTGATGCACCAACACAACTTTAAGAACAAGGTGTAACTGCCAAGTTATCCACACATATACACAGATAGGAATACCAGCCAGGACACTGCAGAATGAAAATTCTACTCCATCTTAAATTAGCCAAGATCTGAGCTGAAAGTGTGAATAACAAAGTTAATAAAATTTGGTATGATTGGTGTGATCGGTATGATGCATGATTGGATGCACACTGACTGAGAGGCATGACTGAATCCTTGCATTCTGCAGCTCAGTCAGCGTTTGTTTAGAACTGTTAGTTCATATATAATGCTTAAAAAATACTCTTAGAAAAATATCTAAAAACTGAAGGGCTCCCAAATACCAGAGCTAGCAGCTATCCAAGCAAAGGAAGGTTAATATGAAAATCAATGACAGACAAAAGAAAAAAACAAAAACAAAACATGAGCTCTTCAACTGACGTTTTTCCACAGCAAGTTGTGTCTTCTCTTGTGCAAGTCAAACACAACATCCAGCCTTGCCTCACTTATCCAAGGAAGTCATCTCAAGTGTGAAAAACACTCTCCAATGAGATTTTATTTATAGAAGAAATAGTGAGAACAGAGAAAAACCACCAGCACTGCCTGAAGGAGTTAACACAGGGATCTAATGGGTGCTTTAACCTCCGTCTGCACCAGTGGAGCTGCTCAGTGGCCAACAGCAGAACTCAGCGGTTATGCCAGCGAGCTCCCAGGTGTGCATGTGTGTAAATATGTGGATGTGTAGCAGGCGGTGCTGGGAAAAGCGTGTGCGCTCACTAAATCCCTTTTCCATGGATGTAGACATAAAAGTTACAGAGGGAAAGAAAATGGAGATGGAAGGTTTTTGCAGGATGGAAGAGAGACAAACTTTATGCTCACACTCCAGCTTGTTCAGGCTTTCATTATCCCCAAAACACACAAACATAGATACATATACACACACAAGTGGTCACGCATGCTGCAATACATGCTTACCACTTATCCTAAGATGCACTCAGTCACACCTCCACACATACTTGTAGACACATTAAGATTTTCCTCCAACTCAGATTTTAGGGGAAAAGTGACAGTTCAAAAGCACACACACAAATGCAGAGCAACCACACACACATATACACACAATAAACAACAAACACACCAAAACACTCAGCACAAACATAAAAACACCCTGCAGCACAAACACACCAAAAACAGACGTGAACAGAAAACACTCAACACTATATCGCTCATAAATACAAAGATCTGAAAACATTTTGCAAAAAAAAAGAAAAAAGAAAAACAAACAAGCTGTCAAACAAATCGCTATGTTACAACATGCCAACTTGGAGCTGAAATTTGTTCAGACTATTAACACATTTTTATCAGTCTTGCCTGCCAAAGGTTACATGTTTAAATACATGAACCGCCGGAGGGTAAATTACATAGATTAACATTTTGTACTTCAGAATTAAATTGCTGCCTGAAAATGTTGATGCACATGTCGATGCCAATATAAAAAAATAAAATCTGTGGAGGTGTTTAATTCTGGTATTTTTGGCCTGGCCAACTCCAGAAATTCATTGCCATTTAGAACATTTGTATGTGAATTACTCCCCTGCTATTATTCAGATTGGAAGAAAAAGAAAGTGAATAACAGTATGTCGGTGAGTGTGAGCCTTGATATTGATAACAATAATGCAGCCACATTGAAACAACTCTTTTGTCCAAAAGTTACAGTGATGTCAAAACTCCAGAGTCACTTGTAGTATCAATAATAACTCTTATGAAGGTCACAAGCCAGAACGTGTTAGACTCACAGTGAACTTGTTATTGACTCTGTACTACAGGTGTTGTTTTATTGTAAGGGTTTATGACGGGTTTGAATGTGCTTGTAAAAAGCAGATTCATCTGACAGACCGTATTATATGAATTTTGGGTACTTTCCGTAAATCTTGGAAGACGATCCGTCACACTGGCGGGTAAATGTTTGCACCAAAATAGTCCTGTAATAAGAACTATGCTGAGAGTCTTGGCTGCGATTTGGTGTCCTTTACAAGCATGCTGCTTCTGTCCTTTGCTGTCTGTGTCAAAGGAGAGGGGCTTCATGGTGCTTTCAGGTGCACCTCGTAAATTCAAATATATACTCGAGTGGCCACAAACACTGCTTAAAATGGGATTTTTTTTTTTTTTTTTCATAATTTTCCTTTGTTGAAAAACAAATCTGTCATTACTTTGTTGTTGTTTCACTATAGCCTGTTCAATAAGTAGATACTAAAATCATGATAATGCATATGGGCAAATTTAAAAAACCCTATTTAAATTTTTTCTTTTCTTTTTTCAAATCTAAGAATTAGGGATGATAATGGTCATTAAGAATTTGATTGATCAAGTGAAATTTAAACTTTTACTATCAAATACAGATCTGGAATTTACCATATTTTTATAAGCACACTTCACATGTTATCTGATATTCAAGTATGTGTTTAATAAGCAAATTATTTAATTTTTGATTAACAGTCAATTTATTGATTGTTACAAATGATTGATTAAGGAAAATGTTTATAGTGGTTCCATCTTGTCAGCGCATTTCAAAGCGTCCAGCAGCAAACAAGTGGCCAAACTCTGCAGTGTGCAGTTTTCCTTTGATGTGTGTGAATATTCCTGATCTATTTTTCCAATCAAGGCAATACAAATGACTGTGGCACAAACACTGCGGAGTCTGTGCACGCAGTGGGTGTGGATGAGCAAAAGAGAGAAAGCAAAAAACAGAGTGCCAAGGATTAAAGTTTAGCAGGGAAGCTGGGCTAGTGGCAGTGAATGTACAGTTTTCCCACAAATAAACACTGCAGAAGAAGTTCAAGAAGTTGCTGTGTCTTGCTTCCAAGCTGCTGGATAAAGTGCAGAAAGAGTCTATGGGATTATGAACCAGAGCAGAATGAGCTACTGTCTGGCTGAGGAGCACAGTCTGCTCTGCCCAGGTCACAAAACTGGATAAATAATAAACTGATAATAACTGAAATTAATAATGGATAGAATATGTTTTTGGTGCCTTTTAAGTTGGCACCAGCCTCACGTTTACTCGCATAATGTCAAAAAAATAAACACTTCAGGTCAGGTTCACGAGGTGCAGCTGGGATGCAAGATGCATTTCTTTTGCATGAGATACGCAAATGTGATACAAGGTTATAAGAAATTTTTGAACTTACAAACCTTGTTTGCACCTTTAACTCTTCAGGAAAAATAAATCAGGAATTTTTTTCTGCCATAATCATTAATATTTTGTAAAAAAATATTTTGTAAATAAAATAAACCATGAACCCCATTTTCTGCATTGTATCGAACCATATATTGGATGTATCGTTCTAAAACATGCACTGTACAAACACACACCTTGCAGACGGACTGGAACTCCTCGTTGTCCTCGTCGTAGCAGGCCAGCAGGAAGCCCCCATAGGTGCCCGTCCTCTTGCCTTTTCCCAGGTAGGCACCAATCACACACAGGTCCACTGTGTCGCCCACCCCCTCCAGGTAATCCTTCTTCAGCTGAGGTGAGGATAACAGTGTATGAAAGAGACATTACTGTATATGTCATTATTACGGATGTAACAATATCTCATGGTACAGTGAAGAAATGTGAATAAAATGCATCTAACAAAATGGGCTCAATTATGCCTCTAAAAAGGTACTAACAATCTTTACATAAATTAAATGCCAGAGGCAACAATTAAATGTCACTTATTAGAAATGTTAACTGTCAGAGGTCTAAAAACTGCAGCCTGAAAATCTTGACAAGCTAATAGTCTTAAAAATGTTCTTGTCTCCAGAAATCTGAAATCAATTTCTATAAAAATGTTTAAACCAATGGGTGTTATTAATTGAGGCGTTTGTAAAATATTACTCTGCCAACTTAAGAGATTTGCTCTTTACCCCTAAAGACTCATCATTTTTTTTACGCTACTTTGTTTAAGCTCCTCTGCAAAAAAAAAAAATATTTTTTACACTTAAAAAGATACTATTATTTGTATTTTGCAGTAAATGACCAAGACAGTTACATGTTAAGACTTTTTAATGCCACTGTTTATTTTTGTTGAACAAATGGGATTTAAAATATGTACTCCTCTGAATAAATATACATATTGCCAGTTCAAAATTGTAAGTAAAAATGACAATAACTGTTTGAGTTACACAGCATTTGTTTGCATATCTTTGAGAGACAAAAATTTAAATATTTGTTAAGATATTAAGCTGTCTGAAATGAGGCTATATGAAGAAAGAATGCAGATTTCTATGCTGAAAATTATTTATGTGTCTGCCTCATTACTGTGGTTAAGTGTTATAGTTTATACATAGCTTTAAATAAATAGGTAAATGCCATCCTGTCTCATTTAGCCCACAGACAGTCAATTGTCATTATGAATATAATCAACTTCCAAGTGTAGACTGGAATGATGGTTGCCCCATCACTGTTTACAGCTCATCTTTTGCCCAAATATCAGTGGAGTGGGACAACTGTTTGCCAGGCAATGTTTTTACAGGTTAGCCAACTAGCTAGCTCCTCCATGCCATCCAGACAGACACTACAGTGGTCAACAGCGAACAAGGTTTATGAACACGAATTAAAAAAAAAAAAAAAAACTAGGGATGCACTGATACCACTTTTTTCAGACCCAGTGCAAAGTATTTACATTTGGGTACTTTCAGATACCGAGTACTTGATAATGACATTACAGTTCTTAGAATGACTTTAAAAACACGTTTTATTTTCATCAGATATTCCTCACTTTCTAAATGTAACAAATTGTTGTTGCCATTTTCCGCTTGTAGTGTAATCGTAGTTACTGTACACACATTCCTGGGTGATTTGTATTAAGTTACTGACAGGTATGAGTGCAACAGTTGAGTTTTGACCCTGCTGTGAACGTGAAAGAGTGAAGTTTGGTGTACTGTACTGTCAGGCCATCTTGGTGAAGACTTTACATGGACTATTAAATAATTTTATGGACAGCTTTTCCTGGTATTTTAAGTTGGACAGACCTTTACAGCATGTCGCTGGAGTCATTAGTAGTTGATGTACAGTGAGTCTCTCACTGAAAATGACGGTGCGACCAAGAAAAGAGGGTTAGCATTAGCCTAACTGCTTGAACTCTGCGTCATGTTGGTTCTTTAGATGTTTTATCAAATTGCTTGTATTAAAACAGATACTCTGCGTAATGTGTCATCAGGTGTGGTGGTATCGGAGTAGTTTTATGAGTACATGAACACAGTATCGGACCAATACCCGATTCTGGTGTTGTCAAAGGTGCATTATCAAATTCTCATTGGTCAGACAGCCCGTGATGTTACATTAATAAGGAGAGAAGCACTTCTTAATCCATTACTGGGGCGGGACAAATGCAGACCAGATTTATTTGATTTTTGACAGCCTATTTATTGAACTTTTACTTGGCTCTAAACTAACTGACACCATTTCAGTGAAGCAGCACAAATTGTTACATCAGCCTCCAGCCAGAAAAGACAGATAAACTGAGAGGATAAAAAAAAAATGTATTTTTGATAGCAACCGGTGTGCAGATTTCTTCCACCACACCGCTTTCTTAACAAGTGCTGGCTGGTAACATTTAAATCTAATTTAAAACTTCAAACCTGAAAGTTTTGCAATTTTTCTATTTTGCTGTAGTGTTGATTTTGTAGGTTATCATGTTGAATTTAGCGCTAGTTGTAATACTGAGAGACAATTAAGAGAAACTGTAAACGTTAAGCCTCATTTGAAGCAAGTAAATGAGCTGCGAGCCAGCTGGTTCTGCTGGGTTTCTGTTGCTGCTGTGTGTGTATTTACTTGATAGAAATGCCCTGAAGGTAATGATATAGCTACATGTGAAATCTGCACACATTTAGGTTGTAGGTAGAGCGCACTCTTTGCACTGTGGACAATTTAATTAATGTAGAGATAACGTGCTGATATTTTTCCCCCATCGATCAAGTGACTGGTTGAAGATTAGGGAAAACTTTGGTCAACCAAGATTTTCTTTTGGTTGTTATAAGTAAATGTGACAATCTGAATCTTTCTAAATGACCCACAGCCACCCTGTGAAAAAGTAACATGTGGCACTTACAGTGAAGTAAATTAAAACCTATATACAGTCAGTGTTTCATAAATGTGCTCACTTCTATGCATTTAAGTCACAAGAAAATAATAGTTTTTCAATTGTGAGGCACACGTGTTGTTGTTGGGATCAGTGTGGGTGAGTTACTACTATGTCACACACCTTGAGCCAGTTATGAGAACGTTTGGCAATTTCATAGGTGGCATCCTTCTCCAGAGTCTTCACCATCAGCCCCTCGCAGGAGTCTGAACACACAAGCACACACATTAATACACCAAAACACGATTCTCGTCGTGCAGAAAGGAAATTAACAGATTATCTTTCAGATACATGGGAGGTCTTTGTCTCCTTCTGAGACACACACAAACACAAAGGTTCAAAGAGAGGCAGTAGACAAGGACACAAGCATATAACTCATTCACACACACGTAACACACACGGGGACACACATTTCTATGTTCTTTCTCAAATATAGAGTCAGTCAAACACACACACAAGACACAAGAAAACTCAATTACACAATTCACAGATTCTGTCTCTGTATTTGCCCGTATGGGTGCAACAAACAACATACAGGCCAAACAAAGAGACAGCAGGCAGGGAGGCAACAAGTACACAACTACTACACACACACCCTTCACACAATTTACACATGAAGGCAGCAAGCAAGGGCACAAATGAAATGAAATGCACACGCAGCACACCCACACACAAAAAAGGTTCAAGACGCACAGGGACAGCAGGCAGGGAAACAAGAACACACACACAAAAAGTTCAAGACAAAACAAGTAAGAAAGTCTGTCTCCATCTCTCACACACACACAAACACACACACACACACACCTCGGACAGACTGCTCCAGGAACTCGGCGATGGTGTCAGTGTTGTCAGAGTCGATGGATCGGGCGAACACAAACTCTCCCTCCACCTCTGAGAAGCTTTCTTTCAGCAGAGCCCGACGCCGACACAACGGCTGTCGCACCAGGGACTACACACGCACAAACACACACACACACATCGTTACAAATGGCAAAACTGGGTATCATTACAACCATTTCCTCTTCATAGCTCGGAGCCTTGCAATGACAAGGATGAAATGCAACCCACACACACACAAACAAACACACAGAGTGTACTCACAGATACACAGTCACGACAGCTTTGGACACACATACAAACACCCACACGTGCACAAACACACATACTGTACAGTCTCAAACCAGCAGAACACACAGCCTTGGTTGTACACAATCACTAAGAGCAGGTTTTCAACCACCTGCTGCACATTTGTGAGCTTTTTGAATTAGTGCATTTAAAGATAATGAATGAAACAGCCTCAAATTCTCTAAAATACCTTAAAACAAGTCAAACACTTTGGCAACTTTTTGCTCTAAATATGTAGGTGAGTTTCCATGTCTGCAGATGCACGTTGTTCCTGCTAATGATGATGACTGCTTCGGCTTCCTCTTTTTTCATGTTTAGGGCTACAACCAACAATTATTTTCATTCTCAATTAATCTGCTGATCTTTACAATTAATCTATTAGTTGTTTGGTCCATAAAATGTGAGAAAATAGGAAAAACATTTGATCACGGTCTTCAAAGTCCAAGGAGGCATCCTCAAATGTCATGTTTTGTCCACAATCCAAAGATATTCAGTTTACTGTCATAGTCAGGGCTTCATTCAACACCTTTTTTCAACAGTGAAAACACTTGCAATGATTGGCTGCGAGCAGTTCGAGACTACATGGTACAGGGTTATTTTAATTAATACCTTAATGTACTGGGTATCGATACCCAGCCCTACTGAACTTTGATTAATCATTACATCAAATTTAAGCAATGTGCCTGTATTTGAAGCCTTCTACAGTACGAGTATCTTCAGGGATATGTTTCGCTACTTTCTGACATTTTATAGATCAAATCAATCAAACAAGAAAATATCTGACAGATTAATCAATAATTAAAGCAAGTCATATTTATGTACCTAGCACGTTCTTCCAAATGCAGCACTTAGTTTATTTGGTTGCACGTAATAAGCAGTACTTGGTATCAATTAGACAAAAACTAGAAATATGTTATTTAGATCATTGTTATACCCCAGTTAGACACTATACATCTAATGCTAAATTGTAAGACATAACAAGCCATACTTTGAATGAAATTAGTCAAAAACTAGAAAAGATGTTCTTTATGACTGTATACAAGTCTTTATTAGACCCTTATTTGACTTTAGAGGGTAATTAGAGACAGCATAAACTGTGTATTATTTCCCACTGTACAGTTCTGTTGTAATGTGTCCCTAATTACCCTCTAATAAAGTCTAACAAGGGTCAAATACTGTCTAATAAAGAACATTATTTTCTAGTTTAATTTGATAAAACAGTAGGGCTTATTACATCTTATTAGTCCACTGTAAAATGAAGTGCAACCATTTATTTTGCTCATTTAAATTACATCTGTGGCTATAAATATAAACATATGTATTTTAACTTTTTCCTGCTTAATGTGCTGTTTTTTTACAATATGGATGCAGTCTGAAACTAAAAAAAAACCCTGTATTATGTTAAATGTTAACTCCTCCTCTGGTCTGCCAAATTCCCAAAAATAGCACTGAGGACATGACCTTGATGTCCTCAGTGGTAGCTATAGTCCTGCTGCAGCCCCTAATGGTCAGCTGGGTGTTGATGTGGATGGTTCTGTGAGGGGAAGCATGAAAGAGCCCTTTGCAGGCCACCAATACAGTTAGCAGGGGTGAGGACTGCAGTGCACAAGGAATTTCACACTCGAAATTTGCTGAAGACAGATGTAATCAATTAAAAACAAACAAATGCCTGAATTAAAAAAAGGGCAACCACTCAAAAGAAGACAAAGTATGTGTGTACAGACACAAATTAATTCATAACATTTACATAATGCCATATTAGGTGGGAAGCAGCAATGAAATGGCACAACTTAAGAGTCACTGGTGCTCTTTTAATTCTATAATTTTGTTTCCGTCCACTTGGGAGAAGTCACATAGCATTGGCTGATGGAAACATTCAGTCATTTGCATTTTCTTTAGCTGACTTTTAGGAAATTAGCTTAACAAATGTATTATTTAGATGGAATCATACATACTCTCAATCCCACACACACTGTCAAAATTACCACCCACAAAACAGCCTTAAAAAGGCACCAACTCGCTCTCTCATACACACAGACTCAGAGACAGTCCCAGACACACACACTCAGACACACTCCGCTGGAATTACAATGAGCGTTACAATCATTATCTAGTTACGGCCTCCAGTAGCACCATCATTGGCATTCAGGGACGCTGTTGGCATCTCAGTGGGGCAACGAGCACACGGGCGCGCTCGCAAACAATAAACACGCACACACACCACGTTTTTTTTAAATGACAACGGCAGCACTGAGAGAAATCACTGGGTAATATTTTCCTCATCAGCAGCAGCAGCAGCATCAGGGCCTTACCTCACCGTTGAGATAGAGGAGGTCAAAGGCGTACACACACACTTGGACTTTGATCTCCGCGGCATCCACGTCCTGCAGAGAGGCATCAACGCACACACACAGACAAATAAATTTAAATATTTTTCCCTTGACAAAAATATGCAAATAGACGCATCTTATTCACAAATCACTACATCCAACCTTGGGACTTGTTACAAAGAGCCTCTTTGATTTTTCCCCTGTTCATCTTGAAAGTTA
Source organism: Lutjanus erythropterus (assembly GCF_056507025.1). NCBI lineage: Eukaryota > Metazoa > Chordata > Actinopteri > Lutjaniformes > Lutjanidae > Lutjanus > Lutjanus erythropterus. The sequence goes on from NC_139328.1 coordinate 23,419,826, forward strand.
ACCACCTTCCTGCCTCCTCCTCTACCTTTTAACAGCATCACACCTCCTAGTTGTCTCCCTCCCGCTCTTCCTGCTCCTTGACTCACTTCACTCACCTCACCTGCTTTTCCATCTCTCACCTCTCTTACACTTCATCCTGTTTATTCCACTCCTGTTTGAACCTGTCAGTCTGTAATGTCTCAGCTCTGCCTTATTAGGTCATTTCCTCCATGACCCTGAAGTAAAATTCCAGGACTTTTCCATAACTGTGCTAATGCAACGTTGAATGCCAAAACTGTGTTCTTTTAATTCTGTGCTATCCGTTAATCCATTACTATATCTGTGTGTTCCTCTTTTTTAGCTACAAGATCATTTCAAACCGGTTTTACCATTAAAACTTAATGATGCTGTGTACAGTTTTTCCACCACAAGTAGCTCTACAGAGCAAAGTTTAGCCAGGTGGATGGTGGGGATGATGATGCTCTTGATGTGAAGACAGAACAATATCAGGTGATGGCAGGTGTTTGCTAGTTCTTTTGTTTTTTAGTTTTGTTTTTCTGACTTCCCATGTGACTGTAATGCCTTTAAACCTAACGTATGTCATTTAAACATTTTGATGCTCAAGGTGTAGCCAACTTCAAATTCATTATCTTCAACAAGCTTAAACCAAAGACTAAAACTGTTGTTTTGCTGCAGTGTGGTCAACACAGTTTTTTCAGCATACACATTTAAAAGCAGAACTGAAATTATTGTAACTTTATAAAAGTAAAACCTCATAGTCCAATCAGTTTTTAAAACCTCAAGATGAAATCCCATGTAGGACATTTTAAGGCCTAAAAGTCAAATCATTGGATTTTAGACTTTTTAAGGACCAGCAGTAACTGAAGAAACACACCACTGCACCAACAACGGGAAGGGAGAAAAAGACTAGTAGCAATTAACAGGGACGTAAACAATGTAGGTTCAAAATGATCAAAAGAGTAATTTCTGTAAATGTTTTATCAGAAAGAAAAAAAACTCTCCAAAGGTCAACTTTAAGAAAGGCCATTAAAAATATTAATTTGTAAATGAGCTGCCAGGAAACATTTGTAGATATTTCAAACCAAAAGCAATCAGCTACTGTATCCAAACAGAATTTGCTGCAGCAGAAAAAGCTGTGAAACCCAAATCTCTTTGGAAAACTTATTAAATCTTGTTAGCTTTAGTACCTAACTCTAAAATAACTACAACTCAAAGATGTACAATTACCTTTTGCCAGCAGGGAAGACAGAAAAACTAGTTTTTAGAGGCCACCTAATTTATGTTCACAACCTGCACCTACAACCTGAAAATAGGCAGCAAAAAGTATGACATGTACCTTAACTGTATTGGACACATTCAACTAACAGTTTAAGAATAAGGGGCCAGAGATCTGTATGTTTTCCACCGGTCAAATCTGGCCATTTTGCAGACTGACACCGTGTCCTAACTGAATACATGTGTCTAACCATCCTGTCACATCAAACACTTTCCGTCCACACTGTATCTGTTAAATATGCACTTTGAACAAGTTTGAATTAGCATTTGATTACATGACAGTCTTTCTTGCATGAAAATTATCAGTACTGACCGACTTCTTCTGTAACAGCACTGCATGCAAATTGTTGACAAAAAGGAGAAAAAATAAGAAATTATTATTTAAAAAATATTAAAAAATATTATTATGTGCCTAGGATCTTTAAGTCCTTTTTGTCTTGGCATTGCAAGAGATACCAAGTATCTTTTTTAAAACTAGCATTGTATCAAAGTTTCAAGTTCTGCTATCACGGCTCCTCTAATTTAAATATTCTTTACAGAAATGACACACATTATAGCCACTAAAAATAAATAAAAACCAGGCATCTGACAAACGTTCAGCTTAAAATGGTGTGCTGTATCACGCTACACAGTGTTGCATCGCTCACATCCAGCAAGAACACTCCAACATAAAACAACGCATTAAATGACTGATGGCGTCGTATTCAGTTAGGACATGGTGTGAGAATTGGATCTCCAAACAGAACCAGCCATTAAAACCCATCTCAAAATAATATCTCAAAATCACCTACCAATCCTCTGTAAATGTAGGTAATATTTATATTATTTGTATATGCACCCATTGAGAAATATGGGTTTTAGAATAAGCAGTATTCATGCTTTTTTTGAATGGGTGAAAAATATCAGATTAAGCTGACTTGTGTTAGCTGATGTTTTTCATAATTTAACAAAATTTTATTAGTAAAATACATTGTTATTCGAGGTACAATGATCTGTTTTTGTAAAATGCAATCTAACTACACTGATCATGAAGTAGGCAAGTTTTGTTGTTTGATTCGGTTAGCTAGGTGGAAGTAACACATGGCAGTTACTGGGTGTAAATATTTAGTGTCAACTAATCCATACAAAATGAATGTTTTTTGTGGAGCTATACGTTTGAATTTAGTGATGCATAAATGTCCACTTAAATTATAATTAGGATGTACTAACAGCTGGATCATCCGGCTCATAATGTCCTTTGAACAAACACCAACATTTGATGATATTCCACAACTTCCATGGAAAGAGAGGAAAGAGATGTGATCAATAACAGAATGCAAAATAAAATGCCTCTGCAGTCTTCAAACCTGAACGATTCCCCTCCTGATTTATCCGTCTTCTCCTTCATTCTCCTTTTCACTCCCTCATTACTTTCCCCTCCGCCCATTAATGATGTTTAATTAGTCTGTATCGGGTTTCATCTCCTCGTCTGAAATATTTCATTTCAGCAAGAACGCTCATGGTCCTAAAACAGTGGCAATGTTGTTACAAAATGCCAGAAGCAAAGTACAATCAGTTTGTGCATCAAACCGTCATTACAAATAATCATGATTTCATAGTGGCGGTAACAGTATCCGGCAAAAAATCATCAGGATAATCATTTTCAGGCATTTTCATCATCCTGTTTGCCATATTTGCACTCTCATTTCTCCTCTCCTAATTTACAAAGAGGTCATCATGCATGCAAAAAGATGAGGTAAAGGGAGCCGTTTCACTCTAATGTGATTGGTGTGGTGGAATAAGGCCGTTATTCTGATCAAAACTGAAAAAACACCTCGCTGGCATTTGCAATCTCAGACCCCCTCCTCTCTCCTCGATCCATTTGACTCTTCTGTCTCATACTTATCAATCTCTCCCTCTTTCTGTCTGCTCCTTCTTCGTCCATCTCCCTCCGTCCGCCGGATCATTTCACTCCATTATCTGCCTCTCCTCTACCTTCTGGTCTTTATCTCTGTCTTGTTTTTCCTCTTCAACCTTTCCACTTCTGTCTTCACTCATCGTCTCCTACTTTCTACCCTTTTAACACCCATCTCGTACTTTAATATAGTCCTCTCTGTCCATACCTTTCTCTTACGGGTGGTGAGGACCTGGAAGGGCTGGATCTGTTTCTTCTCACGATCCCAGGCCACAGCCTCTGAGTCCAGGACGCAGGAGACCACAGAGTCCTTCTTCACCTTTTTAAGGAATGATGAAAATACAGAAAAAGGGAAATAGAAATTAGAAATGAGAACACAAGGGAGTTAACAATACCAAGAAATCATTGTACGATAATACCATATTAAGTCCATGATACGATGCTAAAACTTTTCAAACTCAATTAAATACGGGACAAACACAAATTATTTAATGTTTAAACTGATAAACATAATTGTTTTTTGAAATAAACACTGAATTTGATGCCTCTAACACATTTAAAAAAAAAAGTCTGAGAAACAAAAGACTGGGAAAGTTGGTAACAAGTGTCAGAATCATGATTGGGTATTAAAAGGGCATCTGTCAAAGGCTCATTCAGAAAACATGAAAAACTGTGTGGGCAAATACTCCAACAGTTTAAGAAGAACATTTTTCAACACAACACTGCAGGAATTTAATTTCACCATCTGCAATCCAAAATATCATTAAAAGTTTCAGAGACTCTGGAGAAATTTCTGCATGTAAGGAGCAAGGTTGAAAACACTGAATTTATGTAACCTTTGACCGATCAAATGGCACTGCATTGAAGAAACACAAAATTATATGTAAGATACTACGTGCACTCTGGAGCACTGGAAAATCATTGTCGCTGCATCTGCAAATGCAAGTGAAGGCTCTATTGACCAATGCAAAAGTCATATCAATAACATCCAGAGAAGCTGCTGAATTCTCTGGGTCTGAGCTCATTGCAAGATGACCTGACGCAAAGTGGAAAAGCGCGCTGTGGTCTGATGAGTCTGCAATTCAGATTGTTTTCAGAAGTCATGGTATTATGGGTAACTGTCACATCTGTGAAGGCTCCATTAATGCTGAGAGGTACATACAGGTTTTGGAGCAACATATGCTGCAATCCAGATGGTGTCTTTTTCAGAGACATCCAAGACAAAGACACATTCTGCTTGTGTTACAACAGTGCAGCTTCGTAATAAAAGAGCTCAGTTACTAGGCTGGCCTGCCTGCAGTCCAGACCCGTCTCCCATTTTTTGCACTTCATAATGGACTATACAGAGAGCCTGGACTGCTGAGCACCTGAAGTTATATATCAATCATGAATGAGAAAGAATTTCCCTTTTACAAATTTCAAAATTTGAACAAGTGTCCTCAGTTCCCAAAAACTTACTAAGGGTTAAAAGAAAAGGTGATGTGTCACAGTGATTAATATTGCAGGCACCAAATTCAGGATGAATGTATATTTACAAAAACAGTTAAGTTAATCAGTTTGAAAATTAAATATCTTGTCTTCATATTGTATTCAATTGAATATAGGTTGATAAGTTTTTGCAAATCACTGCATCCTGTCTTTACTTAAGTTTTACACAATGTCCCTACTTTGTTGTAGACTTTCAGTCTGGTATCAACACATTCTGTTATTGCATTATCACAATTTTTGATATATTATTACATCTTATAAGGACATAAGATACTTTATTCAGTAGAAAGACATAAGGAGGGCTTTTCAAGACAAAAAATGTCACATGATGTTATTTGCCAATATGCATATAAGCAACATCTGCTGTAGCAGTCAGAGGCTTTTCTCAAAGTTTCATTGAACTAAATCTAACAAACTTGGAGATTTAAACTCTGTGCATGACTTAACTTGGAGCTCTTAAAAGGCATGGATACAGGCAATCAAATTGAAGTTGTGTTCAGGCTGTTTCAAGACCTTCAGCTGCCCTCAATTTGTTGCCAAATGCTTTGGAAGTCAACACATTAACATTTTTTTCCACACTACATTTATCGCTCCCCTTGAGTAGGCATGTCTACTGCTACCGTCTCTTATCCTCAACCAGTTACCAAAGTGTTAAACACACCCCCTCATTCTTTTGGTTGGATGCCCACGTTGTGCCAAAAGCAAAATGCTTCACCAAGAGACGTTTTGCAGTTTTTCTTCTCACTTTGTTTGTTTTTTCATTTCTGCATCAACTAAAAGGTTTTGGCAGCTGATATTTCCCTGCACAGGAAAAACACTGACAGGGTTTAGGCTGGGGATAAACCATCTATGGGCAGATTATATCGACTATCATTGCTGATTTTCAAGATCAGAAGGAGTGGCTGCTAATTATCTGAGCCACCAAATCCTGTGTGTGGAGCTTAGGGATGTTAATCTCTTGCGTCCTGGTCGATTTAGGGCCACCAGGTTGCTTTTATTTACAGCCTGAACCAGACGGAAAGCAGAGCGACAAGTTAAATCTTAAAGGTGATCAGGGAGCCAATCAGAGTCAAGAGTAAGAGACACATTAGAGCTAACAGGTTGTTTGGAAATCGTCAGATATATAAAATATAACCAGCTAAACTCAAAAGGTCATTAGGCTAAGTAATGCATTAATTGCCAATTAATGCATTTGTATTAATATTGATGTGTTAATGAATTAATATTAATTCAGAATTAGAAGCATTAAGGCACTATGGTAGCTTCGGGAAAATCAGTTTTTTCTCATTAATATGCAAAATAATGCAGCAAGGTGCTGTAAAATCTAATCAGACCATCTCCTCTATGCAGTGTTGGTGTGAAGTTTCATACGGGCTTTGTTCATTTTATTGTGTTCATGAGAATCTGTCAACATACACAGACACATTCATGACAGCATGTAAGGACTATGGGCGCATATTTTAATTTAAGGAATTTCTTTCATCTATTGTCTGCCACGGTAATGATCAACAATTGATTTCCTTGATGAAAGCTTCATTCAAACAACTGACATGGGCTATTTTTACAGCATAATCATGGTAAATTAAAGGTCATAAATTAAGAGTCACGCATTGAATAAATAAGACAATTGTTTCAAGCTGAGATTGAATAAAATGAAATGACGCCATCACTTAAAAATGGGCGCGTCTTTCTCACGGCATGCAAATGAAGCACAAGCAGACAATTTTTTCACGCTGTTCAACTGTTTCTTCGCCCAGGAGCTTACACTTCAGGAAGAGGTAATGGTGAGAAAGAGAGGCGAGAGACAGCAAAGGAGAGAGGTAAAGGCAAGAAATACAAAACAGGTTAAAGAGTGCAGAGGGAGTGAGGGGATGGGAGAGGAGCAAGAGAGAAAAGACAGATAAAAAAAAGTAAAAGAAACAGTTTTAAAAAAGGGAGGGAGATGTGTGGGAAAGGAGTGTGAAAGCCAAACGGTGAGAAGGGAGATGGGGATAAAGAAGAAGCAAAAACAAAACATGTGAGAGAAGAAGCGAAGACAGCAGTCAGGAGCATCGACAGAGTGAATGTGTAAGGTGTGTAGAGGGAGAGAAGACGAGTATAAGAGGCAGAGAGACAGACCAAAAAGGTAAAATTGCAGACAGGCTGAATCAAAGCACTGAAAAAAGATGAGAGGAGGAAAGAGACAAGAGCGAGAAGAGAGGAGAAAGGAAGGTGAAAGGAGAGTAGCGAGTAGTGAGGGACCGAACAGGTTATCATCAAGAAGTAATGAGGAAGAAAGGAGGCAGAAATGATTAGACGAAGAGAGATGTGAGAGAGACAGGTGGACAGAGAGAAGAGACAAAGGTCAGAGTGAGAGACAAAGAGCCATCATGTAGCTTTTAAAGTTCTGAAAAGAAAAAAAGAAGTGAAAATGAAAATCAGCGTGAGAGAAACGTGACAGGGCAGATGTGAAAAGATGAGATCTGCGGTGTGCAAGAGAAAGAACGCTCGACTAAGATGAAAAGAGGGGGCGAGGAGCACTGAAAAGTAAACTTTTCACATGCTGTCATGACCTAATACTGTTTGTCAATAGCTGGAAAGGACAGGGAGGGAGGGTTACTTGCAGTGAGCTGAGCCGTGAGCAACCACAACCATTCATGTCATGCTGGCACAGAACTATTGGTTTGCCACAGGACTGAAGGGCAAGATAAAAGAAGCCTTTTACCTTGATGTGTTGGAGGTGTGCTGGTTCACACAGACTGTGGTATGAGCATCTCTTCAAATCTCACCATAGCAGTTCCTTATTTTACCATCCCTCCTTGCAATATTTAAAGCTCATCCACTGACCAAATAGCGCTGAATACCTCCATTTCTTATTTTGAAGACGATGATGAAACCATTACATTTCCTACAGCTATTTCACAATAAAAGCCTCCCAGTGGTTTGCCATCGGAAAGGTTGCTCTTTAGCATTTTTTGGTGTGTTTTCATATCTTAATTAAAAAAGATGATAGAGGAGAGATGACAGGAAAGGAGAAGAGAGGGAGATGGACAATGACTTGCAACTAAGATTCCTGACCAGCAGCGTCAAACAATGTTTTTGCACTGGTGTGATCAAACAAGTGTGTCAGGAATCTACTTGCCCAGAGAAAATTTCTACTGGCCTCGCCACGGATTTTAATTGCAATTACAATTTCAAGCATTTTACAATATTTTTCCAATAATTATGTCCTTTGAAAAAAAAAGTCTCCACAATGCAAGGAATGTCCTTTTTGCATTTCAACTCATGAGTTGTTTAGGAATGACTGACATTGAAGTACATGAAGTAATCAACTTTGCCCATGTCTGTACTCACTCTATTTTCACTTCACTCTCATTTTCACTCAGACAAAGAGCAGAGTGAAGTCTTAAAAGTGGCAGCACTTATAGTGCAAACATTTCAAAAAATATATTTTTTAAAAGCATTTTCTAGCACTGGCCCATTTGGGCAACTGGCTGATTGTATTTACTGGCCTAACTGGCCCTGTGCCATCAGGCAATCTCTACTGTTGTACCCTGATGACCAGGCACTAACTGAGGATGTTCATGGTCTGTGGCTTGAGTGCCCCACCAGTAAAAAGCTTTTACAGTTTCTGCGGAATTCAGCAACTTAAATTTAGGACCATTTACAAGCTTTTTAAGACTGTTATGACAGCAATTTAAGCACAAAGATTTTAACTATGTCAGAACCAGGGAGTGTGGTTTGAAACAGCTCTTCTATATCCTCACTGCTCCTGAGTTGCAGGAGTTGATGTTAGCACAAAGTGGGTCCATGTTGGATTTGCTTTGTAGTGATTACAGCATGATCAATACACATTCCTCCAAAAAAGCCATTTAAGTGAGACTGAAGTCAATGCAACTTTGAAAATTAATGTCAACTTCATAATCCAATCAATGTTTAAGAGCTGTTGGTGGCCAGGTAATTCAGTTGGAAGAGCATTTTCCCCATGCCCTGAGTCTGAGTCCTCTGCACTCCCGTCTGTGGCCCTTTGCTGCATGTCATCCCCAGCTCTCTTTCTCCCCCATTCCTGTTTTCATAAAAGCCCAAAAAATATATTAAAAAACAAACTTAAGACCTATCAAAATCATACTGAAGACTTTAAGACTTTTTAAGGGCCTGTGGGATCTCTGTTTTAATGTAAAGCAGCAAATGTTAGGTCTGCAGTATCACTAACTTCATACAGCCGTGATAATGCTGTAGAAACAATCTCTAAGCCAAAAAATAGACATATTTATGGAATGGAAGCCCCAGCTTGGTTCCCCGCAGCCACAACAGCATGGTTCAGTGCTATTATCTTGTGGTGTCAGGCCACAGTGGTGAGATGAAAGAATACTGTACTGTCAACTAATTGGTCACTTTGCTTTGACCTGCAGTTGCAGCCTCCCAGTCTGGACATTTTTTTTTCCTCTTCCTCATTTTTGCCTAAGTTTGAAAATGAGAGACTAGAGTACCCAGGCAGCTTATTCATAAACTACTACTTCCTCACTCCACCACTTACAAGCGTGTAGAAGAACCTACACAGACCACGCCATTTGCAAATAAAGCAAATGGCCATATCTAGAGCCAGTGTTTGGTTTGGCCTGCAGAAAAAAGATGATAGTGCAACATGGCAGCCTCCATGGAAGCTCTCTGTAGATATCAACCGCTCATTTTAGAGTATCGAAAACACATCGATTCTTATTTTCAGACAATTACACATTAATGGATACTCAGTAAATGGAAAAATTACTGAAATCGCAAAATGGCCAAGTGCAATATCCAAATCACAGACGCGACAATTTTTTAACAGCATCATAATGAAGCACCGTAGTGATGCAGAGAAGAATCGGCTTACAAATCTTGTTCTCAAGATGTAAGAAAACACGTTTGTTTGGTTCAGACCCCAACAAATGTCACATTATCATGATTTTGTTTTTTTCATTGAAAATTAAAAAGAAAAAAAATAATTCGCGCTAATCTTGAATCATACTGCAATCGCAATATTGCTGAAAAGAGATCTTTTTACCATATTTTGCAGCCCTACAACAGATTTATGAATAGTATATTCCATTTCTGCCATAATCTGCCAATAAATCCCCATAAATCTTACACACTGGACGCTGAAAGTCTCATCTGTGTTAATTCATGAAAACCTTGACGATGCAGTCTGATGGATAAAACACCACGATTTCCTGTAACTGTCCTCACTTTTGGTTTGTTTTTCAGCTTAGAAGAGTTCTAACAGTAGTAATAAATGAGAATTGTCCACTAAGGATGGGTTTGACCTGAGAAACTACAGGCACAGTAGATGCAATTATGTGAAACAGATTGCTGAATTTGTTTTGAGAAACAAGCTGTTCTTATTCTTTTTTTCTGAATGAAAACACTGAGAGAAATTCAGTGCAGGAGAAGCGCACCTATTTCCTTTTATAATCACAAGTTATAAAGTACGTCTTAATAAATTCTAGCAAAGGGACCCATCAGTAAAATGCTCTGACTATTTTCAGAATTGATTCGATTCATTAGCTTGCCCTGATAGGCCAGACAGGAATTCCTTTTAATATTATTGACGTCTGAATAACAGCTGTGTGCTTCGCACAATCTTGAAAACAACAACACTGAATGAGATAGGAGAGAGTGGAGACTTCATTGCGGGTCCTTACTAAAGCAGAAAAACACACTCAGCAGGTGTCGAGGTAGTGAACGCGCTCAGATAACCCCAGGCCAACTGCCAAAGCTTCAGGTACTGGTGATCTCTTTCTCTCTCCCCATGCGAAGCAGAAGCTCCGCTAATTTGGTAAGCCTCCCCACAGCTGCGATTTTAATTTTAACGACCAGTGTTTTTACCATATATTAAAGAGATTAAGCTGGTTCAAAATTTCCTTCCTTGGTAGACACCTCTTTAAATTACAAAATAAGGAAAAAATTGAATGGCCAATAGCAGTTCTTGATGACTGAAGGAGGACAAGAGGACATTGAAGGGTAAGGACAAGCAAAGGAACAAATAAACTTTGAAGAGGCGTTTCAAACTGAGACAGACCAAGGCAGAAAGGAGGAGTGGGCACAGAGAAACCAGACAAATGAGTGATAGGATGAGAAAAAGAGACAAAATGAAAGAGATCGAGCAAGATAAATGTGTGCAGTTGTTATCTGCACTGCTGTAAAAGCCCTCATTTGACAATCATGGCTCAGCCGACTCTGCTCTCTCCCAGGGGCTAAGCTGCAGCCGTTCTGTGTGTTCGAGTGTTTTACCTTGGGAATGCGAGAGATGATATCAGGGTATTTGGTGGTGTTGTCTTCCTGGTTGCGGCTGAAAATTCGAACCTCGCCATTTTCCAGAATGTGAATCTGTGGGGGAAAAGCAAACACTATACAATAAATAAAAAAGAATGGAGACAAACTGTTCTTGAACTGGTCGCTGTTCTTATAATAAGTGAGAGCTCCAATTTTTTGATTAACTCTGATGGATGGATGTGTGAATTATACATGTACTGTAGTAAAAGAACAACTGCCAATTAAAACATTGGTTACATGAAATTAAATTTACTGCCTACAGTTCTGTCTGATGAGATGGTCACTGTGTCATATTGGGCAATCATGAGGTCATAAAAATCTTGCTGTGACTTGGCCGAGAGACATGGCAGAATACCAGCTGGAGCCCGACCAATCAAAGCTTGCTGTCTTTAATGACTTGCGTGAGGTACATGAGTAATTACAATTAGTAGGGACTTCACTGTGTTGCCTGACAGCAACAACAGCAATTGTTTCTGTAGGTAAGTGCTGTTCTCTGACATCTTCAGTGCAACTGTTTTATCCAACCAACAGCTCAAAACCCAAACATATTAAGTTCACTTTCACATAATACAAAGAAAAACAGTAAACCTGAAAACCTTACAATGCCATTTTTGCTCGAAAAGTTAGTTAAAGTGTTGATCAATTAGTTAATTATAGAGGAGGAGAATGCTGAAAGAAACAGTTGGCCAATGGCAGGCTTATTTCAAAGCCTGGTCAATCTATTCTTTCTCTGGCTATTTGAAGGTTAGGTTCACTAATAATGAGAATCATATTACACAGTTGTCACCATCTTATCATCAGTTTTAGTCCTGTCATCCTCAGCTATGCATTTCCTTATATGTTATGTCATTTAATTTTATGTCCATTCTTATGTGACTTTTATTCATTATTGTCATTATTACATATTCTCTTCTCAGTCATGTGCGCAGTATTTGTTATCATGTTCCTCCTTTGTAGCACATTAACTTCACAAAATGTGATATTTTATTCCATTTTAAGGTCCGTTTTTATCACTTTGCCTCGAACAAGAAAAAATTTGCTAATTTCTTTTTCTATTGATCAATGAGCATCATTTGTGATGAATAAACTCATAAAAAAGGACTCACACAATCACTTACTTGACTAAATTATACACTTCCATGAATGCATACAAAGCTATTTTGATTCATCACATGCACACACACAGAAATACACTTTCATATGGCTACTCACAAAATCTGAGCACTAAGACACACACAGAGGGAGTGTTTCACTGAGTTGATGTATCATGAGTCCCTCTGCTGGCAGTTCGAGGTAATGTCCACTGCAGTGAGACCAGGGTGGAGGTGGGGAGTGAGGGGTGGGGTGGTATAGAGAAGAGAAGGAGGACGTCATGTGGCTCGCTTGCTTGCTCCGTCTCCATCCTCCCTCCTTTTCTGTTTCTGTTTCTCTCTCTCTCTCTCTCTCTCTGCTCATCTCTCGTCTTCTTAATTCAACTCAGTTCAAAGCCACTTTATTGGCATGACTGTCCAAAATTAACAATACAGCTGGAGGGGTTTACATTACAATCTCTCTCTTGCTGTGTCTCTTTATGTCTCTCTGTCGAAAATTTCCTCAGCCCTGCTGCTGTCTCCCCCTTGTGTCTTCGTTTTCCTCTCCCTTTTATGTGTCTCGCCTTCACCGTTTCTAGCCTCTTCCCTCACCTCTCTCCCATCTCCCACCACCCCTCCTCCGCCTTCTCTCCGGTCCACAATGGCAGAAGTAGCTTGCTCTGCCTACAGGCCCAGGGCAAAAGCAGCACTACTGTTTATCTTAAAAAGAATAGGCACGCACACACACACACACACACTGTACCAAAACACCATGCATGTGGAAACGCAGTCAAGTGAGCACACAGCGGGAGTCACAGAGCAGCAATACCTCACACTCAAACAACACAGCCGAAAGGTATATGCATACTAAATTCAGCAGGCATATGTTCCCTGCCAAACGCAAGACAAACAAACAGTTGCACTCTGTCACTTCGCCACCTACATGCACACAGACATGCAAAACTCACCTGCGCACGCTCTCCGTCGTATTTGTACTCGCAGGTGAACGCCGCCTCATCGAACTTCTTCATCACCTCGCCAACACCTTTGGTGGGGTGAGCCAACATGGGTCTCAGCGGCACGCCTAGGAGAAGAAAGGTGATGAAAGGTGACGAAAGAATTGGAAGATGCAAACTAAAAACAGTGGGACAGCAAAGCAACCAAAAAAAAATATACATAGTCATGCATTTTTCATGAATCATAAACAGTTGAGAAACTAATTGTGAGTTTGCCCAGGAGAAGTTTGCCGCCACTTTCTGGTGCATGTGATGATTAGGAAGGGTAGGGTTGTCGCTAACGGGCCTCCAGGCAGATCTCAGTTCCGTTGTGCAAAAAAAAAAAAAAAAAAAAAACCCCAGGAGCTGTGAAATTCACTTCACTGACACATTACCCACATGACACATGAGCATCACACCCACAACTGCTTCTGTGACAAAATCACAGTCGAAATTAGTTTGTTTGTACTCTCATTTGGCCGTAATATGAAAGTTCTGACTCACATCCCCCTGGGCTGCGCTGCTAAAGTTAATCTTAAAAAGAAGCAGAGGAGTGATATAACAAAATATATCAACAAATTCCTTTAATTGCAGCTTACAGAGCCAGATATGAGAGGACAGTAACATTTTGTCCAAACTGGCCAAAAATTGAGCCGTTCCTTTGACTAGAACAGAACAGCCATCTGAATAAACGATTGTTTACCTGCCAAAATAACTGCTAGATTTGTGAACTGACCAAAAAGGGCCAATTTAGTTTCCTAATTTAGTAGCGTTCAGATGGTGGCTGGTATTAATTTCCCACCTTGTTGCCAAGTTCCCTTATCACAAATAGCTTGACAACAGTGTAATTGGGAGCTAATCCTTAGTTTAGTAGTATCTTTTATCTTTCCGTGATAAATGACTCAACTAAAATAACTGACTCACCTCCACTGAACAGATCAATAAACACACACACCAGTCACAGTTTGGGACCTTATAGCCTTTCCGCCTCCTGATTGGTTGCTTACCTGGAGTGAGTTTGCAATGATTGGGTAGCTCGTCTATGCCCTCTTTTAGCAGAACAGGGATGAGGACGTCGTAATTGGGCATCTCGCTGGACGGCGGAGCGTGGGGAGTGAGTGGGAGATGAGGCGGCGTGTTTGGGAAGAGAAACAAAAAAAAGAGAAGAAAAGAAAAATCAATATCACCCAAAATGAAAGTGAGCAGAATAAGCGAGGCAGAATGAGGGACAGGGCTTAAGGGGGATGAAGCATTGTAGTGATGCCGAGGAGAGACTGCAAAGTGGAAAAAAACGAGGGGGGTTTGATTAGGCTTCAGTTACCAGTAAGTCTGTTTGAGAATGAGACTCTTCTCTTCGATCCAGGCCCGCCTGCTCTCAGCGCTCATCCCCTTCCCTGCGTCGAGCACAGCAGGAGGGAAACCTATAAGGAAGGAGGGAAAAAATGCATTTCAAACAGATCTGTGTAAGTGTTTGAACATTTGTATGACCCAACATTTGTTGGATGAAAGTTCAGAGGCACTTCAAAGGGCAGGAAATATATACAAGCTGTACAGCAGGGGAATAACTTGTGAACAGCTGCACCACACCAGTGTTTTCTACAATACTAGATGAAGTTAATCTACAGATCAAACTCAACAGGGACAGTTCACCCAAAAATCAAAAATACGTGTTTTTCCTCTTGCATGTAGTGTTGTGTACCCATAGAGCTGCAATGATTTATTGATTATTAATCTCATCACCAACTATTTTAATGATAAATTAAATCAGTTTCTGTAATTAAAAAAAAAAATTAGCATGTCACCTTGGGCTTGTTAAACAGTGATCAACATTTTTAACCATGTTCTGACATTTTATAGACCAAACAACTAACTGCTTAATCAAGAAGATAATTAAGATTAGATTAGATGAATCACAATAAAAATAATTCTTAGTTTATCCAACTAGATTGTTATTTTGTGAGCTGCTGAGTTTTGGAGATGTCTGCCTTCTCTCAAATATAATGGAACTAAATGGCACTGTCAATGGCAATGTAGAAACGACTTTCTTTTTGCAGTAGAATCTACAGGAACTACTTTTTCCACTAAAAGGAAAGCAGTTTCTGCATGAAAAAGCTCACAACACAGTCTGTGGATTATCTTGAGTAACCAGGTCAAGATTTCTTGAAAGAGACATTTCTGCTGAGTTTTTCAAATATATTTTTGGGAACTTTGAGCACCAAAAGCCGAGCGCCACTTAGCTCCATTCTATTGGACAGAAAGCAGACATTTCTATGGCGATTATCTTGAAAACTCTGCAACTCACACCTCTTACCTGTAGCGCTATTTATCCAGCTAGAGTGTCACGTTGTGAGCAGCCGAGTTCTGGAGATATCAGCTGCAGAGTTGTCTGCCTTTTCTCAAATATAATGGAACTAAATGGCACTCAGCTTGTGGTCCCCTAAGTGCCAAAAAATACACCTGTACTCAACAGCAATGTCCCTTCCCAGAAAACACGACTAGGTTACTCAAGATTATGCACAGACCTTGTTGGGGGAGTTTCATGTTGGAACTACTTTCTTTTGGCAGGAGAGTCTATTGGAACTATTTCTTTCTACTAGAAATAATGTAGGTCCTTTATAAAGTGCTCACAACAAGGTCTGTTGATTATCTTGAGTAAATGGGTCGTGATATCTGGAAAACAACATTGCTGCTTTGCTTTTCAAACATATTTTTTGCCTATTTGAGCAACATAAGCTGAGTGCCATTTAGTTCCATTATATTTGAGAGGAAGCAGACATTTCTTCAGCTGATATCTAGACATCTCACACCAAAACAATCTAGGTGGATAAACAGCACTATAGGCCAGAGGATTAATATGCATGTTTGATTTTAAAGTGAACTATCCCTTTAAGTCCCTCTGTGGTTGAAATGGTCAAGATAATATAAGCTTGAAGGGCAAATGAATGACTGTTTCCCAGTTCAACATTAATAATTACAATATATTTAAAATACACCTGAATACTAATTTATTAAAATAAATTATTCATTGTAATGATCCACTTCAGCCCTACAAAGAATTTGCTCTACGTTGACCTGCCTGATTAAATAATGGTTAAATAAATAAATAAAAATGTTAAGAAAAACATTTCCAGACCGGACCACAGATCAATGCAAATTTCCCCACTGAGCCTCTGGTCTAATTGACTCTTATTAAAGCATACCTCCAGTCGCGAGTAGGCCACGAATACTAATAAGTCAGGGCTGAATTTATTTTAATTTAGTGTAGGTGGTGTTGGTGAGAGCAGGTCAGATCTGTGCTGAGAGCAGGTGGTGAGAGAAGGGCTGGAAAAACTTCCTCCAGAAGAGATGAAATCAGCAGCATATTAGTGTGTCAACCTCATGCGCCCAATTACATTCCTAAAGCTGCTTATTTTTGTTGGGTTTTTTTTCTTCAACATACTTTGGAGAAGTGCATAACCAAATGTGTTTGCACATTAACTGTTTCAAATATCATCTATAGCAGTTCTAATGAATGCAAAGAATATTTTAACACTGTTTTAATAAGCATTCTATAAATAAAAGCCATTATTACTTGCTATAACACCCCACCTTCCTCTCCTTTGGTGTGACCTTACAAATTGCTTTCTAATTAAATTTTATGAGGGACAATTACATCATTACAGAAGCATCTCATTAACAGAACAAATAAAAAAGTCTGCAAACTTAAATTAAAATAAGGAAACTGGGTAAAATACCAGCTTTTCCAGAGATGGAAGAAAAAATCCATAGTCCTCGATCTGTGCAAAAATATATTTCAAAGCTCATCTGACAATAATACAAGGTTTCAACAGACTGAGTTACACAAATAAGCTGGTTATCTTCCAAACTTAAGCTTTTTTTTCAGTGAAAAACACCCTCTTTGTGTTTTTACAGTGTTCACTGGCTGGTGGGGATTGTGAAAGAAAAACAGAGATTCTGTACTTACGAAAACGAACTTTGGAAGGTACGAGCCTCTCTAATTCAAACTGTTCAAGCAGGACTGGGCAGTATGGCCTATAATATATATATATTACTGTATAATATGAAGCATGGACATTATGGGTATATATCATGATGTATGCGTTGTTGTTAAATATCAATATAAATGCTTCTGAAGGGGTAAAGACCTGGTAATCAAACTGCATGGCAGCTATAACTGTAGTCTTTTCTCAAGTAAAAGGTTTAAGAATTACTACCCTGTGTAACCACTGTAATCCAACATTATTTGCAAAAAAATCAGATGCACCGGTCTTTTTACCAACTCCTTCTCCTCTTTTGTGTGCACTGCAGTGGATTGTTATAAACAAGCTAAAACCAACACTGTTTGTATACAGCCAAACTGTTAAACTTAGTTTGCCACAAATCTTTAAATTTGGCAAAGCTCTGACGTTATCTGTTCTTTTAACATTTTTGTGTAATTTATTATCATTCCGCTGCAGCCACTCTCTTACTCTTTGGGTCGAGCCTGATCTCCTGCGCAAACACACACAAGGAGCAAAGTCAGCAGAGAGACCTCAGTGAAGTGAACACACTTGAACAAGAAAGAAAGCAATATTTTTATCTGCTCTGTCCGCAGTCTCTCATCCACCACCACTATATTTTACACAAGCACAGCACGCTAGCTTGACTGTGCAACGCTTTGAGCCATTTCTTTGTTTCTAAAGAAAACGTAATCAGCTCTCATGTCTTCTAGACAATTAGCTGGCGCAGGCTGATGACATCAAATCTTGAGAAAATTGACTCCAAGGGGCTCTAGGCTATTCGTAGAGATGGAATGATTACAGCAACCAAAAACTTCTTTAATGTCTCTATGGGCACCTGAGTATTATTTTAAGATAGACTTAGTGTAGAAATTGTGAGCCCATCCTTTAAAATTCAAGATTACCTTGTCCAGGGGGGGTCAGGCACACAGCCTGGCTCAGTGCAGATAGGACACTCAGTTCAGCCAGGCCGATCCTCAGCTTCCCAGCCAGGGACCTGTCCATCAAAACCATAAGACCAGCAGCTGTCAGCGCCCATTTGCACCCACTGTCCATGACAACAGCTACACGCTTCAACATACACACAAGGAATTAAGAAGCCACACCTTTGTGTCTATATACATGCAGGTGTGTGTGTGTGTGTGTGTGTGTGTGTGTGTGTGTGTGTAGTCACACATGCAGCCGAGCCTGAATGTGTATGTGTGTGAGAGTGTTATTTTACCTGACTATGTAGCGGGCCTCGGAAAAGCGGCATGCCACAAAGAGGCCTTTGATGATGTCGATTTTCTTATTCATGGCCTGAGGCAGGCGGGAGGAAATTGAGATTCACAGAAGAGGAGCGAGGAGAGACAGAATGCAAAAAGACTGAGGTCACCAGCGAGTACAAACTCCATGTTCAATCCAAAGTGCAAGAAAAAAAAAAAAGACCCAGCAGCAACGGGGATGAAAAAGGAACTAATTGCTTGAGAGATTCCAGCCAGGTGACGACTTATTCAAGGACTGAAAAATTACCCTCTTCCCTCTGAAGAAGACAAATAAACTAACAATTGCTTGTTCGATACACAATCATGTTAACATTTCCTTTCTTTTCCCTCCCTGAACCCAATACACAGAGGCAAATAGAGTGAAAACAATATTTGCGCAGGACTGCTTTTCCCTAATGAAAATGTTATTCTGTGGCTCACCGAGTTCCCACTCATGCTGGCAATTTCCTTCAATTTCCTGAACACGCCCCCTGCTGTCAGACTGGCCGGTTGGAACATCATGCGCTGGTTGCTACGGGAACTCTCGGCCACAAGGCCCAAATCTCCTTTCTCCTGTGCCTCTGCCTTGATTTTGTCCAATTGTCGCCCTGGAAACAAGAGCGAGACGGTAAATAGCAGCCGTCTCGCCGGTTGATGAGCGAAGAAGGGTGGCATTAGCAGTTAGGCTGGGAATGACAAGCAAGTGTTTGGGTGCAACAGAATGTGTGTGTGTGTGTGTGTGTGTGTGTGTGTGTGTGTGTGTCTTACCAGTTGCTTGAGCAACAGCTTTCATCAGCACCGTCTCTCCAACGCCAAGCTCCATCCCCAGGTGGGCAGGCCCCAGCTGGTTCAAACAGAGGTACACACAGCACAGCAGGTCATCTGGAAAAATTACACACACACACATTTTATTACACAAAAACACACACATTTGGACAGAAAAACACAAACACACAAATACAGGCCTACAAAGAGGAGGACACACTAGGGCTGGGCAATATGGGTTATTAACAATCTCAATATTTTTAGGCTCTTCTGCGATATACAATGTATATCATGATATACAAAATCTCTATAAAATAAAACCATAACTCCTTAAATAATGCAAACAGTACAGCCGGGTGATATGGACCAAATCAAACATTAAATATGATATTTTCATTGTAGGGATGAGTATTGCTGGTCTGATTTTTGATAACAATCATCAATGTGGATAAAATGATTAAGTGGGTAAAGGAGAATAATAGAACAGTTAGAGCAGTCTGACGAGTTCAGAAAATGACATCACTTTACTGTGATGCAGTTTTTAAAACCAGGAAATGCCATATCACAATATAACAATAACCAAAATCTAAAATGATATGTAGTCTCATATCACAGTATTATTTTGATATATTGCCCATGATCTTTCTGACTTTTTTTTCTTTATCTAAAAAGTATACTGTTCAGTCAGATAGCAAATTATCAAAGTAATGCAATTACAACTTCCAAACAAGTTTAAGCATCTTATCCATTTGTTTTCTCCAAGAAGCACAAGAAGCACTTGTATGAACTCTGAATCAGGGTAGAAAATCAGCACCAGTCACCTGACAAATGCTGGTGGCAAAATATGAAATGGGCTGGTAGATTTCAGACACAAAATATTAATTAATATAATATTAATAATTATTTTCTATTGAATGGCTGCTGAATTTGAACTTATCTTTGTCAATGTTCACCTTTTGAAAAGTTAATTTCCCACCATGCCCTGAATATTGCAGGGATGACTGCTGATGCTTTCAAATAATTAGATTTTTGCTAAATAATCAGCAGCAATGTGGATATGATGACTAAGTTCAGAAAATCACTTCACTGTAATACAGCATTTAAAACAAGGACAAAACTTATGCCAATATCCAAACTGTAACATAATATCTAGTCTCATATCGCAATAAAATATTGATATTATCCAGTACTAGGACAGACACAACCAAACACATGTACAGACACACTCGTACAGACTCAGAAACACACTCAAAAGACACGCCAAACACACACAGACATGCTAAGACAAACACCAACCAAAAAAGCAGAGGCACATACACACACACAGAGCAACACTTCAACACAAACACACACATCATCGGAATCCCACAGGTATATGCTCGCACACACACAGCCCAATACACACATTTCAATGAACTGACTCATCCTCCCACTTTTATGTGCAACCTGGCTTCATCATCATCTCCTTGATAGAGTGGCTGGCAGCCAGCTGCCTGTGTAGCTACATCAGCATGCATTATGGGAGAGATAAAATACCATTTACCTGGAGAGAGCAGCAGCACGGAGCGAAACAGGTTCGACAGCGTCTCGATGTTTCTCAGCCTAGGAAATGACAACGGGATTGCTTTGAGACAAGGAAGACGAGTTAAATGAATTTTAAAGCCATCCTGTAAATACCAGGAGGCAAGAAATGAGATTTGTCTGGGGGTTTTAATCGGTAATGGAAGCTGGGGAGGCAGATGAACAGTTCATTTATGAAACGCTATACATCAACTACAGCAGGAGGGGAAAGCACAAGTCATCAAAGGGAAGTTTGTCATTCAATACCCTCAAAAGCACATCTGTTAAGTGTTTTCAATTTGTTGGTAAGAGACTTAAGGCACAAGTCATCCTTCAAATTATATGATCTGGACTCCAAAGGCTAAGAATCATGTGCATTTCCATCACCAAATCTACATTTTGGTTTTTTTTTGTTTGTTTGTTTCTAGTAATTTTTTAGCTTATGAGTTGAAAAATAAGTCATCAGCCAAGTTTCCAATAAAGTTGCAGAGAATAAAAGCTGAAACCAGCATTAAATTAAGCCCAAGTGTAAAAAAAAATATATTAAAATACATTCTTAAGCATTCCTAGAAAGTGACCTAATTGTAGAATTCCTTCATGTTCCCTACCCTCCCAAAGAAAATTAATCCAATTTCTCACTTTCCCTGGCTGGAACACACTTCTCTAATTATATTCCAGAAATTCCCAGCAGGAAACTTAGTCAAAGCTGAGTGGTAATTTTGTGAAAATGCTTTGGTATTTACTATATCCTTTGAACAGAGTAGCGATCACTTTCTTCTAAATGGTGTTTAACTCATTCTGGGATTTAAAAAAACAAAAAAAAACAAAAAAAAAAAAAACAAACACACTCAAACACCTTTTCCTCCATATGGAGCTCTTACCTGCCGGAGTCCTCTTCAATCTTCTCAAAGGTGCGAGCCACCGCCAAGTACGGCACTCTGGAGGGTGATGAGCATGTAGTTAGCAGGCGAAGCATCCACGCTGACAGATTTTTACATTTGCAGCGTTTAGCTGACTCAGCTGTTCAGAGCAACTAGCAATTAGTGCAACAGTTGAATGAGCTTTGATTCTGTGTTATCAAAACTGCATGAACGTAACAAGGGGGACAAAGGTCAGAGCCTCTGTGATGGGAAAACCGGTTCCTTACAATGACAACTGATATGCCAAATATAAAATGTATCATGTCCCATATGAGGGGGAGGGCAGGACAAACAGCCTTGAAAAGAGAAATGTTCTGGAGAGCTTTGCACAGATGAATCATGGGGGATTTAACACTATACAGGGCAGCAAAGCAAAAGGGTTTCGTTTACAATATGAGAAAATTTGGGACCAAAACCTACACCAATACCTTTGTGCCAACTTTTCATTAGTAGTGAAGGTTATGATTAAAAAATTGTACTAAATTGGTCTCATGTGGCATACCTATTTAAACTGATAATGTGTAACTAATTTATTTCACATAAATATTTGAAAAGAACTGTTTTATTTTACAATAGTTTGTGACCCAGTAACTCCAAATTAATACCAAACATTATTTTTACATTTTACATCATTTTGTTATATTTGTACTTAATTAAAATTCAACATTTGTTGATCAACCTGTTGGTATCTCTTCAGTGGTCACATTGTAAAGTTTTTTTTCCTTCATTATTCTTGATTTGCCTTTTATCAAAAATAGAATCAGAAGAATGAAATGTGCACAGAAATAATGCACAAAGATATAATAAATAATGCACTCAAAATCTGCAACTGAGTGATTCTTTTTATCTCTTTGTTTCATCTTAATATAAAATGTGAATCCCTGGTAGAGTAAGTGGGTCAGAAATCTACTAGCCAAAAGTCAATTTTTATTTGCCCCAATACAAACTGATTCATTTATTAGCAGTTATCAATAACACTAAAGATAATTGTCATGTTTAATCTAAGGGTGCATCGTCTATAAAATGTCAGAAAATAATGAAAAATGTCCATCACAGTTTTCCAAAGCCCAAGATGATGTCTTAAAATGTCTTGTTTTGACAAAATCCAAAGATATATTATTTATTATTATAATTACTTTAACAATTAATTGATTATCAAAATAGTTTACTAGTTAGACAAGTGAGTTGCCAGATTTATTTGCCAACTTGTCAATTTTATTTGCCCTGGGCAAGCCTAATTATCAAGCCTTGCTTATGTACACTTTGGTCTGTCAAATTGTGATTTTTGACACTAAGCAAACTGTGCACATGGTGCACGTCATACATGAACTGGTTTTGCATATTTCTCTCAAAAATATCCAGGGATAATCCTGAATTATGAGACTCTTTTTCTGACTAATATGTAGCAGCAGGAGTGTAGCAGCAGGTTAAAACACACAGAACATGACTGTACACAGTAGTTGACCTGACTGTAAGCAACACCATGGCCTCGATGTAAAATGCCATGATTTTTCCATGACTTTCCATTACAAAGTCAGAGCACTTTCCTGGTCTGAAAAAATGATTCCCTCTGAGTTTCTTAATGTTTAACAGAGAAAACCAGGGCAGTTCAACCACAGTTTGGCTCAGAGGTGAAAATAAAAACACTATACAAATATGACTGTCATCACTGTTGGGTGAAAACCTTTTTTTCTCAAAGGGCTGGTGACTGTTTTTGTATATGTATTTTTTTGCTTTTATTTGACTGTCAAAAGTAAAGAGTGAAAATAAATATAAGCAGAGAAAAAGCCATCTAGTTCCAGATTCTCTGTAGTGAAGGTTTGCCTCTTTTCTTTATTTCATGTGAGAGTAAACTGATTATTTTGGGGTTATGGACTGTCAGTCAGGCAAAACAAGCACTGAAGAACTGAAGATGTGACCCCACTTTCAGACACTATGAGGGACATTTTTCACTTTTTTCTAACAATTCATTGAAATTAACTGTTATGTGCAGCCCTTGAAATAAGTGAGTTTCCATTTCGGCACACAGTATTTGAGATTAAGAGGTGAATAGGCTGAGTCAAAGTGGGCTGGATCAAAACTACATCAATTTAATCCTGTTTGCCAGACATAAGCTGTAAGTGTAACAATGCTACAGGAACACTTACTACTATTTATGAGAGTCTAATGAGGTCAAAATTTTTATGAGGTTCAATACTATCACAATACTTGGGTGCCAATTCGTGATTGTGATTCAATATTACAATTTTTCTATCCTTCTTAACACTAGACCAAGTGGGAAAGGTTGAATTAAACACTAAGAGACTGAATATCATGACTGATATTTCCAAAAACAATGTTAATCACCTGTCTGTCAGACTTATTTCAGCATCAATGTAGTAAATAAAGTACTTTTTGAAATAAAAGTTAACTGTTCCTGCTATTCAAGCTAGTGCCATAAGAAAATAATAAACAAAAAAGGATGTTATGCCAGAATTAGTAGAGGTTTTAGTTTTGACCCTTTGAGGTTGGAGGTTGTGGAGGTCAGTGTGGAGGTTGGAGCCAGTTAGCAAAGGCAATTCAGCCGTTATTTGTTTGTTTCCAGAGATCAGAGGAAATATATGGCTTAAAGTCTGAGTACACACATTGTTTTATAAAAAGCATCTAGTAAAATTATCTGTATAAATCTGTTAAAATAAATCTGTTTGTTAAGATAATATTACACAGACAACAATGTTAATTCCCATTAGCACATCAATGGGAATTTCCACTATGTGTTAACATCAAGCCAACAGACCAAGCACTGATTAACTATATAAGTTTAAAATAATCTATTCAGCAATCAAAAAATCTACTCTGGAATTGTAAAAATAAAGAATGACAATTCTTAAGAGAATCTCTTTTCTTCCACCTCTAATAGTTAGCCAGGTAACAAAACAAAAAAATCCAATGTTCACCAAAGTTGTGCATAGGTGATCATCCAAGTGATTTTCTTAAGAAGAAGAGTGATCGTGTACTTACTAGCTATGCAAGTAATAGCTATAGGATGGGGAAATGAGAAGAAACAAAGTATGAATCAGTATTTTAAGGATCTATCAGCATGTGTTGCTTTGGAAAAGCTAACATGCATTAATAAAGGAAAACTTGGATTTTTTTTTTTTTGAAAATATCAGGGGGAGCCTCATGGAGCAAAGACTGGCCTGGTACTTGTGCGGGGCAACTGGAAAAAGTTTATAAAGTGTAGTAGCCCATGTGATCTTAGAGTTTTTCATTATACAAGCATAGGGTTGCTGATTTGGTGGTTTGCTATATTTACCACCAAATCTTACCATTTTAATAATAGTTCAACCCAAATAAAAATATTGGAAAAAAGTGGGCTGGACTTACTTTTGGCCCTGCTTCCAACAGGCATGATCCACGGGATGGTAGTTGGGCCGGGATGGATTGTAGTCTGTTTGTCCTGAGCTTGACTCACTGAAGAAAAACACAGCGAGAAAAACAGTAAATTAAGAGCCTAACTGAATGATGGTGACAGCTGTGGTGACAATCCCTGAAGCCAACTCAGATCTCTTTGTAGACAGAAAGTCATGCACGCCATTATCATAACAATGAGATATTCTGAAGTGTAATGAGTCTTTCTAAGGATGTTTTCAAAGCTTCACCGGTTACTTCAAACTGGAGGAAGCTGAACTACAGGAAAGTTCACCTCAAAAGAAAAACACCCGTACTGGTAAAGAAAAAAGTTAAATGCATTCATTAGAAGAGTGTTTCCCACGTCAGCAATGGTATATGCTAATTTACTCTTGCAAAAAAGAGATTCAGATGGTTAAAAAGTTTTTTTTTACTGCAGTATATGCAACATATGTTATGTTTTCTTTTCCTCACACAAGGTGTAAAAAACAAGTCGAATGGTTGAATTCATTAAAATGAGAGGCACTCTGCCGGTGAAGCATCTTTTGTCTACGACGCCGATCACTCCCACACCGTCATACACAAGGCAGTGATAAAAAAATAAATAGTAGGATGAAAAATGCATTTCCTTACTTCTAGAGCTAAAAATAGTGTGTGACTGGAAAAGCTAACATGACCTCAAAATGACAAAGCAGTAATACGCTGCTGCAGTTGCTGCTAGTGATTTATTTACATGCATTGAAAGCCCTGCTTCATCTGTGACACGCTCAGATAATGTGATGTTATAGTAATAATAATGAACACAGAAACTGATTGACTTAAAGCACCTGAGAGCACATACCTTCAGCTGAGGCTATACAATTGTCCTGTTTTAATAATAAATACCACCTCATGGCTGTATGACTCCATTACATTTAAATTCATGTATGTCCAGCTTCATATGATGCATGGAAAAAGGTATTAAATGTAGTTTTTGGGAAGATGGAAGCAGTTGCAATATTGCTGTTTAATTCCAGTGAGAAACTTTTTTTTGTTATGAAGGTGTATAGAAAACTCCTCTTAGAATTTGTGTCAAATTTTGTCATAATTACAGGGTTGCTACACCTTTACATTTAATGCACTAAAATGAAACTATCAAACATTTTATCAAAATACTTATTGCTATTGACGGAGTGTCTACTGCTGATAGATATGGCTATTGTTTTATCACCCTGGTCAAGTTTCTCTCATCCAAGAGTTTTAACTAAACCTGATTTCTGGGCCAAGGACTTAAATTTCCACGCATTTAGTGCACCAAAGTAGTAATGTTTCAAGCAGGTCAAAGGTTAAGGACAGCACAACATGTGGACAGACACACAGAAGAATAGAAATGGGTAGATAAGGCATCTGGCCCAACAAGCCTGAGCTGTCTGTAACTTCCTGTTATAGTCTGCCTTACCCTTTTGCGTCTTTGCTCTCCTCCACTGAAGTCTTCTTCTCTGGACTCGTCTTTTTCTCTCCTTCACTCTTCTCTAGTTTCTCTGTCTTTACTGCAGCTTTTCTGGGAGCTATTAAAAAAAAACAAATAAAGGGGAAGGTGAGTGTGGAGCAGGGGTTGGGGCAGAACAATATTTTGCTGTCTTTTCTAACTGATAAAAGCATAGCACATTTACGGACACATTTTTTTTGTGCAAGCACAGAGCTATGCAAATTCCTCCTCACCAAAGAAACTGCTGATGGGGGCTTTCTTGGGCGGCTCCTTATCTTTCTGCTCTTTTGCCTCTTTCTGCTTTTCTGCTGTTTGACTTTTTGGGCTCCCTTCTCCCTCTCGCCTGTCCTTTTCAACCACCTCCTTCTTGGCAACGGCAGGCCTTTTCTCATCATCCGTCTTCTCCTTTGCTTCATTTTTCTTTACCGCCCCCTCAGCTTTTTCTTCTTTCTCATCAGAGCTCTTTTTCCCCGCCCGTTCCTCCTCCCTGGCCTTCTCTCCTTCCCCTTTCTTCTTCTTCTTCTTCTCCACCTCCTCATCTGGGTTGTTAGCCTCGGTCACTGCTTTTTCAACTTCTTCTTCCTTTGCTCCCTCCTCCATGGGTTCACCGGGGTTCCCTACACAGGGTGAGACAGAAAGGGAGTACAGTCATTGAAGAGATAAATGCCAGCAGGTTGACTGAGGGCGACCCGGTTTATTTGTGAGCCCACGTTTGAAGATGGTTTTCAACATAACAGCCTTTTTCAATAAATGCCGCAGGTTATATTTTTGAGGTTTCCTTTTCACCCGAGAGTCAGGTAAAGGAGAAATTACTATTGACAAACTTGTAGCACCGAGTCCTGGCGGACGGAGCTGGGGTCATGATACTGTCTGAGCAAAGAGCCTGACATGAAACTTTAATTTTCTCATCCACAAGCTGAAATGACTGGGGAATCCAGCAGTTACTTTTGGTACTTCACTGCCCATTTTAGAAAAGAGAGGAGCCATTTTCCTGTCTGCTGTGCAACTGTAGGTACACATGCTCCTAAAAAAAAAAAAAAAAAACCCTACCAGCTCTCAAAGTGCTGACGGTGGGAAAACTGAATTTTTGCTGCCGGCTTTTGCACACTTTATTGTAATTTTGGCCTGAATAAGACATAATTTAAATACGTGGGCAAACAGATTAGGCAAAGCCATCGTTGGACGGTGTAAACTTCCAAGACAGCTTCTCAATGATGGGGAAAACATAGGATAAAAAATCCTAACAAATGGCAAAGATGTAAAAGTGAAACCTCATCACAGAGCAGGGATCCTACGGCTTGCTTTGAAATGAAACTTTTTCCATCCATAACTAAATTTCTCAAGCCTAACTAAGAGATTTGGCAGATGTTGTGGCATCCGAAGAGAAAGATCAATCAATGACTGATGAGGGCCACAGGTTGCAGACCCCTGTCTTAGCTGGACAAAGCATTGTTTCCTGAACAAAACACATGAGCTGCATC
Organism: Lutjanus erythropterus; assembly: GCF_056507025.1. Lineage (NCBI taxonomy): Eukaryota > Metazoa > Chordata > Actinopteri > Lutjaniformes > Lutjanidae > Lutjanus > Lutjanus erythropterus. The sequence continues at coordinate 23,447,665 of NC_139328.1, forward strand.
ATTTGATGTTAGAGCTGCAACTAGCTACTATTTTCATCAATCTGATTATTCGTTTCTATTAATCCATTAACTGTTTAATTTAAAAAAAAATAAGAAAATAAAGAAAGACTCCTCTCACAATTTCCCAGAGCCCAAGATTTCTACAAATTGCTTGTTGCTTTGGACCAACAGTCCAAATCTTGTTAACTCACAATTTAACAAAAGGAAAAGCAACAAACCCTCACATTTGAGAAGCTGGAACCAAAGAATGTTTGGCATTTTTTTCTTGATAATTGACTCACACAATTAACTGACTATCACATTTGTTGCCAATACATTTTATGTTTATTAACTGCTGATTAATTAATTCATAATTTCATCTCTACTTCAGCATCTACTAATGCCCATAGCTCATACCAAACATGTCAAACAGAGCAAGAAGTGAATTTGACAAAACTACTGCTTTTCTGCCACGTTAATGCACAACAAAAAGCAACGACAAGCAACACTTTTCAGTGACCAACCCAATTTAAAATAGTTTGGAGGTTTTCTGGCCTGCATGTGCAGTAGTGTGGATGAAACTGGGACTTGTGTCTTGAAGGGTACATGTTAACACTGACAGTGGGGCATTTCCATGTTTTGTTTTCTTCTCTTCCCTCTGGACTTTTTCCTGTGTCCTCATCAACTGTACAACAGCATACAGAGTTAGACTACACTACATTAGTCTTTTCTTTTATATATTCTATTTTTTTATTCATGTTAATGTGGATACTGACTTATCTTAAGATCACACACAAAATATTTCATTCTATAAATATTGTTTTTGTGCCTCATTCTGTTCTCTATAGGTTTATTTATTTTCTGACCGACAGATGGGGCAAACTGTTTTAAAGGAGGAGGGGCTGAGGTGGAAGCATCTGGGTGTCAGGTGTGATTCTGTGGCAAATGGTTTACATGGCTCTCTGGTCAGTTAGGAGGGCCTCTTGGCAGAATTTTGCTTAGGACCCCATGGAGGTCAGGACCAGCTCTGACAGAGTACTTGATGTGTGTTTTTGAACCAAAATCCCCTGTAAGACCACCTGCTCCCATTAAGCCCATTTAACTGTGTTTTGAAAGGGGATTTTCTACTCTTTGACCTGTGATATTGCATGGGTCTATTAATTGATATTATTCCACAGTGTTTTTAAATGTGTTTTTCCATTGCTTTAAATTTACTAGCTGAAATGCAGCATGCATTTGTTAAGCAACATTTATCCTACTAATAATCTTCTCATTAAAATACATAAACATGTGCTATATTTGTTGGTTTGTTTTGTTTTTTCCTATGTATCCAAGGTGGTTGGTGAACTTCCCAACTCTGAAAATCCTAGAAAGTCTCCAATTCATTTTCCATTCTCACCATGACTCTCCAGCCCTGTGCAGGAGCTTAACAGTACTCTGTTATCAGACTTGTAGCAGAGGTGAAGGCGTACCTGGGCTGCTGGCACTGCTCTCCACACGGGGTCGTTTGTTTTGCTGACCCTGCTCTTCCTTGGCCTCGGCCTCCTCCTTCTGACTCTCGCTGCTGGTCCTGCTCTCATCAAGCTTCCTCTTTGGGAACATCTTCCTCGCTGCACACGTCAGGACGGGCATCAAATTAAAAAGGAGGAGGGGGAGAAAAAAAAAAAAAAAGTGAGAGGCATCCCAACTGAAATCATGACATGATCAAACAGAAAGAGAATGTGAAGATGAAAACAGGACGAGTCTGCTCCCTTACTGCAGATGTAGGGCAGCGAAAAAAAGAGAATCAGATACGTACTTTGCTAATGAAAACACTAATTCCATCCTGAAAGATATTATGCAGCACAGCCGCTTAGGGTTCCAGTGTAATTTCCTCTGTAATTTTATGCAGCAGTGGTGCTCGAGGGTAATTTTAGTTATGGTTCCACATCCGCCTTTGTTTTGGTCCTTGTTAGGGTTCTAGCACAGGTAGCACTGCTGATGTTTTTCTTCTACATATTATAATGAAAGCATTAATCCAGGACATTAACAATGCAATTTCTGGTCAAATTAGAGTGTTCCTTTAATGTGATGTTTTCTCCAGTGGTGGCAGGCAGGGCGCTTACTGTGGCAACGCACCACTGCTGAAAGCAAACACTGCAGTCATCAAACGGAAAGAGAATGGGATGATGAAAAGAGAATGAGCCGCTTTCCTGCTGCAAAAGTAGGATGAAGGAAAACAAAGTGAGAAAGGAGGTGCTTCCCAAATGAAAACAAAGCTGCGATGCAAGAAAACTGTGTAGCTCTAAGTAGCTTAAATTGTCTGTTCTGCCTGCGAATCCAACATTTCTGGTGTGACATGAAAAATACAGCAAGTACAAAGCTCCACTTAAAATCACTTGCCTATTCTCTTTCATGCTAAATGCAGATAGTTAACGCAGATCTCATTTAGAATTTACAGATAATGAACATGTATGGTAGAGAAACAGCAGCAGCTTTCTTTCGCTCTCATGTTGCATGTGTGAAATGTTCAATCCATCCTGTACAGGCTGCAGCTATAAAATAATCATCACTACAGATGTTTGTGCTGTTTTTTAAGAAGTTACCAAAGCCTGCAAACCAAAATGGAGCCATACAAAACACTGACAATAAGCTACAATAATAAGGCGACTTGCTCTGCTGGTTCCATTAACACCAAGTCAGCAGAAGCTATACATCGCGAGACAATGCAGAAATAATGTTATTATTATCACAATGCAAATACAGGCAGAAAAATAATGATATAGGCTCAAGGAGTGTGTACCCGTGGTTCAGCAGACAATCTTGTCTACCAGTTGTCAGTCAAAAAGGTTGAGACCTTTACAGAGTGTCAAGAGAAAAGTGAAACAAAGAGCGGAGAGTGTGTTTTAGCTGTTTCTGGTGAACAAACTTCTCAAGCATACAGTTTGTGATAAATGTCTTGTTTTTCCCTCATTGTGAAATAATGAGTATTTGGAGCCATTAGGCTCCTGCTAACAAGTAATCAAGAGAAATAGCTCAAGGCAGAAAAAAAACTATCAATCCTCAGCTGGTGTCAAAGTTCAAAAATGCAGCAAACTTTGGAGAAAAAGTCGAGAAGCACAGAGGAGAGAAATAAACTGAAAGAAATAATGTAAGAATATATCTAACTTGATACCGACCAGTCTTGCGTTTTACAATCCCAGAGGGGGAGATGGAGTTCGGGGTGCTGGGGGTCCCAGGAGAAGCCGAAGAGGCTGGGGTGGCTGGAGTGGCTGGGGTTACAGGGGTGGCTAAGGCAGGTGGAGGAGACAGAGGGGTAGGAACGGCCTTAAACACATCGTCCTTCTGAAAAAGACAAGCAGTGTTGATGTTAGTGATGATACCAGTGAGAGGCAGCATAAACAAAAACTTAAATGGCTAGAGTTACTGCAGACCATAGTATTGATTTGAGGAGATTTCTTTTTTTTTTAAATCAATTTCAGGGTTGCTACACCTTCTCCACAGTCAAACTGAAGCACTTTTAAGACACCTTACAGCTGTGGTAAATTACATATTTACAGGCACATATTATTCATCACAACAAATCAGATGTTACTGTGCTATAGACAACCAAACTTGTTTTTTATCTCTAAAAAGTAGGGCGGCAACTAACAATTCATTATCAGTTAATTATCGATCATTTTTTCAATTAATCAATAAGTTCTCTGCTCCATAGGATGTCAAAAAAATTGTAAAAATGTTGATTACTGTTTCCGAGAGCCCAAGATGACATCATCAAAAATCTTGTTTTGATATATCAACCCAAAGATACTGAGTTTACTGTCACAGTGGATCAAAGAAACCAAAAATTATAACAACAAAAATAATAATAACAGCTAGTTGGCAATGGATTTAATAGTTGATGGGTAATCAATGAATTGACTAACTGTTGCAGCTCTTCTAAAAAGCAAATTGTTCAGTCAGATAGCAATTAATTATGAAATTAATGCAATTACAATTTCAAGTATTTTAAAGTACTGCACCCGAAATCGAAGCACTTTTCAAACCTTGAAAACATAAAATTTTAAAAGTGTTTAAGGATTTCCAGCCCAAGTACAAAGTACAAATCCTGCGATTTTAAATCAACATCCTGTTGGCCGCAGCTAAAAATGTAAAGGCAGGAAGTGACAGGAACAGCTGCCCAGCTGTCTAAAACAATACAATCTGGATCACTGTGAACTGTTTGCATCGCTCATCCTTGATGTGGCATCTTCTGTCAAAAAGAGGACAGCTTATTTGTTTATGGACTGTCAATGGAAAGTCGAGCGATGGCCTGTCAACATGAAACAGCTAAAGCAAAATAAAGAAAAGAAGAAACAGCCGAAGCCATCGATCTAGGAGGCAAAGTATCTAAGAGTATCACAAAGTGTTGGAAAAAATACTGTGAACACTGTGCGGCACACACCTCCATCAGTGAGGAAACAAGTTTGTTGGTCAATGAAGCGCATCGTTTAGAGAGGGCTGCTCGGAGAAAAGAAAAATCAGAGAAGGCAGGAAGCACTGTAGCAGACAGGCTGGCAACCACTTCTAAAAGTCAGTGTTGAGGCCTGTACTCCACATGAAATGTCTCAGTATTCCCCATTAATCATTGTTGTAGAGTCGTTCTTGCGTGAACTAAAATGCATTAGTAAGTATACAGTTCTACCTGAGCACTGCGACAAACAGTGGGTATTCACGTACTGAAAAGTTGTTACCTATGGGGGTAATTCTGCAGCTGCCAGGGGGTACAAGGAAAAAAGTAAGTTTATTTGAAAAAATAAAATTATGGAGGCATAATTTCAGAATTTTGCTGATATGACAATATTTTCCCACTACTTTTTGGCCCACTGCTGATACCAAGTCATGCAGATATTAAGATTATAGTAATAATTAAAGTATTATAGGTATAATAATTAAGATATTAATATACCTACTCTTACCGTGATGACCACATAAAATATAAAGCTGTTCAAACTGTAAACATTCAATGGGCAAAATAAGAAAAGCACTGATGCCTGTTTGTCTTTGTTTTTCACAAATTTGTCATAATGATCAGATGGAAAGGCCGAAATCGAATTGAATTGACTTCTTAATTTCAACAACTGAATCAAAAGGCAGAATCAGTGATTCTCCAAGTAGGTTCTGGAAAGTCGTATCAACAAGTCTTGAGGAAAAAACGGCACAGATATTATTGTGCATACCTACATAAAATAACTAAATCTTTTTTTATATATATATATATATCCAAACTGATGCTGATCTGTAGTATACTGTCATAATAACCAATCAACTACCAGCTACAAAAGGTCACCTACATAGGACACTCCTTGAAGACCACATGCTTTATAATTCAGATCATAAAAACTAGAGATCAAGAAAATAATTTAAAATGGAGCCAAAAGTATGGGATAAATGGCTGAAATATCCAGCTTCTGTCAGTCCAAGTGGTAGTAGTATGAATTTGAACCAGAATACAAAAAAACAAACCTCAACATCAACATTGTTTTGTCTTTGATTGAAAAAATGGATTGAAATCAAAAGCAGAATTGGCGACTCCCAGTATTACTGCCTGTTCACCCCACCTATTTGTTTGCATCAAAAACACAATAAAACAACAAAAAGACGACACAGCATAGTTGTCACCTGCAGCTGCACTGTCTGACAATGTAACTGACCACCAGTGATGTGTTCATCTTTACAAATCAGGACTCCATCAGAGATAAAAAAAAAAATTTTTTAGAAGTGAATCTAATGCCGACCTTAAAATTAAAGGTCAAATTGAACCCTGGATTCTTGAAACCCTTATATAATGGTGTCTACTTTTATATATCCAGTAGTGTTAAATAACATCTACTTTAAAATCTGTTAAATTTAACACATTTGGGACTTGACAGGTGGTGCCGATGAGGAGTTATTTGGGCTCATCTGATGAGCTGTGGAAGTATATCAGACAAAAAAGTTTGGGAAACCCCTTCTGACTATTTCCCTTCGCTGTGAACCTTAAAAGTAAGTGAATTTGTGCCAGAAATCCTGATTTCTAAATTGTCAGAAAATTCATCAACAACAACTCTCCTAATTTATGAAGATACCTTTACTCTGCATGAATTTGCCAAGTTGTGATTAAGCCTTCCAATTCCCCAGAAGATTTGGGAGCCATGAGGACCTCTGCTTGTGCTGGGCCTTTTTCACATTTCGTTTTAACTTCAATACACCAACAATTAATCCAAAAAAACTCATCACTGAATCACTTAATAATCACTGCTGAAAATAATCATTAGTTGCCGCTCTGCATTTATCTCTGGTGGAGCTGCACTGTGGCCAAAAGTAAAAGAGTGCATTTATTATTATTACTATTAGCATTTATACCTAATCACAAAAAATATGTAATAAGTGTAACCATATGAAAGTGATGCACGGTGGGTCATGCTGACAAACACCATGTACTGGCCACAATCTCTTCCCTCAATGAACAAATAATGACTAATTCCTGACATATTACAAACAAAATAAAGGGAGCTGTTAAGAGAAGTGTTTATCAAACAACAGGTGGCTGAGCGACAGCCAGAGCCAATAATCAGGTCTTTTCATTATGTGGCTTATTGACAAATGCATTCAACATGGTGATTCACCATACAATTACTGTGCCTTTGTGAAACAGTGTTTTTCCCAACCACTGAATAAACAATAGGCACTGATACGCCTACAGAGCTCTAACAGTATTATTATTTTCAGTTCGGGCAGGTTATGTGGATGGAGAACATTTGATGGGTTACACACTGTTTCAATGACATTTACACCGCACAAGGAAAAAAGAAGCCTACTGGTGAGTGGTATTTTATAATTATAACATCAGACAGTCATTATGTAAAAGTATGACTGCTTTCTTTCCCATCACAATGATGTCCCATGAGACTGTCAGTTTGTTTTTTTTGCACAAATGTCACTGTTGAATTCAATGATTCAGATAGACTCTGATGTCTGAATAAGGAAGTGTAAGCTGCCTTTTACCCTTTCAGGAGCTTCTTTGTCTCCTTGTCCCTTTGTGGCGACTTGTTCTTTAACCGCCGGTGCCTCGTCATCGTCACTGTCCAGGATCTGACGGCTGCGTTTGGCAACCTTCTTGATGGGTGAATCTGCTTCCTGCACACCATTCTGCACCTTCAGAGGGCTTTTGGCAGGTCTGTAGGCAAGGACAGACACACAGGTGAGACACTATGTAATTCAAATAAATAAAGCCATAAGCTTTGTGTATATATAAAAGCATTCAAAAGAGCAGACAAGGTGCTATATCAAGTATTTTAGAAAGGAATAAATTTAATTGCAAAAGCTATTAAAAAAAACAGATATAAAATCAAGGCAAGAGTCATAAAAGAGAGGTCAAAGCGATGATGAAAAGATCATTACATAAAGATGTAGTGTATTAAAGCGAGTTTTAAGACACACTTTAAAGATGGTACAGTCTGGAGATAATGAACACTATCATCAAAGCAGCTCAGAGATGAGAAACAGAAGTTATCGGCTCTTTTGATAATAACTACTGGCCACAAAAAGTGTTACCAAGCAACAGAGATCCATGATTCAGAGTGATTCAAAGATAACTGCCCATACTCCAACTGTCAGTGGGGTCTCAACACAAAAGTGTTTGAAAATTACATGACGCATTGATATGGTTTTCTATTCCTCTCAGGCATATTGGCCATTTTAATTCCCATTTCTCTCCTACAAATGCAGGTACTGTATTTCCAAATATTAAGTTGTGACATTGCCATTATTTTTGCTCATGTGGCAGCTGTAATAAGCAGCATAGCCCTTCAAAAAAGTTCACAAATCTTCAATTCCTCAAACATCCTAACATTGTTAAGTCTGAACAGAACAGGAAGACAACCAGTGGGTTCAGTCGAGAAGGAAGATCTGAGTTTTAAACACCAGCAGCAACAAATTCAATGTTAAAAAAAAAGAAAAAACACAATTTTCTTCTGTAAGTCATTTATATGGGTATGTATGAGGTTTTCAATGGCCTATGCCAATATATAATCAAAACAAAGAACAGTGTTGCAAAATTCCAAATTCCATGCACATTGCAATTTAATATACATAGATATTGTTATTAATTAACAATGAAAAATGAAAAATACATCACAATATTGGTATTTAATGGAGAGTGGGGCAAAACATGTCAGAACCTACTTAATTTAAACACATTATTCTATACATGATAACATAATGTATATTCAACGCTAGTCAATACTGGTTTTAGATAAAAGAAATGTGGGAGAAACAACGAACTTTTTCACTTTGCCAAAACTCACAAGGAGCTCTAACATTTCACAGCAGCCATTCTGACAAGGCTGCCTGCACATGTGTCTACAAACATCTATTGTTTATCGGCTTTCTAAGTGTGGGCATCTGCCAACACCAATTCTTTCAAAATGCCAAATAATCGTGCTTGTTAATCAGCCTATCACCATTTCCTGCAGACCTTGACATAAACTTTTGGAGTTACATGATGGACTTCTGCACATCTTAGATAATATATAACTTAATTTATCCCGAGGGAAACTGCTGTGCAGCAGTTGCAGTAAAAAGTAGGAAGGTATAAATGCAAATATATAATACCAATAGAAAGCTGCAAGTACAAAAATATCAATAAACACATACCGAACCTAAAATATAAACAATGCCAACAAAACAAACAAAGTCAACAGTAAGAATCACAAATGGTCACAACTGAAGTTACTTTTTCCTGCGTAGCATAAAGATGCAGTATATATGAGAAGTGGCATAAAGTAATGCGTGTACACTATTAAATCTGAAGTACAGTTAACTGTATACTGTATGCATTATTTATAAAGAAGGTACTTCGGAAACATTACAGACTGACTCCATTGGTATTGGTATCACTTTAAGAGTACTGGCATCGTATTTTTTTAAACAATACCCAGCCCTAGCCCTAATAGCTATGTATGTAAACAATCTCAAGTACAGGTAAATGTATATGGTTAATACAAATGTTGAATGATTATGTCCATGAAATTGTATGTCACATCTCAATCAAGGTGCAAAGATGATCTTTTTGTTCCCTGGCCAAATGTTTAGTGAATGTTCAAATTTACCAAGCCCCAATAGATTACCATTGTTTTCTGGCCAGTAAACTTCAAATTTTACTTCTGTTTGGCTTGTGGATGGTGCTAATATTGTGCTCTGGTTCATCAGGTGGGTACAGTAAACCTTTGCATATATGTATTTAAAAAAAAGTCCCATTCCTTGTGTATGTGCCTACAAAGAAAAACTTACTTCTTGACTGGTTCATCTACAGTTTTCCTCTGCACATCCTTGTCCTTGCTCTTGGGCTGAAAGAAGGATCTGATGGAGGAGGACAAGCAGACAGAAAACAGTTAATGGGCTGGTGGGTGTTAAATGCATGTGATCAGAGTCAAACAAAAGTAATACAGTGAATCATCAAAACAGTGTATTTTAACCACTGAAAACACAGCTGGTTTCACTGTAATTTCAGGCGAACATGCTGGTAGGTTAGTCACGTACAAAGAGAAGTTAACAGCTCAAATACAGATTACCATCTTGCTAACTTAGCAGACACAGGAAGCCTCATATAACATTAACGCTAGCCAGTCTTACAGTACCTCTATCTTGCTGCTTGGGTCATATACCCTTCCCTTGTCGTATCAAACGGTCAAAGTTTAGGCCAAAGGGACGACACATTCGTCGGATCATTTATCTGATAAGGAGTTTGGTGTCTGACTCCACTGTTGGAGCACAAAGTGGATCTTTTTTTTTTTTTACCAAAACAGACGTTGCTGACAAATGAATGCTAAAGCTAACTTACAGGCAGTGCAGTCAACACTGAATTCCGGTAGTTAGCTGACGTTACGCTTTCCTGCAGTCACTTTCAGACCCCTACAAAGAACTTACACTACACTGAACTAGCTTACAACTTACTTAAAGCTAATACAGCTTCAGACGTCACCAAGCTAACTCAACGCTACCACCAATAGAGAGCTAAGTAGAAACCACTCCTGGTTATCAACTGTGTACTTACGAGATGCTCCGCTGCATGTTGGCTTCAAACTCTTCCTTCACCTGATACTAAATTAAGACTAAAAGTTAGTTTAAATCACTTGTGCGACATTCACACACAGAAACACCAGCTCCCGCGCTGCACAATGACAATACTTGGAATATTCGGCGCCAAAATTGCATCTCAGCCAAAGATCGTCAACAGAGAAGAGGAGTCACTCGTTAGCCAGAATCTGCTGAGCAGTTTTCCTTTCTGCAGACGTGTCCGTTAATGTGTCATCTTAATTATGGGTAAATATCGCATTCAATCATGTAAAGAGAAAACCTTAAAGCCCCGTTAACATGGTTCAAGGAATGTTATTATAATGGTGAAATTTCATACCCATAAATGTAAATTTAAAGTTTGTAGGCCTTTCTTTATCTTCGTTGGTCACAAATGCAAGCAATACAGTTATTGAAAAAGACTGAACCAAAAATCAGTTAAAACTATAGCACCTGGTATGTTGGGAAAAAAATGTATAGGTATTTTATCTATTATTTTCTGTTGATTCTAGTAAACCCTAGCGTTATATATAATCTTTGTTTTTCATTTTTGTTTTCCTTGTATGTAAATATGTATGTATTTCTTTTTTGTGATGCCCTTTGTGTTGTGGAGGCTACATGTAGATTCTTTTCTCATAAAAAATACAGGGAGAATAGAACCATACTGGTAGTTTAAACATAATTTCTATATGGAGTAATATGCAGTTGAAGTCACCAAATAAAGATTTTTAAAAAAGAAAAAGACCGAGTAAAGCCTAAAATAGCTCCAAAAACATGGATCTCTATCTGTCACTTTTCCCAGTAAACTGATTTGAATGTATGATGCCTAAAAAATATCACAGAGTGACTCCTCTGTATGTTTCTTCACATCTCAGCTGTGACTCTCTCCCGGGAAAAACTGTGTTTAGAGAACTTTGTGGATGGCAAAAGATGCCACTGCCCCCTGCTGTGTGGGAGTGGTCACTGCAGCCCCCAGCGGCTGGTCCTGATGCTGCCGTCAGAAGAAGAGATGAAAGCGGCTTTCATGAAAATTTCACAGTGCCTGTTTGAATGCATCATTTATGCAGCTCTTATTATTTTCATGAAGCCCAGAGAAGGAGGGCGAGGAATGCAAGACAAACAGCTGAATAATGTAAGTTGAGTGCACTGCTTTATTTACTCAAACACAAGTGCCATGTTGTTAATTGTTTACAAGTGCAATTCCCCTACTGTGGCGTGAAATGCTGACAAAAGAAAAGCAGCTTCCTCAACATTTCTATCAAAAAAAAAAAAGCACTCTCACGCACATCATGGTCCAACTGAATAAATACAAAGTCAAAGTATCACAGGCTTGTGAATAATAAACTGAAGTACAATGAGCTAAAAGAGGGAGAATTTGAAAGATTTGAGGAGGGAAAGCAGTCCATCTGTTGTGGTTTGTTCCTCTTCTTCACTCTCGCTCCCCCATCTGTGCATCAGTCCCAGCCCTCCTCTCCTCTCCTTGAGTTTCAATCTGCTTCATTCCACCAAACAGGCTCCGACTGATGTGGTTCAGATCCCACCCTGCAGGGCTCTTGAGGGGCCAGCCAGTAGCGCTGACGTGGAGGGCCGAGGCCAGAGGTGGAGGGAGGCCCGACTCCCTCAGCTCCCTCAGGCTGGCCCCTGGACGGCCAGGGGCGGAGATGAAGGGGAAGTGGCTGTGGAGGGCGCGGGGCGTAGGGATGGGCTTGGGGAGGCAGCATGGGAGCAAGAAGGGGTAAGGGACTGGCTGGACTGCTGTCAGGACAACACACAGAGAGAGAAACATCAATCACACAAAATAATTTGTCACAAGTTTTATGATGCCAGACAGAGGTAGAAATGTAGACAGCTGCTCTGAGGTACATGATACTGAATAAAAGAACAAAAAACAAATCTTGAATGTGAAAGTTCATTCTTGACCTCGATAGTTTGGAAAAAAAACAAACAAACAAAACAATTAACACAATTACTACTTTTGTCCCGAGTTTCAAAATGAGTTTCTTCATTCAACAAACTCTGGGAAGCAGAGGAAAACTGTGAGATGTGGTTGAAAACTATGGAAAACAAAAGTAAGGGACAAAGTTGTATTTTATTTATGGGATTCCAACCAATAAATTCTAAATAATAAACCTGCTATATTACAGTTTTCTAGGTGCGAGGTAGTAGAGATTTTTTTTATTGGTGTTGACTTTCAAAAATACCACCATCACATCCCAGATGGTTGAATTCATTAATTGTGAAAAATCCCAGAATTTGTTTTCAAGGTCAAGATTGAACTCCAGTCCTGCATTATTTTCCATCGCACATGTCTTGTTTCACCTTGAAATAGAAGAAATCAAACGAGTGAGACACAGCAGGAGAGCAGTTTCCTTTTGACTTGAACTCAAAGAAACTTCAGCACTGATGAAATCTGCAGAATCTGAACGTTAAAGTGTGAGTTATGCGATGTCAATCCGAGTGAACATGAAGGAGGATGGAAAAGTCTTGGGGTTTCCTGTATATTTTAACAGAAGAGGCAGACGAAAAGCATTCTGATATCAGTCCAACTAAAACTGCACTTACTGGTCTAACAGAATACTTAATCAAGAGGCCTACAAAGATACCAGTGTTGAATTGATCCTACTAACAAGCACTGACTGTGTAGACAAGGCCTGATGTATCTTCTTCCTCTGTACCACAGAGTTCAACTATTGTCCTAAAAATATTAAAAACACACCAATGCGCTGGGTGCCATGTTGCTTTATTACCAGCAATCCAAAAACATCCTGCTGCTGCTATAAATACCTATCACATCCTCACTCTCAATGCAAATATGGTAGCTTGGTCGGAGCCCCTGTGCTTCAAACTATCACGCTGTAGGTATCCCTCTAGCATCATTTCTGGAGCCCCCTCTCTTGTGTTGTGTTTGATTTACCATCACAGTCAGGTGATGAGGTACAGGGAGCAAGAAGGACTGCATATGGAGGAGGTGGGATGGATGGATTGGTCAAACAAATGTGTAAAACCACGTTACATTACGTGACTTGATGTGACACGTTACGTTATATTACAAGAGACACACTGTGCCAGTTTGCACACAGCAGCCGTAACTTCACTGTTTAAAACTATCAGGATTGTTACGATCTGATAATTAATGTTCAACACATCCAAAAGGTCTCACACAAAGTCACAGTTCGTATAGTGAAACTGACTGAAGTAACTCAGAGTATTAATCTTGCCTTCCATCGGAGCTGTGTAAAAATTATTTCCTCTCAGGAGTTTCCTCTGCCCTGTCTGTTATTACTACAGTTTTTAGTTTAGCTTAAATATTAATGGTATCTGCTGCAGTTGGATTACTGTGCACATGGAAATGAAACTGAAAGAAACCTCTGTGATCATTAAACCATCGCTTAAATAATGTTGGGAAGCACCAGCTTCTTTTATTATGTGTTGTACTGTCTTTAATCATTTACTTTAATGCTAAGAGAGGCTGCTGTCAGTAATTAACCTGTAGTAAGGTTTCCATGTGCACTGCAATGTCACAGCAGTCGTCCTTCTGCGCCTCAGATTGTGCAAAAGCACACAGTAAGGACAGGTGGAGACGCTCCATCAGACTTCGCTACCTGCAGCCCAGCCGCTGTTAATCATGATGTTGATTTTTAAGATGTGACCCACCAGGCCTCCAGGTCGCCTGCAGTGCCTACATCACTACATGTGGCTCATTTCAGCATCTCTGCTCACTTCTCCAACTTGCTGAATCTGTCTTTTAAATAGCAATGTGCCAGAAGCAGACGTGCCTGGCTCTCTTAAAGATGAGACGACACTCATTTATGTAATGTCCAAAATGAACATATGAGGAATTAAGAGACTAAATACAACCTCTTTGCAACTTCCTTTGTGTCCAGATTATGCACTGTTTAAAAAGCAAAGTAGAAATGGCCCCTGCGCCATGCACTTTGGACCATGCGCTAACAAATCATAGATCCAAAATCTGTTTATTTCTAGCAGAATCTCTCATGTAGGTGGTCTCCTCCACTCTCAGACTACAGATAAAATAAACACAGGAACAATAAAACCAGAATAACTGGCCTTTTCCAGTTGTAACAGACACACTGTGGGACTTGTTTGGCCCCTGTAGATGAATCACTGATGGGTATGTTCTTACCTCTGTCCATCACTGAGCCTGCTCCTCCACACAGAGGAACACCAGCCTCAGCGGGGAGGAGAGGGAAGGGAAGGGGGCCGCTCTGTACCAGCTGGAGGGTGGACGGATGGAGGATGAGATGGGAGGATGGTTGAAATGAGAACATGGACATTTAAAAACAATACAGTCTGACGCTGGCAATGTGCACAAAACATGAAGAACAGCAGATGAAGTTTTGGATCTATTTCTTATGTGATGTAGTTGAGAGGAAGACAAAAAGTTGAAGAAGCACTTTGGAAGATTAAGACATTAATCAACTTAATAGCAGGAAGGTGTTCTTGATGTTTTGTACACTGTTGGCCTCGTTTAAAATTAAAATATGGTTAAAAAAAAAAAAAGAAAACTTAATCACAATAAGAGTTTTATTCCAAACTGAGGTGGTATTTTTAAATAGACTGCACTTATACAGCACTTCTCTGCCGTAACAGACACAGCACCTCCCTACTAATCCCAACTCTTACAGAATTAATCATTATAATTAAACAAAGTATGGTGCTTTCTAAAGGATATGAGGTAACCTAAGCCCTCAGTTTGCCTGTGAACGTTTAACACACTGACTCTCCTCTATTAGAGTCAATTTCATATTAAATGATAAAGCTTTAATAATGATTTCTATTTGAGTCAGCTGGTTTTATATTAAATGATAAAGCCGAAATAACTGTTTCTATTATAGTCGGTCCACTTTTAAGTATTAAATAATACAGTTGAGGTAATTATTTCTATTTCAAGTTTTTTTGTTTTTTTTTTTTGGAATAAAACTCTTCTTAAAGGACTATACCCATGTTTTGGAAAACTGATCAAGCTGCAACTTAAAGAGCAACTTTGGTATTTTTCAACCAGGACCCTATTTCCCCATGTTTTTGTGTCTAGGGGACTAATTGGTCGAGTGTTGAGCGAGGACACTGCAACCATCAGCCAGTCGAAACAGACTGCAATGTAATCGTTATGTTAACATTTTTGTCGCTGACAGACTCGGACTGTTACTGTCGTGTTTGGCGACATCATGGAAGGGATCCCTCGAGAGACAGACCTTTTTGTTAAAGACTGAGGTCCTTTTGTTTGAGCAAAAACAGCTGCTTTATTGCTCTTGCCAAAGCCACCAGACTCCATTTATAGAGACAGAAACAAAATAAAACTCACCAAATGATAGGGCTTGTCTTTCTACTTTTCCAGCTATTAAAATATATAGAAATGGACGACATGACAGTTCCCTAAAAGTGAGGCCAAAACATCTCAATCGCCCCCTGGTGGCTGGCTGCAGTATTTGTCATAAATCCTACCCCCTCCATTTTAGTAGAGGGGTCATTTTAGGTAGTTCTTATGTATGTTCAAGTGTTCATTTTAATTAGTTATTTGATTTGATGAAAATGTCACCAGTGTAAGATGGCAGTGCCCATATCTGTGATATTTTGGCTTCATTTTTGTACATTGGGAAGAAGTGGAGACTTGTTGTCCATCTTTATTTATGTCAGTAGTTCCAACAATCATCAACGCTGCTTTGGTCTAAATAAACCCTTAATTCACTGAGGTAGATGTGAAAATACAGGAAGAGCAACAAGAGGGAGGACAGACAACAGAGAACAGCGAGGAGAAACATTGTGTAAAACCAACCATAATTTTTCATCAAACAAGGTGAATTAAGGGTTTATTTCAACCAAACCAAAGTGGCTGATTGTTGGATCAATGGACAGAGCCAAGACATCTTTGGTGAGTTTAATTTTGTTTCTGACAAGTTTGAATAAAGTGTGTTTTAGGATGATAAAATTACTGTGTCTGTAAATGGAGTCTGGTGGATTTGTCAAGAGTGATAAATCAGCTGTTTCTTGTTAAATATAAATGATCTTACTGTTAAACACTGTTAAGTCATAAGTGGAAAAACATGGATGCTACTGAGGATAAGGTATGTTCTATACAGATTTTGTTTGTTGAATATCTGGCTTATTATCAGGGTTAATGCTATTCAGTAACTTTTCAAATTAACCCAGGTCACTTTGTGTGGACTGCAACTAATGGTTACATCCTAAATATCATGTTACAAATTATGTTAGCAAAAAATGTATATGTGATAAGTGAATTAATAATAAGTTATAAGCCAAACATTTGTTTATGATGTGTGTATATGATGTGAACAGGCACAATTTTTTTCAGACGTTCTCGTGGAGGCATTCACGTGAATTTTCCCTATTAGGAACTCATTTTTATTAATCCAACACCACATTACACAATTATTACTAAAGTCTTTCATCTCCATTAGTCATTTAGACAAAAAAAAAAGCCAAAAAACATGGGAAAATAGGGTCCAGGATGAAAAATCCCTAAGTTACTCTTTAAGCGACACGAAAATTTGTCTCCCAGAGACAGAAAAAAAATTTTTTAATCATTTTATATAAAAAGTAATGTAACTTAGAAGCCAGTTTTCCAGACGGTTTAGTCCTTTAAGTTGTGAAATGAGATGTGAAGACCTGGTGATGACCTGATGGCCGGGTGGTGGTGGTGCTGGGTGTCCTGGGTAGTTGACCAGGATGAGTTTGCTGAAGTTGAACTTGTAGGTGAATCTTTTCCCTTTGGTCTTGTGCAGGATGCGTTTGTTGTAGTAGTATCTGGAAGTAAAATCTGTGTCAGACTATACTTTGACTGTGTGTGTTCGTACCAGATGTGTGTGTGAGTTCATGCCAGGCTGTAATGTCTATATGGTATGCACTCATGTTCCTGTAGGGCACTTTAGATAAAAGTGCTTCCCAAATGGCATGTATTGCATCTGTGGGCATTTTAGATTTAAAATTTTAATTTGACAACATATGTTGGTGAGGAGAACATTTTATTTACGGCCTCAGCCTGAGGGAGAAGCTGCGCAGAACAGGAAGATTGCACACATTCACCGCTCAAGGAGTGCAACCCAGAGGTGTTTCTGTGTGTGTGAATATGCTACATGAAGTCAAAGACTTTACTCGCATCACCTGAGTGCCCGGCTGAGCTTGTCGTAGTTCATGTGTGGTTTGCCCTTCCTCTCCCCCCACAGCCTGGCCAGCCTCTCGGGGTCCCGGATGACAAACTCGCCCCACTCCCCTCCCCAGCCGATGGCCCCACCCTCACCCCGCCCCAGCAGCTCCAGCAGGAAGTGCCACAGCTGGACCTGTCTGGATCCAGGCGACCAGGCTGGTTTGTAGGCCCAGTCAGGGAACAGCACTGCTGGAGAGACATGGGGAAGTCTTGTAAATGACTGGGAAGTCACTCATATGCTGCTTATTTCTTATGAATGAAAGATGAGGCGGTGGTGTGGTATTAATGAGTTCCTGCCTGTAAGTTTATTTATTCATTTGTTTGTCAGTTGCAAACTCAGTCTCGGGAAACTACAAAAACAATTTTGATGAAGCCTGGGGTCGTTATCTAGCCGCAACGTCCAGGGCTGAAAAATGAAGCCAAAGCAGGAAGTGCCAAAAACTGCAGTTCCTCCAATGGCCACTTGAGGTTGACTCCTAAAGCAAGTCAGTCCCCACAGACCCCCATATTAAAATGCTCAACTAAACAGCAGAAATAAACATGTTTTCAGCCTGGTACGAAACACGGTTTTGGTCTCTGTAGCTAATTTCCCTGTTCATGACAACTGTACAGGAGTGATTTTTATATAACTCAGTTACCAGCATGGCCACTTTGAGTGTCAGGTGAGTACCATCACAGGTGTCCAGCTGCTAAACCCTCCATTTGACCACCTCAGCTCCACTCATGTTCAACATTTTTGGGATTAGCCAGGAGTTAGCAGAGTCACTCCTTGGTTCCATTGGGTATGTCATGTCAGGGACACGATTTTGATCTGTCCCACTCACCAGCGTTTCAGAAACCGAGCATTTCCTCTCCTGATTATGATGATTGGCTTAGATTTAGTTGATTTACTTATTTTTCCTTGACTTTTGTGCTTCTACCATGGGTATATACAAATAATTTCTTTTCTGTTTACATGTGGTGTTTTATTTTGAAAAAAGATAATCTATGCAGTTTCTGTGTCTGACTTCTTGCCTGTTCGATCTGCTCTGTGCTGATGACATGGCATCAATCTAAAATAGACTGGACATACGTCCTTCTCAGAGCTAAGTGGAGAGTCCCTGTTCTGTTGATTTATTCTGTCCCATCTCAAAAATGCTCCTGTACCATGAACTAATAGCAGAGTCTCCATTTTTTGATTATAAAGAGGGCTAAATGTACTATAAGAATATGGGAACATGCTTGATACTCTAATATAACATCTTTATTCAAGATTTCAGGGGTAGAGTATTTCAATAAACCGATATATTTTATCACATAATGATCCTACAACAGAATCATTTTATAATACACCACCACCACTACTGTACTCTGCTGTAAGAATAATGGGAGCATGTTGAAATAACCACTAAGTAGCACACCTCAGTAGGTAGCACATATTGTCAGAACACCGCTTCTGGGACACGCTGTTACTGGTGGAATCACAAGCTTTGTGTAGAAAAGCCAAACACAATGCAGCCGTGCCCCGTGGAGTCAAGCCGTGCCAAGATTAGGACTGACAGAACCAGCACACTGAAAGATTCACAGCAGCTCTTCAGATACCTGAGAGCTGACATCACAGACACTGTGTCCACTATTTATTATGCAGGCTATGCTGGTTAAGCATTTCTGTGTTGTAGTGCAGCAAATTTTGTTACTTTTGATCAGGGTTAGCCGTTTCCTCCTGTTTCCAGTCTTTATGCTGAGCTAAGCTAACCAGCTGCTGGCTGTGGCTTCATATCGACTGTACAGACGTGAGTGGTGTCACTTTTCTCAACTAACTAACTAACTAACTAACTCCATGAACTTTTCCATAAATGTTCAACTATTCTGGTAGAGTAGTGCTGAGTGGTATTTGTATGTTGTATATAACAAAGATCCTTGGTCAGACTCAGACTGGAGACAGAGCGCCTCAGTGTTTCCACTGATGTACTTGGACTGATAAAGTATATATAAATTAGGAATTAAAATTCACCTCATCATTACCAGCTTCGTCATTGAGGTGATGAACACATCAGTAATTATAATATAAATATATTATATACTTGTTATGTCGCATTACCATCAGGCAGAAACCTTGTATGTCCAAATCTGTTACTTTTCAGGACCAAAAAAAACTTAGGAGCTCTTTTTAATACTTTTAAATGGGCTGTAAAACCCACAGACAGACATAAAGGGTGACCAAAGGGTGTCAATACTTATACTTTTTGTACACAGTGTTATTTACAAGATAAGTTCTTCCACCTCTGCTGATGAATCTGAGGTATGATACATCAGTACATTGTTCCAAAATAAAGCATCTCTATCAGAGTAACCCCAGTAAAGTAAAAATGATTTGCTTTATGTCGATGTACTCTGTTATTTTGTGCCTCAGATGTCTGTTGAGTCACTGGTTTGAGCTCCAACCAGACTGATGTGCTGAGATTCCTTCATCCTTATCCTGCGTTCATTGTTTTTTTTTTTTTTTTGTACATTTTCTCATTAATTTGTTTGCATAGCAACGCATCTCAAATTGCTATTTACTATTTATTCAGTGCTGACAAAACGTGGGAAAATGAATTATTTCACTACTCAAAATTAGCAATTACCATGTTTTTTGAAGCAGAGAAGTTTGTGAATAATTGTTTGAACAAGAAGTGTCACGCAAAACATTATGTGGGGCCATGAGAGGACATGTGTAATTATTTCTTCCATTATCTTTGCTAGTGATCATGAAACTTTGTTTTCCTGTGAGCACAAACTAATCACTGCTTCACTATGAGAAAACTATTTCAAGCTCATTCTGTGAGATCACAACATGATTATTTGTTACCAAGTTTCAAGTTTCTCACAGCAAACCAGATATTCTTCATTTAGACATGACCTTTTAAAAAATGAGTTCATACAATCCATATCCTGCTCTTTAATCAAAGCTCCTCGAACAAACCTGGAATTTGAAATAAAAAATATTGTATCTCATGTCTGAATGACAGAGGTGTGTACTCGAGTCTTGAGTCGGACAAATGTCACTAATTAGTTGACTTTAGACTCAACCTGACAAATAAGCTTACTCATAATTACCCATAATTATTATCATTGGTAACACTTGTGTTTGTCTTACTATTTCATGTCATCATCTCATCATCAGACATCATCTGAGCTGCAGGAGAAAACCATGAAGAACTGACGTTAAGTTGCTAAGCTCCAGTTGGAAAAAAAAATCCTACCAAACATAATTTGTTTGTGTACAAAACCTATGCGGTGGGCAACAAAAATAGAACTGCAGTACACAAAATGTGTGAGTCAAAATTTGGACAGAGACACAACAACTTCCAGCTTTGTTTGACATTTGAATTTGTACAGAGAACGATAAGTTAAGGTTAATAATGACATGGAAGCTAGAACTCAAGCTAAACTAGAAACCTATGTTATATTAACAATATAGCTACTATTTATCTTATTATAACATGAAACATTTCATTTTAGAACAAGCTAAATAGTACACTGTTGTAAAAGGAAAAGTTTCTTGTCATAATGTGATAAGTTTGTATGTTGTAATAATGTGAAAATATCTTGTTATAATAATAAACTTTTCATGTCATAATGTGAAATTGATCCTACAACTGCACAGACACTGGCTCAAGTTTACAGCATTCATATCCAGGATATTTTGGTTTTATTTTAGTCCAGTGGGAGGAAGTGGAGACATGTCAGCCCATGATCAAAATAAAGAAAATTTACAGTATCTGTTATTGTAAGGGCAACTTACAATATCTGTTTCTAATTATCAAAGAGGAGGACTGTATCATTTGGCAACAATGACATGTTGTCTGTTGCTCTGTTTTTCACAGTTTTCACATTTTTCTGTGCAAGCAGGTGCACAATACAAAGCATAAATATATAACTCCTACACAAATGACAACCCACTCACATGTAAATACATAACTGAGCACATGCCAAAAAATAAGACTTACTTCTACTCCAGTAAGGCGATGAAACGTGTCCTACTGAAGAGCTGCAGCTGCACTGCATCTGAAAACACACCACAGAACAAAATCTGATTTAAAAAAAAAAAAACTACTTAATATCTTCTTCATCACTGTGATCATCATCAGATTGGAGTTAGAGAGGCAAGACAAGAGTGAAAGCTGCTTAAAATAAATATTAATTATCCATCATGTGGTGTTAAATTAGCCATCACAACAAAGCACAGATGTAACTGATTACAGCAGCATGTGCTCTCACTATCACTTAGAAAATTAAATCATCTTCACAAACATCAATTTAAAGTCAAATCTAAAGACTCTCCAGACTGTATATTGCATCAATATCAGTATAATTGTAAATAAATATAAGGTCATAATGTGCTTGAAATTACATTTACTAATTCAAAAGCTGATTTGTGATTAGTGTGAAAGCATCATTTTCCCTGCAGACACTGTTTAGTATTTTCGATATTTTTCTCCAATTTCATCCCACAAACACACACACATCATCCGCCCACAGACACAATGACCTTCCCGGGCGATTCAGAGCGGCAGCAACACCCACCATCTTCCCTGGAAGGCTGAAAACTCATCTCTTCAAGAAGTACTTCACATAACCCTTTTCCCCTGCTGAATGATGTCTCCTCTGCTATAAGCCCTCTTCCACGGGCTGTAATATCCTCTTATCTTGGAGCAACAAAAAAACGATGTCTCCCCCCTTTAGCTCTTATTTTATTTCCCTCTTCCCGTGCAGCACTCACACTCACACATGGTCATTGCAGGCAGGGTCACAGGGACATTATCAGGGAAATAGGAGAGCTGAGGCAAAGGCATTTTACTTTTAGGGCAAAAACAGGCTCCAAAATTGTCTGCAAAAGCACAAAACTAATTAAAATGTGAGAAACAATAAAAAATACAATCATTCTGAAAGAGGGTTGCAAACACAGAAGAGTAAAATGCAATGGCACTCTGTAATTTCATACAAACTTTGACTCTGACATTTGTAGCCTTCCCAATTTATTGGTTTGTTTGTTGGTCAACTACAAATTAAAGCTTCCTCTAACTGGATGAGAGCATCAGCTACGTGCCTAAACATGCAAATGGAAATCCACCATCGAATTAATGACAGCCAGAATGCTACAATCAAGAATAAAAAGTAAAAATCATCATGCCAGTCAAGCAGGAGGTCAACAAAGAGGGCATTGTTTAAAAGTACGCAAGTAATTTAACTAATCACTTACAAGAACTCTCCTTACAATCATCTTGTTTACAAAGCGCAAGCTAATTAAAGACCCCTGTGTAAGTGTAATAATAATAACTCATTTGGTCCTGTTACCTTGATTGGAGCAGGAGTGGGAAAGAAAAAAAAAAAAAAGCTTCGTTAGATGAATGAACAATGATCAGTTTGTCTGCCGGTCCTCGTCAAGTCTGAGAGGACTGAAGGATGGATGGATGGACCGAATCTTAAACCCTCTATCTCATCTCACCCTCAAACCACACACACTCCCACCTCCCCCCTCTCTGTCTCCAACAACAACATCCCTCCCTCTGTCCCCCAGCCCACAATTAGACAGACTAGGTCAAAATTAAAGTTCTCATGCTGATTAATTGACGTCTTACTGGGGCTGCTTTCGCACGTTTTCTGTTGATTGACAAATCAATTACATGCCAATTCTACTCAGCACTCAGCTACAACTTAGAATTATTTTATTATTAATTCATCTATTCATTATTTTCTAAATTAATCAATTAGTTGTTTAGTCTATAAAATGTCAGAAAATGGTGAATAATGTCAATCACTGTTTCCCATATTCCACAGTGATGTCCTCAAATGTCTTATTTTGTCCACAACCCAAAGATGTTCAGTGTACTATCATAGAGGAGTAAAGAAACCAGAGAATCATAACATTTGAGAAGCTGGCATCAGATATTTTTGGCTTTCCTTTCTTATGAATTTCTCAAACTAATTAATCAATCAAAAGAGTTTGTGATGAATGTAATAGTTCACAAATTAAAAATGTGTCTTTAAAAGTGTCTCAACTTTAAAAACAACATATCACAAATTACCAGAAATTGTTTTCTTGGACGTTGTGATGATCCACCACAATTTTGATAAGCAATAAATATCTTGATGAGTTTATTATCATCTGTGTCAAAGAAAAGCAGCAAATCTTTACATTTGCGGCAGCAAAACCAGTCAATGTTTTGGTGTTTTTTTCAAGCAAAAAATTCTAAATTATTCACTCATTATCAGAAGAGTCACTAATTAATTTTCCCTGAGTTAACTAATCACTAAATACACTAACTGTTCCAACTCTATTTATCATTGAAGTCATTAATCAACCAAAAAATAAATAAAAATGCTTTGATTCTATAGATTCCCAAATGTGATAATTTGCTGCTTTTTTGTTTTAAATAGAGGTTCATTTCTGCTAATGTGATTAAAAAAAAAGACCTTGTAAGTCGTGATAATGAGAAATTTTCTTTAAATAATGACTTAGTAATAATGAGTTAGACTATCTAGAGTTAGAGTTTGCCTATCTGAGAACAATGCAAAACTTTCTCAGGATAAAGACTTAGACACTAACTGATTATTTTGAGATACTGAGTCATTATTTTCACATTGAAAATGTAATATTTTGAGGTTTTTAACTGCAGGATGCACAAAATATGCAATTTAATGATGCCAA
The DNA here is from genome assembly GCF_056507025.1 of Lutjanus erythropterus. NCBI lineage: Eukaryota > Metazoa > Chordata > Actinopteri > Lutjaniformes > Lutjanidae > Lutjanus > Lutjanus erythropterus. The sequence continues at coordinate 23,471,574 of NC_139328.1, forward strand.
CTCTGACTCAAAAGAAATACGAAGGGCACTTTTCACTTTTTCTTGACATTTTATTGACTAAACAAGTAATTAATTTATCCAGAAAGGCAAATGAGAAATTAATTAATTTAGAAACTCCAGCGGGACGCTCGGAGTTGTTTGTCAGTGGAGATGAGTGTAGGTCAACTGCTGCTATTATCCAGAGGTTAAAGGGAAACAGTAAAATAGGTTTGGATCGCCATCATTACAAGGTGGAGAATAAGGGGTCACACCTGAAAAGAAGCACCAGGGAAAAGGGAAAAATAAGCTGTGAGGAAATAGGTGAAGGTGCTTTAATACACTGAGGATTGGTGCGTATTACAGTGAGCCGAGGGGGAAGATATGATTGAGCGGAGTGAAGGTGACTGAAGGTTTTCTCCTCACTGAATCAAATAGGTGATGAACTCAATACCAGAGCCACACTTAACTCCACTACAGCTGCTTTCCACTCGACAGGCGTGACCTTGGCCAAGGTCAACAGGCTGTTCAATACTCTGCCACACCGGCTCAGGAGGCTGGTAGAGGCGGAGGAGGCGGCGGTGGTGAGACAATTTTGTTCGAGCGGGAGTCCAACAAGCTGTCCCTCAAGTACTCCAGTCTCAAGTACTTGTCTCACTGCAGTGAAGCTGACTGAGGGGGAAATTCTACAGCTGAAAAGTAAAATGATAGAGCTGAAAAAGCTGCAAATGGGCCTTAATAAATAATAAATACATAATTGATAAATAATTGATTAAACTGAAAATATTGTAATTTTACATTCAAAAGTGGTTTGATAGATGGAAAACCACATGTACATGAAAAGGGCAAGATAGGGACAGAGAAAGTAAAAAGTAAGAGTCGGACAAAATAGGGTGAATTTATAACTTCATCAGCAATTAAATTTAATTTTTCTTAAGTTAAATAGATTTCATGACAGTAATCATAATGAGGCACACGACAATATAGTTTATCATGATCTCATGGAATAGAGTAGCAAGCAACTTTGAGGACATTTTGCAAGTTATTTCTACACATTTTAACTTTTTGCATGTCATATTTGGAGTTCTGGACATGATAACAATAGTCAGGTGACCTTTGTTATCATGGTAATCATTTTTGTGGTTAATATAGTAAAACAGTCTTAATTTTTCTACGTTTAGGCAGTTAAACTACTTGGTTAGGTTGGGGAAAAGATCATGGTTTGGGGTACGTATGTGATTTAAGCTTAGTATGTTACATGACTTACATAATGAAGTTAAAATAACTAAACATAGAGTTTTGACTTTACACTGGAAACAAACTGTGGTTTCCTGGGTGACAGGCTTTATACTACATCACCTGACATTTTCTTCATTATGACAGTCATGTGTAAAATGAAGACCTAAAATGACCTAATTGGTGTGTTATTGTGAGACCAGGTTGAATAACTCAATACATTTTTAGGAGAAAGTGTAATAAGAGGAAATAATATGTCTATTGAAGTGGTTTATTTTTAGTGATCAAAATCTGTTAGTACTAAAGAGTATTAAAAACTTTCAAGCACCAAGAGTTGGCAGAAAATGTGTGAACAAATTTGGAATGTTGTTTACTTATTCTTTGACTAAATATTTCCCTATTTAAATCAGAATATTGGCAATTTTACACCATTTTATTTCGGCAAAGTTGTTAGAGAGCTGCTTCTATTTAGAAAGCAAATTCCATCTGTGCTCTGTCCAGGTTTTTCATATGTAAACTCCCACTCAGCTGCTTGCAAAACACAGTGATGTAGGTTACAGTGCTGATGCCCTCCGTTCCACTCCCTCAACCAGTGGGGTTTATATGTAACAGAGTCAACCTGCATAAACCTATGTCAGGTAAAATGGGTAAACCTTTTTAGAAGAGCTTGGGAAAATAGCATTTTGATGCTAAAACATATGTACTTTGACCAAAATTTGATTCTTTGGATTTGAATAAATAATTCCATATGTATTCACAACTGGGAAGCTAAGGAGTATATTAAATATTTTGGGAAATATATTTATATATTATATTAGATGAGAAGATTGATATCACTCTCTGGTATGTACGGTAAACATGAAGCTACCACAAGCAAGGCAGTTAGCCTAGCATAGCATAAAGTCTGGAAACAGAGGGGGAAACAGCTGACCTAGCTCTGTCCAAAGGTAATAACATCCACCTGTTTGCACTCAGAAATATTACTGATTGACACAATATATCTGATTTGTCAAATTTATACAAAAACCAAAGCGCAAAAAAGACAACTTGTAGTTTTACTGGGTATGTTATGCACTGCAGCCTCACCAGAAAAATGAGCAAGCATCTTATTCTTTCATCATGTTACTCTTGTCTTGTGATGTATATAATGAACCTTTTTTAACCCCAACCATGATCTTTTTTTAAACCTACATGGTTTTTATTACTAAACCTAACCAAACTGTAACCATGTTGCAACGTAAACCACATGTCATGTGACTTATGCCACGTAGTTAATATGCAGTTTAGGGAGTAATTGACCTGTTTTGTCATGTGAGTGTGAGGATGTGTTGGTTGGATTAGGTTTTAGCTGGTTGCCTGGCAACCTCACGGACAGAGGACGACTGGACAGAGACAGGCTAGCTGTTTCTTTCTGTAATGTTAGTATTTATCTCATCTAACTCTTGGCAAGAAAGGAAATGATCACATTTCCCAAAATGCAAAATAATTTCTTTAATGTTCAGATATCTTAAATTTGTTTTGGTATTGCTGCTGAATCCCTGTTATCAGATCCACACTGGTATGAGAAATTGAAAATGATACCTCTTGATCAGATAACAGGTGAAAACAATAATACGTAGATAAATGGAATCTGAAAGCCTGCTTTACAAAGTGATTTCAGTAAGATGTGGGTTACAAGATCACTCTGGAATATTTAACCCAAACAAAGCGCTTTGCCGCTCTGTTTGTAGTTGGATTAACTGTGATTTACTACTGCAGCACGGAGGGAGGACAAGAAGCTCACAGCAGCAGCAGCAATCCAGTTAGGCTTATGATATACATCCATCCCTATATATTCCCCCCCCCGGAACACACACACACACACACACACACACACACACACACACACACACACACACACACACACACACACACACACACACTTATCGTCCCTCAGATGTGATAGCTGACACCGGAGGCTTTTAATTCCAGTGTAAATACAAATACTCTCCCAGACAGCTATCAATTATGCATGCTGCTAATTGAGTTGAATGTTGTGCTTTTAGCAGCCCGGGGACCCTGGGTCACACGCAAAGAGCCTGAAACTAAACACACATGCACACACACACACACGCACATTTGCACTTATACTGATGCAGACTTTTATTTATATCGTGCAGCCTCTAGCCTCTAACTTAAACCTTAATAGACCGTAACATTGATTTTGCATGTTTTAGCTCATTTCCAACACATTAAGAATACTTAATATTACTGATGATGTTTACACCCTGTGGTTTAAATGAATTTTCATATGGTATGAAAATTAATTGGCAGACTCCTGCAACATACTAGAGTTATATAATCCATCAAAGTAAACATTCAGCCTGCATTAATTTTTTATGCTTATTATTGTTGTAAGGTATCGGTTGCAATCAAGCTGTATTACCATGTAAGAATACAGGAATTATGATAGATAAAAAATTGCAGATTTGTGATGGATCTTCGCTGTGATGGATTACTTAAGTCACAGTTTTCCTGATAGTACAAATATTATAATATGCAGCCTGCTTTGGAAACTACACAGTCAGCTAAAACTTGCAAAAACACTGGTATACTCATTTAATCCTTAATATAAGCTTAATTTTAACCTTAACCCTAAAAACCAAGTCTTAAAGGCCCATAAGACCACTCAGAACCAGAAACTGAGCCCCCCTCACTTAGTCTTGTCCTTTTTATTACTTTATTCAGCCTTTTGTTTTTCCTGTAAAAGTGACATGTTTGTCACATTTTAAATTATCTTATATTAGCAAACTACTAGCGAACTAGCTAGTTAATCTTAGTAAAATGCTAGCTAAAGATTTGTAATTAGAAAGAATACACACACAGAAGTCATCTAAGTGACGTCTTCTTCCCTTCAAAAACTGATGTTTGCCACTGAAGCTGCGATGCTTATGTGTTTTTGTACCTGGGTGTTGTCACACTTACTCACTCTGTCTCCTCCCGGCTGATAAAAGCACTAGGAGTCACTGGATAAAATACTTTAGAAAAGATGTCACAAGGCACAGCAAGATTGATGTTGATCATGTAAATTGTGTGAGAGATGTTGTTCACTGAGCTGATTCCCACAAACTAAACCAAACTATGACAAACTGTGACTTTCTTTACTTGTAAAAAAATATCTTTTGATTGACAAACATCATATGTCTAATTTTAGGCACCTTACAAATGGAATAAAAAAAAATGTGTCTCTTGCCATGGACTACTATTCATATATTTTCTGAATTTAGGTCCCATGAGACACACTGGAAGGGAAGTGACTTAGACTGTCTATTGGAACACAGAGCAAAAAGGGGAAGGACTCTTTGTGTACAGAGTAAACAGATTATATTAAATGTTCATAACTGAACTTTAGAGGTTCAGGTGATCAGACTTGTTAAATTTGGATAAAGTCAGGCTAGCTGTTTACCCCCTGCTACCTGCTCCCCAGGTATAGCTCCATAATAAATAGCAAAAATGAGAATGGTATCCTCCTCTGAAACTGAATGAACTTATTTCTCAAAATGTCAAACTATTTCTTCAATCACCTTTTTTATTATGAAATAGGTCCCAGAGGTTCTACACAAATATATGTTATATGCCTAAAGAAGTATTTTCACACGTTTGATATTTAACAATACTATAATAAAAGAAAAATCTGATGACAGCTGTGGTGTTTTTTGCTTATGTTGCCATGGAGACACCACACTGTTAATCAAATCTAATCAAACCACAACCACAGGTGTGTTAAACATTAATTTATAACTGAGACAGTTTTTTTTTCCTTTATTATTATTTTTTATCCACAAATATGTAATGTTATAAAGATTCGGAAACAAGTTTTTAAATTGGCAAATTATTAATAATCTTGGAAGCAGCAGTTGACGAAACAACTCTAATATAAGAGACATTTGCTCAGTGGTTTTGGATGTTTCATGATCTTCATCACCAGGAGGAAAATTACTCAGGTGTCACTGGAAGGCAGATATTCAAACTTTCCACTGTTCTGAGCACCTTAAAGGGGATAGACTGGCTTTTTTTTTTGAAGTAGTCATTCATCATCAGTGTTTCACCTACAATAGATGGCGGTTGACACGCCCCAGAAGCACACAGGCCTGGTGTAGGAAGCTAAGCAATGTAGTGCTGTGGACAGGGTCAGCAGCAAAATGTATTTTCGCCCCCTAAAACAAACCTCAGTACCAGTTTTAACTGTACACTATATTTAGAATATTTTCACTGCTTTACTTTAATGTCAGACAGCCTTTTCCAACAGGAAACCACTTAAACCACCACCATTTTGACTGTGGTGGCCCAAGTGGCATGTGACATGATGTACATTAATGTACAATTTCTCATAACAAATTTAATTACTAACATTACAGTGTCTTACATTGGTATGTTTAATAGTTTTATTTAAATGATAAATAGCCCTACCAGAGTGGCACTGTACACATACATTGTAAACATTATGCACATTTAAAAATACTCATGAAACAGTTGATTCAAAGTAAGGTCCCGCCTCTAACACTAACAAAAAAAAACAGCAGCAGTAGACCAGAAACTTCTGTTTTTACTGATTTTGCCAAAGGAGTCTGGTGGCTTTGGAAAGAGTGATATTTGTCTTTAATAACAGCAGGTTCCCATTGAAAAAGGCTGTCTGACAACAAGGTAAGGCGGTGAAATTACTCTAAATATAGTGTACACTTGAACTGATATTGTTTTTTGTTTTTTAAGGTGGACTTTTTTAAGGTGGCTATAATACATTTTACTGCTGACCCTGTCTACACCAGCACACTGCTTAGGCTCCTATACTGGTACTGCTGGTGTTTCTCCAAACAAACTGCTAGTAATACAAAAGTATCTCATAAAACTTCACTTCACAAACTATCCCTTTAAGGACTTCTCGTCTATTTGGGCTTCAAACTTGGGTCTGACAGTTTTATTCTTGACCTTGGAAATAACAACTGACAAAACAGCCAACATCGAAGGTCCAATTACTTGATTGTTCTGGAGTTTTCAACTGTCCTCTTTCACACAGTCGTTCATCAGCAGCTGTTCAGTTGTAAAGTTGTACAACAAGTTGCCTTAATTGGTTGCATGACATTCAACAGTTTCATGACAAATGAACAAACTTTGCTGATCAAAACCACTGTGCTGCACTGCACTGTAAAAAAAAATTCCAACTCAATTACTCAACCTTTGTGTGTTACTTAAGTTTGCTGAGTATAAGTGCAATATTAGCCTGACTTAATATTTGCTTGACTTAACGATAGTCGGTTTGGTTCAGTGATTTCAAGAAAATGCAATTTGACCAATTCAGGTGGCCCATATATCTATCATAATGCATTGTTTGATCACAAAATCTAATTTTCTTTATAGACTTAACTTCTGAGTCACTAAGACAAAACATTGGTGTAACTGCAGTTTCCCCCCTGGAAAAATCTGGAAAAGACATGGACGTCATGATGTCACCAAGAAAAACCCACCTGATGCACTTTTACAGAAATAAAAGTAGCACGTTAAGGAAAGGGTGTGATTTCAAGTTGCTATAATCCACAAAAATTGACTGCCATCACTGAAGCAGGAAGTTAAATGAGATTCATTCGAAACATTTCATGACTTCAACCACTAATGAAATACACCTCCACAGTATCAAACTCAAAACAAACAAAAAAAATAATAACTTTGCGGTTTATTTTTAGTGAACTATGCAGCAATCAAGCCTCAAGAAATGAGTACAGCAGTCCAAATACTGAGTGGGAGCCATAGACTGTATATTAAATAGGTTGTAATCCTGTTTAATACAATCCATGGTTGAAGCGAGTTGTTTCCTCCTGCCCCCTCCTCCCCAGACTCAGGCAGCTCAGGCAGGCTGCAGGAACACAAGACAAGCACAACATTGAAAACTGGCAGTAACTAGCGAGGACAAGTCAATTGTCTGTCAATGCAAAGTTCAGCCTGTTACACTGAAAACAAAAGCCCACTGCTCTGAAAATACGCACTCCAAAGTTTGAGTTCAGTGACTGCCTGTCTTACTGCCTGTCAGACTCCATTAACATATTGTTCAGTTCAACTGTGATAAACATCTGCTCCTTCTAAAAGATTACTGGTTTCTTATGACTCCTAAACAGACACTAACTCATTCAACAAACTTTTGGCATTAATATTAAATCTAATTTATGTGAAACAGACAAGCAAAAACAGTTATTCCAGCTCAGAGTAGAATTTTCAAAGAGGGAAACTGTTGCGCTGTTGTCATAAAAGAGAATAATTCAACTTAAGATATTTCCCTGATCTCTGATTTTATGATTTATAACAGTAAATATATTACAGAAGGGTTTCAAATTCAAAAATATAGACAGTTGCCTTGAAATTATGAGTGTTTACAGTGTGTTGAAAGCACCAGAATGTGGATCTTAAATTGTGTGGAGATTATTTTGCCACTTTTCCACACTTTTCCATGTGGTCTAACCCTCTAACAACCTTCTGAAGCAGTGAGGAGCAGCAAAATCTTTACAATACTTTCCAAAAATGTTTCCAATCTCAACCAGCAAAACTCCAATTGGTCCACTCGAAGATAGAAACACAATAGAAGACACCACTGCTGCTGATAGATTTACACAAACACATCATTGTCCAGACATTCAAAACACACACACACACACACACACACATACACACACGGACAACAAAGAAAGAAGCCTCACAGTGAGTATAAAAGCTGACAGTTTGGAAATTGAGCCTTCGGACTGATGGAGCCGCCCAGGCAGCATCCAGAACCGGCTGACAGAAGGAGAGATTTAAACAAACGGGCTGAATATTGAGGCGGGCTGCGTTGTCAGGGGAATATTACTGTAAAGATGTAATATAAACACAGAATTGTAAGACGAAGAAAACCCTCTGCAGTGTTTCTGTGCACAGATATTAGCCCAGTCTATCACCAACTACAGAGGAAGCTGCAGAGGCAGAAGAAAAAACAAATATAATGAAGGACTTGTGCCTGGGTGTAATAAAACTTCACATTCCCTGAGGGGCAATTTAGGTAAAAACGGGTTCAGAGACAGGAATTTGCTTTCCATCGAGATCCTCTTTTTTTTTTTTTTTTTTCCTCTTTCTCTACTCTCCTTCAGCGAGTGGCATTATCTCCTCTGTGTGTGTGTGTTTGTGTGTGGATAGAGGAGGATGAGGATGAGGAGCGAGTGGAGGGGGGGTTAAGTCTGGATTTGATCCCCACTAAAAGGACTGTTTGTTTTACAGCTGACGACCCTGGAGTTTAATCTGGTGCTTAGCTGCCTGCTCAATCTCTCCTCTCCTTCGCGACCCCCCCACTGCATCCTCTCATCCTCCCTCTCATTCCCCCTTCATCTCTCTCTTTCTCACTCACTCAATCGTATCATCCTCTCGCAGCGAGTTAACCCCCCCCCCATCCTCACCGCCACCGCCGCCGCCACCACCTCTCCATCATCCTCCTCTCTCCTCTTGTCATCTCCTTATTTTCCTCCTCTCTTTATTTGCAGGAGCCAGGAGCGGTTGTTCACGATTTACATTTAACTGGATCCATCAGGTTGTGTGTTATGCGTAAAATTAAGCGCTGTTACATCATACAGTACAGTGGGTGCGTGTGTGTGCGTGTGTGGGAGGACGGGAAAGAGTGTATTGATGGTTTCAGGCCCTGAAATGTGTCCACGCATGTGTGTGAGGGCCTCTAAATGTGTGTGCGTATGAGAGACAGGAGGACAATAGTGAGAGTGTATGTTAAACAGGATGATGGTGTTGCAGCAGATGAGGGTCATGCTCCGAGACTTAAGGGTCAAATCCTGTTAGAAGTAAGAGGGATCAAGGCTTTAGGCGAGGCGCTGCCTTTTTCACTGCTGCAATATTCACTGACACTGTGCAAGAGGAGCTCTGCGAGTGTGTGTGAGAGACATTCAGAGTGTGTGTCTGTGGAAAATCTTAAACTTAAAACCTCTTAGTTTGATTTGGTTGAGCTCAGTTAATAATGTAAGCAAGAAAACAGAGTAGAAAATTATTTATTGTATCAAGGTAGACTCTTTGAGATGTATCATAAGGAGGGTTGCAAATGGTACAGCACTTTCCTTAATCGACCATTTGGAACACTAACGATCAATTAATCAATTAATCGTTATTAAATTATTATACTATAATAATAATAATAAAAAAAATTATTATACTATAATTATATTATATTATTATATATATTATATTATTATACCCCCCCATCAAAACTTTTTTTCCACAACATATCACAAATTCCCTGACAGCATTACATAACCTGTGAAACATATATAAATATGTAGACCTGCAATGACTAATCGATTATTCATCAATTATTAAATTAATTGTCAACTAATTTGGTAATCCATTAGTGGTTTGGAGTTATTATTTTTAAAGAAAAAAAGTCAAAATTCTCAGATTTCAGCTTCTTAAACTTAAATACTTTCTGTTTTGTTTTTGACATCAAATACCGACGTTTTGGGGTGGTAAAGTGTCCCGAGCACAGTGAAAACATGAGGAAAATAGAAAATACAGGCAGAGGGCAGAGTCTCTGAAGATACGCCCACCACCATGCACTTCTAGTGGATCATAAATGATGATTGAGAGGGAAAATATTGCAGATTATACCTTTAATCTGTTAACTAATACAGATTAGTAAAAGTAGCGCTATCAAACTGTAAAAACACTCTGCTAGAAGCAAAAACTATAGATGAATAATGCTGCTTCAACACCAGGGAAGGTGTTCGACCACTATTTACTGGAAAGGCTTCAGAGAGAAGCTGATGAAAGACTGAAGGAAAACCAGGCTGGCATCAGGAGTGGAAGATGTTGTGGAGACCAAATTGCCTCCCTCAGGATTATCATCTAGCGAGCCAATCCGTTTTCACTGATTTTGAAAAGGCATTCGGCAGTGCTGATTGTGAGACACGCTGGAAACTGATGGCGCACTATGACCTCCGACCAAAGTTCATCAGCATCATGAAGAGCACCAACCGATGAAATGTGGAGTCCTTCATGATGGATGCCTATCAGAGGCCTTCGAGGTCCTGACTGGTGTGTGTTTGCTCTCATTCTTCCTCTTCCTCTTCTACATAGACTGGATCACGAACCAGAAAGTAACCAACATCAGCAGAACCAGCATACAGTGGAGCCTGACCGAACAGCTACAGGATCTAGATCTGACACATAGATGCAGGAAAAATCACACAAAATATAAATAACTGCTGCTACAAGTGATAAACACAACCAACTAGAGAAGTTAGAGAGCTTTACATATCTTGAGAGCATACTTGCCGTGAACAGCGGGACAGAAGATGTCAAAGCCAAGAGCAGTATTCAACAAATCCATTGACAATGACCACCCAAATACTGGACGACCGCTGCCTCTGACACCTCCTGGGAGAGCACTGGCCAGACACCATCACCAACACCGGCCTGTGAGGGCAAATTTCAAATTAGGAGAAGGAAATGGAGTTGGATAGGTCACACACTCAGGAGACAAAATAAATCAATCACTTAGCAGACATTAACATGGAACCTGCAAGGCAAGACGATCTCCAGGGTAGCTTTAAACTATGGCTGACAGATGCATCTATTAATGTTTCCCTCTGAAATGTGTTGCAGTAAAAAGAAAAGTACAATAAAAATATAGAAAATATAATCTTAAGTTCATGTGCCTGAAATGATACCTGAGTTAAAGCTACATTCCACCACAGGTGATTACATTTCATTACAGTACAGTCGTTTGGCAGAGACACATTTGTTCAAATCACACAACTGGGACCTATTTGGGGTTTAAGTGTCTTGTTCGAGGACACTTCAAAATATGGCCCCAATTAACGGACAACCTGCTCCACCATCTGAGGTACAAACACCCAACTGATGATATGATTATGTAGAGATGTCCAAACTACTGATTACTTACAAAAGAAATAAAAAATGTGAAAAGAATGAGACTTAAGATAAAATATGACATAAAGAGGTGACCAAAGAACCTGATAACAAACACTAGTATGATGAAAGAAGGAAAAAGAAAATATGAGGACAATGTCTGTATATAGTTTTGTGCATGTGTGTAAAGTTTGTCATGTACCATTAATATTTGTATGTGTTTGTTTGAGAAACTGTGTGGATGTTTGGAAAAAGCAAGAATACAAGAAAGTAGTTCCATGCAAAGTATGTAGTTTCTGTTGCTATGGCGTTTCTCTCACTTGAAAATAACAAAAGACATAGTTTGATGATGTTGTGAAGTAGCAAGGGATCATGGTAGTTGTTTTTTCATTTTTAAACAACCATCATTGCTGATGAAAATCTTTCTCATGTGACTCAGAAACCATCAATTCGATTCCATTTTATTTTTTAGCGCTAATTCACAACTGTGTGATCTCAAGGCAATTTTAATAACGAGCAGGTCTAGACCATACTCTTTATAGAGCTGATAGTTCCCACGAAGAGCACCTTTGCACTTTAGCTGACTTTATGTTTCGTCTGACTTGATCGATAGATATAATATGATATCATCTGCATAACAGTGAAAGTTTATGAAGCGTTTCTCTGCAATATTGCTTAAAAGAAGCATAGAAAGACTGAATAGACTTGTCGAACTCCACAACTAACTTTGATGAGCATGAATGATTTATTTCATCACTTCATGATTAAATCATGTTAGGAAAAAGTAATGTATTAAAGTTTTATTCATTTTATTACGTTTAGTGATGTTTGCCAAATTCCTTCTTCACTGTCTGGCATATACATCATGTTTCGCAGGAAATTACAACTAGAATGGGTAAAGGGGATACAACGCCATCGATAGGCAACAAATGAAAATAAACCATTACCTTGAATTTAAAATAATTACAGATTTGTCTGAGCTTGAACGTTGTTGGGAATATTTATGATAGCACAAGTGGACAACTCAACAAAATATATAACATAGGTCTGGTTAATTTTAAACATATTAATGTGAAAATGTTGCATATTATATCTTTAAAGGACTAGTTTGCATTTAGCTGTAAATTGTATCCAAATGAATACTGCTTGCCATGCTCTCCTTTTCTAAGCATTTAGGACAAAGTATGGTGGCCTATCAAAAACACAACATTTCTTGTTTTGAGGTGGTTATACACTATTGTACACTAAGAAAAACATACTTCTGAATATTATCCCATTTCTGCCATATTCTGCCAAGAGATCCCTGTAAATCTTACAGACTGGACCTTTAAGATAAGTATATAAAGCTGTTAATAAAAAGGAGGAGGATAATAAGTAAGAAAAAAAAACATAATTTCTGCTCAGCCTTAATTCAACTTCATATTTTGTCACACACTCTAGTACTTTATTAGGCTGTGCTTTCTCTTTGAATTTTGGCATCAGAAACACATGTATCATCCAAAATAAAATCTAGATGGTGCAAAAGCCATTAGCATCCAAACGCTTGGTTTGTTTTTATTGCTGCATTTTTAAAGGCTCTGCTTAATGAGTGGTTTAACCAACTGGCAATTAGCAAAAGGTGCAAAAAGCATTGTCTGCATTCATGAAAATCTTTTGTAGCATAGTACATCAGAGGTGGGAAGTAATGAAGTACAAATACTTTGTTACTGTACTTAAGTAAATTCTTCAGGTATCTGTAATTTACTTAAATTATTTTTTTCTGAAACATATTTACGTTTACTAACTACATTTAACGCCAATGTCTGTACTCTACTTACCACATTTGAAATGTGGAATGAAAAATTAAAATGAAAAATGGCGTAAAAGACATAACAAGATGAAAACGATGTAACGAGATGAAAACAATGTAAAAGACGTAACAAGACAAAAGCAACATAATGAGACAAAAATATTATGGAAAAGATGCAAATAACGTATTGGGACAAAACCATGTAAAATATGTAACAAGACAAAAATTATATAATAAGACAAAAACAACATAAGACAAAAGTGACATAACAAGATGAAAAATGAGTCAAAAAAAATGAAAAACAATGTAAAAGCTGTAACAAGACAATAAATGACGCGAAGTACTTAAAACAAAAGAAACATAACATGATAAAAAAGATGTTAACAAGATGAAAATGACGTAACAAAATGAGAAAAGATGTAGAATATGTAACAAAAGTGACAAAAAAAATGATGTAAAAGACGTAACAAGATGAAAGCTATGTACCAAAATGAAAAACAGCGTAACATGCTAACAAAACAAAACAGACAAGAAAGGGAGAAAAGGTGAGGTTCAGGAACTTTGCACAGAGGCAGCCAGTAGAACACAGGGACACTTTTTCTTTTATACTTTTTACTTGAGTAAAGAAGTTTTATCAGTACTTCTACCTTTTACCAATCTTTTTTTTTTACACAAAAGAATGTGTGTACTTTTGCCACCTCTGCAGTACATACACTGGCTGACACAGTGAATGTAGTGGTGACCGTCATGACGTAAGAAAGGCACAAATAAGACAACAAAGATTTACACTGAATTAGATTTTCTTCTTCCTCCTCTTTGTCTCATAGCATTTTATGAATCTCACATCAGCTGAATTGTCACTGAAGTATCTCACAAGGGAAAACTATCAAGATGGCAAAGCGAGAACAAAAGTGGAGAGCAGAGATGGCAACGTTCCCTAAGGAGGTAAAACTGTATAATATCATGAATGAAAAATGAAGTCAATAAAAATGACAATAAAATGGACCTGAAGCACTATGAGTAGGAGTGTGTGAGTCCATATGAGAATGAGGCTGAGTGTGTGTGTTTGCAGTGTTACAGAATGACGGCCTGCTAATGTCTTCTCATTTAAAAGCAGAAGGGTATGGGACCAATTGTATTCCTCACGTCCTGGGCTTTTGTTTTTCCTCCTCCACTCTCTGGTCTCTCAGCCTCCCTGGTTCGTGCCGCTCTCCAGGGATCTGTGGTTTCTGAAAGGTTTCTCAATGTCCTTAATCCCTCCATCTCTTTGTGTCCAGGCAAAAAATATATCCGCATGAAACTCAAGAGGCCGACAGGGGCCAAGACGTGTGAGAAAAAAGACGAGCTTCTTTCCAGCCATTTGTGGGAATAGACAAAAAAGAGAGTGCTGCTCTTTTTTATTTTAAATAAAGAAAAAACAATTTGGTGTCCTTTTTTAAAGAGCTGCACAAAGCTTTAAATTTGTGGTTCTAAAATTGGAGTCCTTCAGGTTCAACAAAAAAGAGAAATGGTTTGGTCTCACACATTTTAATAACTAGGAATTATCCCAATTAAGAGAGTGGATGACAGCTTTAATCATAGGTTTCTGTTATCAACATTATCCACAAAACTACTCAGTATCAGACAGTTGTTGTTTTAAAAATTAACAGATCTGAAAACCAAGAGAGACGGAGGGTTGTGTCTGTTACGGGGTCTGTGGAAAGATGCTGAATATGAGTAGCCTACATCAGTAATTCCAAATAAGGGGTACTTGTATCTCAGGGGTAGTTGGGGAGAATCGGTGCGAATTGGTGGAGCAGCCCAGATAATCTGAAAAAACAGGAATTATAATTTGATTAAAAAATATATCCACATAATTTGTGTTAGGATGAAAATAAACAGACAAATAGGGCTAAATTGTCTTTTGATAGCATCAAATAACTTATAAAAACCAAACTAATGAAAAAATGAACAGTTGAACAAACATCAGCGTGATAAGAACTACCTACATCTTTGGGAAAAATTGATTTGACTTATACTTGGATGTTTTAGTTTGGATCATGTTCTACCTATTAACACTGGGGAGGCGTGATTTATAACCTATACTGAAGCCAGCCACCAGAGGGCATAGCTAAAAAATAGTTGGAAAAGTTAGTTAAAAGTATTGGATACACAGTTGAAACAGCTAAAAGTCGTGGATAAATTATTGAAACAGTTTGCGAAAAGTAATGGACGTAGGGTTGTAAAAGTTCACTAGAAGTACTGGTTAAACAGATGAAAATATTAAAGGTGGTTGAAACAGTTAGCTGAACACCATGGATAAAGAGTTGAAAAAGTTTTCTAAAAGCACTGGATAAATAGTTGAAACTGAATTGCCTGAAAACTTTTGCTGATGGAACATAATTAATACCGTTAGCTGGAGTAAACAGTTGAAATAGTTAATTAAATGTAAGCTGGGTTGAAATAGCTTAGACTATCTTCATTAAATGTTTCAACAGATAAAATAATGGATAAATGGTTGGAAAAGCGTTAGTTAAGTATCATGGAACAGTCAAAAGAGAAAATCTAGTTAAATAAATGGTTAATAGGTAGGTTTACTGTAATGGATAAACGGCTGAACGTTATCTTGCATATTTTATAAATAGTTGAAAATAGCTAGAAGTAATTGATATATGGTAGAAATACATCGGCCTGGCTGAAAGAAATACGTTTGAAATCATTAGCTAGTGATGGGACAGATGAAATACATGGCCAAAAAACTAATGGATAAATGGTTGAAACAAGTTGAAAGAGTCATAGATAGTTTACATGTTGAGCTAAATGGTTAAAGGCCCCAGCTTCTGTATCTCCAGGTGGTAGTGAAATGGTTGTAGTAATGCAAACTTGGCCAAACTAACCAGAATATTAAACATTTCAACTTATAAAGTGTTAAGACAACATTCAGTTCAAAGTGCTTCAAAATAACATACTGAAAACATGACTGTAATGTCAATCCAGGGCTCATCTGATCAGTGGGGTTACATCAGGGTGGAAAATGCCGGTGCACACATCTAAACCCAGTATGGTGCAGGTGCAAGACAAAAGCTGCATACAAAATCAAGAAACAGAGAGCTGCTCCACACGCCAAGTATTGCAGCCTTCCAAAACATTTATGATGCAACAGTTTAACCTTCAAGATCTTCGTCAGGCAGGTTTACCTCAAGAGTTGCGTCACTGAATTACAGGATTTTCTTACATTAATATTTGATGTTACCTCTACTTTAAGTCAAGCTGGGACTGATGTATGTACTTTTACCCCCAAACATTATAAAAAATGAGAGTTAATTAAAACGAATTGACATTCATGCAAATATCAGATCCTGTGCTTGTAAATAAAATCAACTCAAGGTTTTTGTACATCATCATGTCTTTATTTGTGTGTAAACAAACTCTGAAAAGAGCATCAGCCAGGTTCTTGATATTGGCATTAACATGATTGATTTCTTTTGCAGTCATGGATAAAACATGATCACTCCACTGCTAAGAAGGCCTTATTAAACAAGTCATGTCATCTTAAATTTTGTCCCACAATCTTTTTTTTTTTCCAAACTTGATTCCACCAAAGTTTTGCACTGACCATAACTTGAAACTGGAAAATCATTGTATCGATTTCAAAAAAAGGAAAAAACAATTGCCCTTGGTCCAGTCTTGGAAAAGGTGAAATAATATCACTCCTTAACAGACTTTTCTGACAATAAATAAGATTTTAGGACTTGATGAATGACTTATTTGTTAAAGGAGCCTTTTTTTCAGCGTGTATAATAAATAACATGACACCATATGAACTGTCCGCGACCTCAGTTCAGTCTATCAAGGTAACTTCATCTCATCTTTACTTGGTGTATGCAGTGTTTCTCACTACTGTATAAGGTGCTGGGTGTGTGTGTGTGTTTGTGTTTGTGTGCGAGAGAAAAAGAGATGTCATTGCTTGGGAATGTGATGTTTTGTTGGTGTGTGAGTATGTTGATGTGTTTAAGATTTGGACACGACCGGGTGTCCAGAGGCTTATTAGGTTAGTAGTTCATCAAATCATTAAATATGTAACAGGTGAAGAGTTGCAAAAATAACCTTCTTAAAAACAACAAGTAAAACATCCGCAGCGATCACAGCAGTAGTGTTAAGCTCGGAGTGCAACATAATTCGCTTAGTCACTTCCATTGTACATAAACGACAAATATATTTACAATCAGAACAAAAATTACATAATTCATAAAACAAAAGTAATGTTACCACATTCAGAACCACAGAAGAGTCATTGTGGGACCTACACTGAGTGAGAATGTATAGTGTAGTGTTTGTTTGTGTTACTGACCTATTCTGACACATGAAGCTTTGTGTAGTAGGCAGAGCTTTCCTCCTTTACAAATATTCCACTGGCCTTAAGGTGAATGGTCCAGACTGCAACCATCGGTAAGGAAAGCTCAGGACCAGCCCCCGTCTTCAAAGACAAAAACTGGACATATTTTCACTGCGAATGGCCCCAAATGAAATCAAAATGCTGGAAGGTAGTTTGCCATTGTTCTTGTTTTTTTTCCCTTATGGGCACCAGAAAACCTTGTGTCTGTGCAGGACAGCAGAGAGAAATGTATTTTTAAAAGTCTGTCAACAGCTTTCATTACTTTTGTAGCTTCTAACTGAATCTCTGTGGCTTCGAGTTAAGTTTCTCTCCTGCGTCGCTGTTTATACGTTGAAGGTTATCAGCTTTATTTTACTGTTTCATGTTCACTTCCAGCTGTATAGTTACTGCTCGTGAAAACCCCACACTTCCTGATTTTACTGCTTCATAAATGCCTTTAGGTAACAAAATAATGGGGGATTTTTATTGTGAAGAATCAGGATCAGGAGCAGGAGCTTTAAAAATCTGAAACATTGTGTTTTTTTTAGGCTTACTGTTGTTTGCTTTCACAGAACCTGAACCTCAGTTAGCAAAACACAGACGGGCCTCAAAAATTCAGGTCTTAGTCTTACTCTCCTGAGACAAACATGGTGCAGTTTGTATGAAGGAAAACTAATTCCAAAACACACCTCTTACTCACACGTTTTTGGGGGATATAAGGAGGCAGATATTGATGCTGTAACAGCAAATGGGTCTGGTTGTTTTTTCTTTAATATTTTTGGTCTGTTTCAGGAGGCAGACCAAAGCAAAATCAACTGAGGTCAAAGCAAAGAGACGAATGCAATAATGTAAACCTGTCTGTTGAAAATGGGAGGGTGGATAAAGCCTCATTTAGCCATTTATGATATATCAACTGGAGACGGAAGTTGGCATAGAGGTATAATGGGAAAATATATAATAAAAATATAAAACGATTTAAAAAGTGGCTATAGTTTGGATGTAAGAAAAAGAAAGCTGTAGAAGTTGCTACACTCTTATGGGAGCAGAATAAAACATCCATACTTTTAATGCAAAGCGGCATGCATGTCACTTTTTCTCCACTAAGAACAACAGTATGGAGAAAATCTGTTTGCAGGTCTGTCTTTGAAGAGGGAGGCTGGGATGCCTTTGACAAACTGGTTTCTGAGCTGTTGAAACTCTGAAAGAGCATCCTCCTTTTGTTGTGTGCCGGTATGCATTCATGTAGCTGTGTATGTATGCACGTGTGCATGTGTTCGAGTTTGTGTGTGTGTGTGTGTGTGTTGAATCCTTCTATCACACATCCTTTTAAGGCTTTCAAGCTGCTTTGGATCAAAGTCAGTCCCAGGGGATAATTCAGCATAAACATTGAGTTCAGAAACATCATAGCCTACCTTCACGTACTGCTGAATCCAATTTTTCAGACATTTCAACACCTACTTGATCTTTTGATTCACAAAAGGAGGCCGATGTCCCTCCAGCCAATCACCTTCTACTGGCATCGCTTCGTTAGCTTCATCTGACTTCATCGCCGCTTTTTACAAAATAATTTCTCAGTTTTAAAAAATGTTAAATGCTAAACCTAATGTCAAATTAGGATTGGAGGAGGGAGTGACCCCCAAAACGAAAACGAGGGCAATATTCACATCTAAGATTTAACCTTAAGCCCTCATCTTTAGAGGTTGCTGGAGTGCAACAGATGTGCCACAGACTGAATCCAAAATTTATAAACAGCGCAGGGGGAAAGAGAAGAAGAGAAATTGTTATAATGTTAAAATGAACCCCACACTGGCCACGAGATTAGAACAGATAAACAGTACATTAGGCTATACGCGTCATCATAATTACCGATAGATATATAGCAGTCGCAGCCACCGCCATCCAGTTTTAGAAACACATTTGACTAAAAGGGAAGGAACAGGAGGAGGAGGATTTCTTTCTGGAGTTGGATTTAAATAAATATTCTGTTTTTGTGTGTTTTTCTTTTTCTTTAAAGCCATCTTTCCTCCTGCCTGGTGGGTTGGGTGGGAAGAAGAAGGTGCGGCAGAGTGGGAGGGGGCTCTATGTGAAGTTCTGGAGAGGCTGGCTGACCCTCATGCAGGCCCAGTAGAAGGCCCGAGCCAGGGTGACGAGAACCAGGAGCAGCAGCACAGCCCATGAGGCGTAGATCCCCTGGTAGGTCTGAGCCTTCACCCACGTCCCAGCCTGAAGAGAGACAGAGGGAAGTTTCAGAAAATCAGATGTTGCTGAAAAGGTTTTTTAAGGGAATTAAAAGCACATTGCGAGTGTCTGATGATGATTAGAACGAGCGAGCTCGAGTCCAATCAGGCTGAATGGAAAGAAACAGTGAATTAAAGCTACAATTAGACTTGAAAATGTGCTGTGCATTCATTACGTTACCCATTTATGCAGTTGCAATCTGTGCAAAATTTCAGCTAAATATCAAAAGTTTTTATAGTTAAAGGGATAGTTCTGATCATTTGAAGTGGGGCTGTATGAGCTACATATCGACAGGCGGTGTAATACCTACAGGAGATGCTTTGGAGTGCATCAGTCAACATGAAGGTGAGTAGATAATGACTGAATTTTCATTTTTGGGTGAACTAACCCTTTAAAGCTACTAAAAGGAACTATTATATTGATTTTAGACCAGTAGTGTCTCCACTGTAATAACCACATTATAACGTCAAAAATAAAAATAAATCTAAATAAAAATCTCCTGCTTCTTTTTAACTGATGAACATACTAAACACTGTAACTTTGTGAAAGCAGATGAAGTGAATCTGTGTTTACATTTTTCCAGCCAGAGAATCCAACCTGGTTTTATTAAGAATAGCTGCATAGAAACAGACTTCTTGCTGATGGTCTTGCTTTCTTCTGCAGGTCATTTAGGAGCAACACTATGAAATTGTGACTTCTCATTACCAGTTAAAAACACCTTGCAGTAGCTTTAAAAATGGCTCTGGTATTTTTTTAATGATGTGATGTAACAGATGATTCCATTCTGTAATGGCTCTGTAAATTACAGTAGATTTTAGGAGATATTCAGATGGTTATGTCTGTTGCTGATGGACACCCCTTGGTCAGAAAAGTACAGGGGCTTCTTGACATTTAAGACGGTCCTGAAAAAGATCAGAAGACTGCATTGTAGTCTTTTCTGTATAGTAGGCCATTAAAGATTGCTGTGCATTTGATTAATACTGAACATTAGAATTTAACAGGGGAACTAATCTGGTGGCTTTTTTTTAACAGATCTTTCTTAGCTGCAGATGTACCTCATACAACCCCACTTCAATTAATTCAAACTATCCCTTTAAAATATGAACCAGTCTGGTTTTTATAACAGCATTACATTTTTCTTAGCAAATACAGACTCTCTTGTGAGCGATTTTCATACAAAACAGACTGAAACCTTCAGTGCCCTTTATATATCCACAGTCCTTGATTAATCCACCTGCGCCAGACTGATGCTGAATTTTACTGAATGAAATGCACAAATTTTCATGGAAGAGCACATATTCAGTACTTAAGAGTGACTGAGGGGTAAGAGAGAAAATAGCTTTCCCATCAAGTATTAAGTGTGCAGCTGCTCAGAAGAAAATTATTTAATGAAGATGGCAAAAGTGACTTTGAGAGAACCCACAGGGATTTTCTGAGAATATGGAAATATGAATTCTTGTTTCAAAGTCACAACAGCAGAGCAAAGCTAATATGGGTATAACAAGTCAAAAGGAAATTATGAGACTTGATTCAGGAAGCATTCTTTCATCATATATATTGTTAGACTGCTCTTATGAATGTCATAAATTAGACTTCCAGATAAGGTGTTGTGTATGTTAAACTATATTCTAACCGAAAGCGAGAATCCAACTATTGTGTTGCATGGCATAATCTCTGTCCCTAAAATATGCACCTCTGTCACGTAATCAAACCACGTACTCAGGATGAGAAATTAAGATCAGCCACCTGCCAAATTCTGCTAAAATATTAAAGTGGCTGGTAGATTTCAGACACAAAATAATGATGATGAATGGTAAATTAGAACATTTACCTGTCAGTGGCTGATGAATGTTTATATTTTAAAAAGTTATTTTCCCACTGTGCACATACCTATCAGCTTTGAGCTCCAGATCAGACTACAGACGTGAATAAGTACTTGCTATCTTCCTACATTTGGAAATCATTTTTAATTCACTTTCAAATTCAGGACCACACATTAAAACATACAAACATATCCTGTCACCTACACTTCCCACACCTCTCCCACATCTTCTCTTTATCCACCACCACATGCAGCTCACATAACCTACATGTATTTCATGGCTTCAGAAAGTAATGGTGAATAAAGTAAATGTGGCAATAAAATCATAAAAACAAGAAATAACAACAGCATGACACATAACGCATAATAAAGCAGAGTACAGTAGGGGTAGACAAGTAACAGTGTCCAAAATTAGCACATTTATACAGTTTCTGAAATACAGATGAACTTGCTAAAAAATAGGCGATTGACCCTTGTCTTTGTCTTTTATCTTATGTGCGCTGGAAAGCTGGGACTGAATTCATATTTGTTCAGGAGAGCAGAGAGAAAGGAGTTTTTGTGTCTGGGTTCAGCTCAACACTTCTGTAGCTTCTTACTGAATCTCTGTGGTTTGATCTCTATTTGTACTTTCAGGTATCTGCTTTATTTTACAGTTTCATGTTCACTTTCAGCTGGATAAGAGCGCCAAGTTACTCCTGATAAAAACAAAAAGGGGTGAAAATAGCATGTCCACCTGGTGTCAAGTTTACAATGCTGCCAATCAAAGGTGGATCCAATAAATACCCATGAGTACTGCAGAGCCATTTGACCCAGAAGTGAATGCCATCTATATCCTTTCCCACTACAGACAAAAGCCAGTTGTTTGTGGGTGTTAGTTTTTTGTCCAGTGTAAAAGGGGCTTAATATTGCACAAAAATATAACATAATTCTATTTTACACAGGTCTCCACCATTTATCAAGTTTGAGTTTTAAATGTAAGTAATCGTTTCCATAAAGCACAAATCCCGTAGTTTTCATAACCATATCGCATGAGTAGGAGTTTCTGCATCTAGCCAGTGAAAAGTAATACACTAAGTTTGTACTTTATAAAGAGAAAATGTTGAGAAATTCATGTTGTGATATTTCTTCACTGAAAATGACATACAATATAGCCCGCAGAAAGTAGGTTGCTATTAGTGATGGTATGGTACAGATACCTCATTTTATATTCATAAAATCGACCATTTTGCAGCATTTTCAACACAAGCAATAGGAACAAATTAAAACAGGGCAGCTAACAAAAATTCAGCACAAAATAGCACTTCATTGCTCATGGCCAGTTAGGACATTGACATAGAAAATGATGCATTTATGATGCAGTTATGACACTTCTCCTAACATCCTCATAACATTCATTCTCCTAACCATGAGGTGATCAAAAGAAGTTCATGTGGGCTGGAAAATATCAAATATGCTTCAAAGAAACATACCTCAGCTTTAATGAATTTCTTCCCTCTTCTATAAATGATAATTTAAGTTTTAATGATTGGAGCTGCTCTCAGGGACCTTAACATTTTAACTGGCATCTCTCAGCTCATGCTGCTGAGGTGGAAACACACCACAGCTCCACAACGTTACAGCTGTTATGGGGATGAATCTCCTTAACTACCCACAACTCTTAACTACCTTCAAGCGCTGTGAAACCGCTGCCTCCTTATTCCTAATTAAATGCAGCCTGGAAATGAAGTTTGATCTGGGTTGTTGCCAGTAACATTTATTGATGTAATGTAGAGATTAACCTGTCAAATCCTGTGCTCTTGTGCCATTCTTCTAATTAAAACAACCGGTTTTTATTAAACCTGCTCCCATGCTGTTACATTTATTGCCACTACACTGGCATTATGTAATGCTGTCAATACAACATATTTATTGTCTGCACACAGCTTCTCCATGCTGGCAGTCAGGCACATACGCATCCTGTGTTCAGTGTGTCTATACTGCCCGGCGCCATTTCATGCTCATCTTGCACCCTCTGCTGTTTATAAAGCAGAATGTATCAACTACCCTGTTCTCTCTGTGTATCCATGTTTATATTTAAGCATCCAGCGCCCCTTTTACTTTCTACTTCATGTATATAAAATAATGATCTAGAAGCCAGAGATTAGTCTGCTCATGCACTCGTACATGAACCATTTAAATACGAGCAACAACTAAAAATATAAAAATATAAAATGCATTGTAACCCTTCCATGGTTACATGCACATACAATATCAGAGAATAACAGAAGCTCAAAACTAGCCATGAATTATATAATCTGTTCTGCTATTGAGTGGGTGTTGAAGCTGGTGTTGCAATCTGAACACTGCTTACAGTTAAAAGTAGGTTTGTGCTATATCTCACTGACAAATAGAGGCCTGTCACAGAGTGTCTGGAGAGCAGCAGCTGCGAGGTGAACACCCTCCATGTTAAACAAGCAACAACAAAAAGAGAGATTGGAATTGTTCTGCTTTTTCCTACCAGCTTTGGTTTGTCTGGAACTGTTAAGACTTGACATTATAAACTAAAAAGAGAGGACAGATTTAGAGAAGTTGAGACAATAGTTTAACAACGTTTCTGTCATTTTCAGACAATAAAAATAGTTAATTCCAACCAGCCAGCTATTGATAATGTCTTATTAATACTGGAAAGGTCTCCATCTGGTGGCGTCCACTCACCATCAACCCGGCGGTGGAGATGCTGAATAGCAAGCAGAGTAGAAAACACCACAAGCTTCGCCTCCGGGGATACCTCTGACCAATGGAGGAGCTGAAGGACCAACAGTGGAGAAAAATAATTATAAAATGAAATTAATTACAACACAATGATATGATCTCGTGTTTTTCTTTCACAGCAGGAATTAGGACTTGTCATAGTAGGATTACTGATCATATTAATCTATTCTGTGACACAATACCAGGCCCCAGAAACTGAAGCAGCTACATGGAATTCAGCCATTCCCTATATTGGCAACTGGATCAATATATCAATTTAACATTCAATGATACAATAATACTGATGAAAAGTGAAAACATCAATCTATATCGTCAACTTTGAGACACACCTTTATTTTGAAAATCACATGGCATGCCTGCATCATGTCAATGTCTGGAAGAGTTCAGTCATATAACTTGGTTGCTTTTGGGAGTTGACATAAATGCGACTGAACAAATATATCATATCATGGTGAAACGTATGATTTACAGCCCAATCACAGAAAATCAGAATTGTTAGATCGGTCATTAAAAAAAAAAAAAAAAAATCAGAATTGGCCAAGAAAATTACAATCTGTATATCTGTAGTTTGTATATTTTGGGGATGTATACACTCTTGCTGAAAGTGCTAGGCTGAGATGATACATGAACGATGGTGGTGATTTGGACTGGGTATTATTTAAAAAACTACAATATCAGTACCCTTAAAGTGGTAAGGATAGCACTGTACTTCTTTCAATTCCTTTTTGAAGTTTCTTATTTATGAAGAACATTTGTGGTGATTGGCGGCAAACAAAACCATAAAAATACTCTTTTTTCTAGATCTGAGCACAAAAAGGACTGGTTGAAAGTATCACTTCACTGGAGAAGTGTTGATGCTACTTGGTACTGGGTTATTTCAAGTACTGATAGCCAGCCCTAGTGATGATAGAGCTGCAGAAATTCAACTGTAAGCAGCACCTGTCCAGGTTCAATCCAACTTCTGGAGTCTGATGACTAAAGCTGTTTATAAAGACTGTCACGGCACACCTGTGTATTGCATAAAACATAACTGACACAGCTCTTTGCAACACCTTGGGAGGTAAAATACTGCTGAGGATAAAAGCAAGGCAACCTGATGCTTTGTGTGAGAGATTCGAGAAACGTGCCTCTAAGGGCAGCAAACACAAACAAACTGCAGTATCAAACTGTAACATCACAGATTTTCCATACTTGAAATAATAATAGGAGAATCTACAGAATTGATACAGCAGATCACATCTGATTATACCAGCTATTTCCTGTCCCTAAAGTCCCATAACTTTGCTCACCGAGTTAAGAAGCTTATGCAGATAGATCATATAGGAAATATGGTTTGCAGCAAATTTCAAGGAAAATCCTGAGGAACTAAATCTTGCGGATCAGAAAACCCATGATATTATGAGACGAATGTAAACATAGTGAGGAAACTCTGTTGCAGCACTTGTTAGAGACAAAGTTGCACAAATTGGTTTGATTCACAAAGTGTGTGTCCTGTCCTTAAGAAAGACCATGAGGCCGCTCACTCACTCTTTCTATTTTTTACTCAGTAAAAGCTTCAGCTGGATGCCTGAAGATGTAAATCTACACTGTAAATGTACAGTGAGAATCAGATGATGGATGAATTGCTTATAGCTACTTACACTTTCCTGCAGTGTGGGCACCTGGCCAGCGTCCGGTCTGTGAACTCTGTCCACTGGAATTAAAGAGAAAGACATGTGACTTTCAGCTTCAGCTGAAATCCAACGTGTTTTTGTCAAATTATTAGCGGTGGTGATGACAAAACTTCTAAGCAGCGGTATTATATTACATGTATTTAAGATGGACCTCCATTCTAACATAAAATACCAGTTATTTTGCAGCTGATTACACCTGGCTATGGATTCATAATCAGAAATGTGTTACTTTCTATCAAAAGGCAATGTAAAATAGTGTAAAATAGATTGTTTAAAAAAAAAAAAATAAAGCTGTGCAGGAAATAGAAAAGTGAAAATACATGAAAGGTGTTAAAGGTGCAAAGTCCTCGACTGCATTTGGAATTAGAGATTTATTTGATGTGTTTGTCCCGGCCACAAGGTTTTTATTTTAGTGACCTGATCGGAGGCGTTGGAATGACTAATGGAAGTGTGAAGGGCCCAGTATGATGAGGGTTGTTGCCATCTAACTGACTGGAGTGTCAAGATCAAACCTGCGCATTGCAGTAAAACAGCTGACTAATACATTACCCGTCTTTAAAATCTGTAAAATGCTAGAGAAAAAAGTAAAACCTGCCAAAGAAACTTTCACTGACTTAACGGTGATGACTTCAAACTAGGGCTACTTCAGCAATTATTTTCAATGTTGATTAATTTGTATTTATATTTGTAATATTTTCTCAATAAATCAAGTAGTTTGGTCTACAAAATGCCAGAAAAAGTTGAAAAATGTTGATGAGTGTTTGCCAAAGCTCAAAATGATAACCTCAGATGTCTTGTTTGTTGTTTGTCAGCAACCTAAACAGGTTCAGTTTGCCATCACAGAGCTTTTCTTCCTTCAGAAATTACTTAAAATGATTAATCGATTATGAAAATAGCTTATGTTTAGTTGATAACTAACTTTTCCCCCCTCACCAATGCAATATTAAACTTTCAATTATATAAAATGGAGAAAAGCAACACTCCTCACACTTGAAACTTTGGAGGCAGCAAGTATTGAATGAATTACCTTCACACATTTTCTGTCGATTGACAAATCAATTACATGGAAATTCTACTCAGCACTCAGCTGCACTGATCACTGATCACTGTTTCTCAAAGCCCAAAATGACAACCTCAAATGTCTTGTTTTGTCCACAATGCAAAGATATTCAGTTTACTCAGAGAGGAGTAAAGAAATCAGAAAATATTCACCTTTAAGAAGCTTTTTTTTTTTTTTTTTTTTTTTTACTTTTTTCCATTATTGTTTCTATTTCCATTTGCCTGATTAATCAAGTGGGACAGAAACACACCTGCCCAAAGTCAAGTTTTACTGTCAATTGTTTTACTTGATAGCAGTTATCAAATAACAACAAAGACTTCAGATTATTGTTGTGCTTAATCTGGGGCTGCAATGTTCAAGCGAAAAATGTCCATCTCAGTTTCTTATAGTCCATGGTGATGTCTTTAAATATTTTGGTTTGTCAGTCTAAAATCCAAAGATATTTGGTTTAATATAATAAACTGAGAAAAACAGGAAACATCCATTTCTGAGAGGCTGGAAACAGCAATTTCTGCAATATTTTCATGAGAAGTTACTTTAATCATTAATCAGTTATCAAAATAGTTTAAGTCTTTCGACACTTCAACACTAACATTTGCTGGTTTCAGCTTCTCAAATTTGAGGAGTGCAGGACTCAACAATAAAGACTGCCCGCTTGCCTGGCACAAGTAAAATGCCATGCCAGGCATGTAAATCTAGCATCTCACTTATCCAACATTATCTACTGCTGATTCATTTTCTTTTGATTGACCAATTGATTAGATGGCAATTGTGCTCAGCACTAAATGCAAATCTGCACTGATGGGGCTACTACTTTGACTGCAAGTAAGTTTCTTATGGAGGCAACGTACAACTTAATGATGAATTCCTTGTCAAATTACAGATGGTCTTTAAATTGAACTGTGGATTTAAACACGCCTGCTGCTGCATTAATGGATTGATGACATATTTTAAGCAATTTAAGACAACCAATCACAGTTCTCTTGCCAAACAGCCGCAGCATGCCAGCCAAAAAATGAGGACGAAAAATCATCTTCTTTCAGGGTGTTGACATTTATTCCCTCCCTAACACTGGGTTGTGATACATTTGTAAACCCTGCAGAGCAGAATGCATTGTGCATGCTGTACATTATTCTTGTTCTGAAAAAACATTCTGTATGGGAGGCACAGAGAACATTATCACCAGATCTGCGACAAAAGGATCACTGCGACGCCACCCAGGGCAGAGATTTGTATTTTCAATCAGCGGCCCTGTCTTTAAGCAGGTAGGAAAGGTCCGACTGAATGCTAAACACCCCGAACCATCCATCTAACCTCTTTTATAACTCTATTCTTCTCTTTCTCCGACTCTGCCGTGCTCGTCTCTTCCACCATATATCCAAAATATCTTTAGCTGTCCCACACATTGTTAAGGAGCAGTAAGTTAAAATTTCACTTCCCCTTTAGCACAAAATGGTCCAAATATATCAGCAGAGAGTTGATAGGGTTATTGATCCACACCGGTAACTCAACATTTACTTGGCCTGGCGCTATGATGTTTGGGCTTTTCAATAATTCACTTTTCTGGCTGTGCTACACTAAGTTTCACAAACACACCTCACAGGCCTTCTGAAACTGTCACAAGATATTTCTGCTACAAAATGATGATAAAAGATTAGCTCGAAAGCCAAAAACAAAAACGCCCAAACAGTTTTATTATTCAGTCGTTTTGCAGAGTAATGCATCACCGCTTCATAAACATTTTTATTGGATCTTGGCTCTCAACAGTGAAGGTGATCTTATTGGTTATGTCTTTCTCAGGGAGCGTGGAGAGGTGGGGACCTGTGCCAGACACATAATAAATAAATGATTACTGATTTTGTAATTCCTGGTGATTATCACAGAGCTTGATAAGGGCAATCAATTAATGGATTTTTAAATAAAACCTACAATTGCCACCAATGTGAGGGTCAAATTATTATTTTTTAAATCTGCTCTGAAAATCATAGCAGTCTTTCGGCCTGATTGTATTGTATTTCTTTTGTTTTGGAGATGAAACAGAATGACAATTTTATATCATAACTATAGAGAGCAAAATTTTCATTATCATCATGGTTTTGTTAAAATGCACAGAAAATGTTCAAATAGTACTGATAGATACACAGAAATCATCTGAGCAAGTTTCATATTGAAAACCTCCCTTGATTTTAAACGGCACATTGTTGTTTACAATGTTTTCAAACAAATGACCATTACATGCTCCAACTTTATAAGCGCAACTTTAACTTCATAATTAAATTTTTAAGACCTGTCAAAGTCATATTCAAGACATTTTAAGGACCTGCAAAAAACCTGCATCTGGCAGACTGTTGCAGACTTTGGTTGATGGTGGACAGATTTTCAAAATGCAGTAATCATTTAATGATAATGGTAATACTAACCATCAGGAATTTTATCATGGTTTATTGTGCGTCTAATATGCAATAAGCCAACTTCGACGAGTCTAACCCTCTTTAGCCACACCATTCTTGAGACAACCAGTGCGCAAAGCTTCATCTGTGCTGGCTGGGATCAGGACTAAAACCAAAAGACATTTTTCTTTTTTTAATAGTCCCATAATGTTATCCCTACCATTCACAGTCATCATCTTTCTCAGCTCAGCTGCCTGTTCTAACAGTAAAGACTGACCTCTGGTGTCCATGCTGTGCACTACAATACATCCCCTCAATACACCATCTCTGGATCAGTTTAATGGAAAGGGGAGAGTATTTATGACAGCATTGAAAATTACACCTTCAGAATTTCTAAATACAGTTATACTGCATACTCTGGCAAACAGTAAAACCTTGATACTGAGAGCTTAGTAATCTTTTCTGTATTTTAGCAATATATCTTAAAACCTTTGATAGGAATCCCATGACATTTAGTAGACATATACAGTAGGTTAAAGCTGGAGTAGGTATTTCATTTTTGGCATCGTTGAACAGAAGTTCCACAGTAACCTTTATGAATAATATAATTCAAGGGGTCTAAGAAAAAACTAGACTTCTGCTCTTCTTCTTGGCTCTGTTTTCAGGCCTGAGAAAATCTAGCTCGTGACTGGAGACTTTGGCCAGTTTACAGTCTACAGTTTAGTAAGTAATTGATCATTCATTCCCAGCACTTTGGGGGAAAAGGGTATTTGACAACACAAAGTTCCTCCAGAAACATTTAGCGCACCCTTAAGAGAAAATTAATGTTTTAAAAAAAAAAAAAGGTCAGAGGTCTAGGAAATGAAACATTTAATGAGGCCCTGTGTGTAAAACCAGCTGTAATTGATATATTATGGCCTCTAAATATACCCCAGTTAGAAAGTGTATGTTTATACTCAAACACATACCTGCATACACAAGAAGTAAGATATAAGAAGTACTATAGTAGAATAAGAATAAGTAGAATAAGAAGTACTATCATTTTAGATTCTGAGAACATAAAAGTCAACAGTTGCATGGAACAATGAGTTTTATCATCAATTCTGAAACTACTTTGATCTACAACCCTGATTTCTCAAAGGTTGGGACATTGAGCGAAATTGAAATAAAAACTGAATACAATGATTTGCAAATCTTTTTCAACCTTGGCCAGCTCCATTGGCTGAATGAAGACTATGAGATGCAAATGAAAGCCCCAAAAGCAAAGAAGTAGACCTTTCAAGATCAGATTATTTTGTTATATGTACTGCGACAGGTCAAGAATTTCCATAATGGAATTTTAAGGAGCAGAGAGAGTGTTTTACCAGGAAGGTGTTGCTGCAGTGTCCACAAGAGACTCGGGCTCCAGCTGGCTGGGGGTCAGGACTGGCTGGACCAGGATGAACTGGACCCAAATTAATTATCCTCTTACTAGAAAGAGACAGAAACACAAAGTAAACATTCACAACACAAATGTCTCAAGATATTATCCAGTGTTCGGTGCAAGCTAATAAATCACTGCCTGATGATGTGAGCAACTATCTCATTCTGATGGTGTGGACAGGCTGATGGCTTCACAGTCCACTTATTACCACTGACTGTGCTCTTCTTCAACTATCTTCCTCAGAGAACTAAAGTAGCTCAGAATCAGTGATCAAACAGCAGCACAGAGAGATGTGTCTAGTTTATTCTGCATGTCTGGTTTGAATGCAAAACAGTGACACTGGAGTAAAAAGTCAGTAGGGTGATTTCATGTAGGAAAAATATGCAACCTTTTGGCATCATTTTAACTAAACAGGTAACCTTCGTATAACTAATAAAACAAAAAAGTGAACAGTTTCATACAGAATCCCACAAGTCACCTATGAAGGTACAAGTTTGTTGTTTTTCTGCCAACAAATGTTAGCATCTGTGATTCAAAATCCACCATCCAGAGACAATATTTTTAAGGAAAGTTAAAACTGAAACCTGTTATACGAATAAGACTCCTGCTTTGTTCCTGAGGAATGATATGTCAAAGCAAATTACTGGTTAAAGGGTAACTTGTGGAATATTTATATAATTTATTTATAACGTTCAGGCAAACCTGAATTAGCCTCCAGTCTTTCCTTATGATCTGACGCATGAATTATGTGTTTCAGATCTTTATGACAAGAGATTTTGTGATGTACAGTTTAAAATTAAACACATTTACACATTTAGCAGCAGAGAAATAACCAAAAAAGAAAAAAAGATGGCTAAAAATGTTGCTCTTGCACATTTTATGCCTCAGGCATAAACAAGGAATCTTATCTGTCTTACCAATTACACTAGGCTGTAGCAGCCTGATGTTCAGATGAGCTGCCAAAGCCATAAATTTTCACTGACTGACATCAGCCTTGTGATTTTTATACAGCACATTGGTGTCTGTTTGGCCTATTAAATGTTGTTTTTTTTTAAGTCGCTTTTTGTTGAGCTAATTTTCTGACAGAAACTTTACTTTCTCAAACTGTGTTTGAACTTTCAGCAACCTAGTAATGTTTTCTTGATGCACCGGACACAAGAGACATTTACTATAATTCATGGGAGAGGCTAGTGAGCTCATTCTGCTGTCTGATATTATAATATGAATGAATCTGCTATGTGTGGATTTGGTTAGTAGCTCCTCTGCAGGAAAATACATAATTAAAGCAGCTCAGTGTTTCCCCCAGGATTTTTTTTTCCAGCAGCAGTGCTGAAATGCGTTGAGTTTTATTTTGCACCGGCCTGCCACAAGATACTTTGCTCATCTGCTGATATGAGAAGGGCTTTAGACACATTTTGTGCACAGTTGTAGACATCAAATTACGTTTAATAAAGTGCTTTAAGAGACCCACCCAGACAGCCTATGTCCTGTGGCTCATTTTGCTCCTCCTCCTCCTCCTCCTCCTCCTCCTCTTCTCGTTCCATATTTTCCTGCCTTACCTGTGCTACCTGTCATTTTGTTTAATAATGAAATACATTAATGTTTGAAACTTACAATAATGAAATTAAATAACTCCTGCTTTTTTTTTTTAAACAGGGATTACATTTTGAAAAAATGTATGTGTGTGTGCTATGTAGTCTATGCCAGATTGGTCGACAATTACATTCAAATATTAATTCTAATAAATGAGTTAATATATGTTTGAATTTCTGTTAGCTGTTTAATGAACATGTATTGAAAAAAAATATTGAGAATTATGTTCATGTCATAGCACTCACACCAAAAACGAATCATTAGGCTTACATTAATTTTTAATGGAAAGCTAATCGTCGGTGCAGGATTGAAAAGGAGTTTCATATTCTCTGAATGAGTACAACGTTCATGAACCAATGACCAGATCAGATTATTACAAACAGGAGAAGTCATGCTTGGAGGAAACTCATGGAGATATTCAATGTGAAATTTGACAGCGATTTGATGTAATGTAATGGCAAAGTCATTGCTGAACAGTGTGAGTGAGTTAGCATTGAGTGGATTTGAGCATTTTTGGATAATTAGTGGTCTTTAAGATACCTGCACTGGGTTGCACCAGCTATGTGCAAGTTCTTTACTAAGTTGGGGCATAAAGTCAACATAAAAGGCTCAGTAACTACTTGTTAGTTTGTATCTAAATCAGCTACTAAAATTGTTTGCAACACGAATACTTAAGGCACAACTAATTTGGACCTAACGTCATAACTAACCTGTTGATTCCACTGGGCACGGCACATCTGCACCATTCTCCACACAGCTGCAGGCCCCACCAACAGCATTTCAGAAGCAGAGCATCGTGGTGGCCTGATTATGTTGACTTGCTAAAATTTTGTTGATTTGGTCTTTCCTTGTTTTTTAGGCTTCTACCATGGATAAGTAGGCTATATAGTTTCTTTTTTGTCTGTTTTTATGATCGCAAGACTGCACAGGGTCTTTTATTTTAAAAATTGACCAGATTTTCTATGGTGTTTCTGTGTCTGACCTCCTGCCCACTCAATCTGCCCTGTGCAGATTGACGAGACATCCATCAAAAATAGACCTGGTGCGGATTTGTTGCTGCTGGAATCAGAAGTATTGTGTAGAATGGCCACGATCAGATCCAGAGGACATGGCGCAGCAGTGCCTGGTGGAATCAAGCCATAAGGCAAGTGGCCAATCAACAATCAAAGATAGAGTTCCATCATCATGTTGACCATTTTAGCTTTTTGGCTGGGATGAACCATTTGGCATCCTAGCCCATTGCAGTAAACAAGGTTGATACTACTACATCATACCAATAAATTAAGTCTCTACTGGATTACTGTGTTGCAAAATGGCAGCAATTAATGAAAAAAAAAATATGCTGTGTGGCAGAAAAACTGCTGTTTTACCATTAGTAAGCATAATTTTGTAATATTTTAAGATTTAAACCTACCTTAGGGGTATGTGTAACTACTTAGTGTTTATGTAGAGTTAACTTGGAACTCATCTCCATGGTGCAGCCACTTTTATTTTAGTAATCCATAAATCTCACCCTAGTAATCATTTAGGTTTTAACTAGGGTAAGATTAAACTGAACTACTGATCCTTTTAATATGTGTTAAAATTCACACTTTGTAATGTGAATTTTGAAAAGTGCTCTATAAATAAAGATTATTATTATTATTATTATTATTAAATATCTCTAATAATGCAGTTAGTTAAATAACAGAGGGGACCCCCTTTCATAAAGAGGAGTGGTCGACCTTTGGACTGTTCCATCTTGACTCCATGTCTTTGCTGAACTTCACTGTAATAACTTAGATATCAGAGCCTTGGTTGCTACCAGCAGCCCTTTCCAATTACCAATAACCCATAAGAAACCGCAAAACTGTGGCAGTGTCTGAGAGTGTTCAATTTATAATCCTCACTTGTCCCCGACTCTGGCTGCTTAAAGTAGAGATAGCAAGTTTACTGCATTTGGGGAGATTTTTATATAGCAGGGGAGATTTTTATATAGCAGCAGCACTAATCATTTAGCAGCTCTGTGCTGCTGCTGCTGCTGCTGCTGCATATAGTGGAAACACTGCAGCTACATGTAACATGAATTTTGTGATGTTTTTTTTTTTAGTTAGATTGAAAGTGAAACCCTCAACATAATCCTCATTCCTGAATAAAACCTGTCCCGACACAACCCTTACTGTATATGACCCATACAGGCACGTCTTTTAAATATGGACAATAGTGCTGAGGTGAAACACATGATGTGGCTGTTCTAATGAGGCTGTTATTTCCTCATCCAGCTCGCTGAGCACTGCATGTAAACTGTGCTGGGAGCACAGCCTTAATTGAGGGACTGCTGCTCCCACTGCACCTTGTTTCCTCTGCTTCACTTCTCTCTCACATAGACACACTGTGAACTTGCAATCTTACAATAGTGAGCATACACACACACACACACACACAGAGAAAGAATTTCGCACCAATATGGTCGGGGACAGGCGATCCTCTGGGAGGTGACTTTGCAGATGAGCAGACAGTTGCAGGGGCAGCGAACGTACTTCTTCCCTGCTGGGGCATTCTTAATGGGCTGCAGAGGGAGACAGAGACACGCAGGAGGAAGAGATAAGAAGACAGTAGAACAACGCATTAGAATAGGAGTAGATAACAAGCCAATTATTCTTGATGGACGAGAATTAACCAAAACTACGTGAGGGAGAGAGGTATTCTAGGAGACAGCCTACTGAAAGGGCTGCACTGCAGTTGTAGGCAGAGAACCAAAATACTGTTGGTGCTTTATTGTCTCTAACAGATCAGGAGCTGAGTCTTGTGGTCGACATGACAAATCAGAAATAAATAGGTGATTTGAACTAAACCAAGCATCAAGTCCTCACTGTTTGCAGAAAGTACAT
This sequence comes from Lutjanus erythropterus, assembly GCF_056507025.1. Taxonomy (NCBI): domain Eukaryota; kingdom Metazoa; phylum Chordata; class Actinopteri; order Lutjaniformes; family Lutjanidae; genus Lutjanus; species Lutjanus erythropterus. Next base: position 23,506,670 of record NC_139328.1, read on the forward strand.
ATATATTGCAAGGGGAAAAGAGACTAAAGGCCTTGTAGAGGCCTTCGAAACAACAGGTTTATCTAGCACTGCTTCAGACTTAAATATCATTATAGAGGGAGATACAGCTAAAGTCTTCAAAATTGTTTAGGCCCCAGAATTGGATAGGATTCAAAGTTAAAATTATCATGCAATAACATGTTTATTTATTTTATAAAAGTCTTCAAAGTTCAACAAATAATACTTGAATTTTAAATCTAAAACAGTTAATAGTTAATGTCCTAATCTAACAATCTGTAACTCTTAATAGATACATATATGTGTGTATCTATGAGCATTTACATTGACAGAACCCATACTGACACCAATCAAACATATGTCACCCACATGGCACCCATTAACGTTGGAAACTAGTTCTCTTCTTATTTTATTTTGCCTTTATTTAACCAGGCATATCATCAAGAACTAGAAATTCTTATTTACAATACATGACAGTTGTGTCAAGGTGGTCAGTCAGAGATGGTAAGATGAAACAACTGGCTGCTACTGCAACAAATTAAGTTGATGAAAAACAACAAACACCTGTAAGGAAATATACAGTAATAAGGAGTATCTTAAATATGGCTTATATATGGCCTATTCTGTGTTGACATGATGCAAACACTTTTAATGCATGTCTAATGTATTTCTAATACATTTCCCTTGTGTCATTCCTTCACATAACTAGTATTAGTGTATTAGTGTGGAGAAAATGGGTTATGTCAAATAATTCCAAGGGACATACATAAGAGGGTCCCCAGCATATTTTCTATCTTGTCCAGGGTCCTTGGCTGAGAAAAAAACACTGAGATCCTCTGAACCTCTTTAAAACAAAAACCCACCCAATTTTCCTACTTAAAAAGAGACCCATTACAATTGTGTTAAAACTACTCTGAGAACCAACTAACCGAAGACTTGTCAAATTAAAGGCTCTAAAATAAAAATTTAAAAGATTTGGTTGACTTTAAAATTAGTCAAACCATGATCAGAACATCAGTATGATCTGAGAGGTATTTTTATGTTAAAAAAAAAAAAAAACATTTGTGAGGACCATCGCCAAATTAGACTGCAAATATGGCATTTGTTTACTGTAACATTAAACAAATGCTTAAAAGTAAGGCACTGACCAATTATGAAAACAGGATGACAGAAGGACAGAGGATAGGAACTTACAGGATGCAAGTTAGCTTTTGTTTTTGTATTGTTTTGTCTTTATTTTAATTGTTTTTTGTGTCTGTTTTATTGTTGTTTGATCTTACCTTGTTAAATATGATGTGTTGTTAAAGGGGTAGGCGTTACAAGCTGTAGCTTCAGCCTACATCTTTTTTTCAGACTGCAGATTGAATTTCTAAATTATGTTGTCTTATTTTATTGTGCTGCTCTCAAGTGTGGTATTTTAGTATCCGCCAATTTTTTAAGAACTTATATGTGTTTACACATAGAAATTTGTAGATGTATACATCTGAACTAATTTCTATTTGCAGACTGAAATGAATTCTAAACTTAGTTGCACTTTCTAGGCTCCTACTGTATATCTGAAGACCTTTGTTGCTGTACTTAGAATTCACATCATATACACGATACTTCTACAAAACTGATTTGACTTATGCCACAATCATTTAATTGTTATCTTATAAAAGCCATAATGTATGAGTGTGTTATAACAACCAGGCAGGTATATGTCTTGTTGGTACAACCCACTTTCTATCATCTCTCTCGGTCACATAATACTACAGGCCAGAATTGGTTGTCAAGGACATTGTTTGAGCTCACTCAGTGAATGGAAACTTTAATCTGTGTTTCACACAAGTACAGCGATAGGAATCACACACACACCTTCCTCTGGGCTTAATAGAACATCCTGCTGTCTGTCCTGCTGATGGTTCTCTCCACTGCATCATTAAACTCTGACTAACCAGATCAGACTGAGCCCTGCGAGTTTCCTCCTCCATTATCAATTTCACTTACAACAGCTGTGGGAGTCAAAGTTTGTATCCGCACTGCAGGGAGGGAGGTAATGATAGGGAGTAAAAACTAATATTACAAGCAATCATTACACAGCGGATTGCCTATTTTCAGTCACCTTTAATCATCAACATTGTCATTTACTGTAGAGATGTGTCAGCATTAACATTTATATTAATTTGGTGCAGTCCAATACAACAATCCTGCAATAAATACTGCCGTCAGGAAGGTTATAATGTTCAGTTTTTGCTCAGGTTGTTTCAGAGAAATGTTGATTTAACCGTGTGGTCATTTTGGAGACCACGGTTTGTGTTGCTATTGAACTGCTGTGCATTATAATGACGAGTTTCTATGATTATTTTATTATCTATTATTTAGGCCATTGTTGTAACTAAATCTATTAACTCAACCATAGATTCTCAAATAGTGGTACAGTGGTACTTATGCTCCCTCTAGTGGTACACTGAGGAATCCCAGAAGACTTAAAAAAATAAAAATAAATTAATTTAAAAACACTGATTTTAGGAAATGTTCATTTTCAGTCCAGGTGTTCTGATGAATATGTTTGGTATCTTGATGTGCTGGTTGCTTCATGAACCCACCACAATACAGGAGTGGATAGATATAGTAAATGACATTTATGTTCTGGAAAAGATTACTTTTTCCTTCCATCTTAAGTAGGACTGCAATAATTATTTTCATACTTTATTAAATGTGAATATTTTCTCCTTTCTTCACTCTATCTTTGGGTTGTGGACAAAACAAGACAACATTAAGATGTCACAAGAGGACATGATCTTAGGCTTCGGGAAATGGTTATTGACATTTTTCACCATTTTCTGACATTTTCTAGGCAGAACAACTATTAATCAAGAAAATATGGGACTGAATAATCAACTGCAATCAGAGAATTGTGCCTTTTTTATTTAAGAAATTACTCAAACTGATTAATCAATTATCAAAATAGTTAACAATTAATTAATTAATATTAAATCGTTGCAGATTTGGTCTTAGGAAAAATGTCTTCATTAAATACTATATCAAATAGGTCAAATATATAAACAGATTTTGTGGTGGTACTGAATAACTGACCATGTTACATTGTTTTGAGTAAACCTCAAATAGTCTTAAAAAAAAAAAGAAAAAAAAAATCTAACTTAAACTCTGAGACACAGGGTGGGAAATTAACCTTGTAAAATGTGAACATCTACTAGCTCTTGGCAGATAAATGTTCAAATTCACCAGCCACTGCATAGTAAATCATTATTTTGTGTCTGAGATCTACTAGCCGCTTTCATATTTTACCAACATTGACCTGCTGTTAATTCCCCTTCCTGGAGACAGGTGAAATGCCATTTAAAATAGGTTTTGTCTTTCCTGTAATATATTTGTTTTAGTATCAGCCTGCTATGTGGTCACGTTCATGCACATAGCACATGCATAGCTCATCCATGATTAGATGATTATTGTAAACTATATTACAAGGTCAATATGTTGCTTCACAAGTTCAGTATGGGTTCTGTCAATGTAAAGCTTTTTTTGATCCTTCTGCACACCTGTGCATATAGCTCATCTTCGGTGCAGCTACAGGAAAAGTAGTTATACAGAGGCTCACTGTGGCTTACAATGATGCAGTGAGGTTGCTGCTTCAGGTTCCCAGATGGCCGAATGCCAGCCAACTGTTTGTTCTCTGGTGTTCCCACCTGTGAGGCACTTCAAGACATGTGATGTACAATTTCATGTGTCACTTTGATGAGTCAGAAAACAGCGCCATAGAGACTTAAACCAAAAGCCCTTGGAAGAGCTGCTCATATAGGCCCAGAAAACACTGATAAAATAGCCTACATAGGGTCTGTTAAAATTAAAAGATGAATTTCTGTGCTTTTATTTTGTTAAACATAACAACCGAGGCTCAACAATAAAGCTTTCCCACTGCAAGTAAAATGCAAAGTGGTAAAAAATGCTGTTTTCAGTCTCTTGAAGATGGAAAACAATTTGTAAAGGGGCAAGTAATACTGACTTCAGGCAAGTAGTTTCCTTACTCACATACTACAACCAGACAAGTGAAAGAACCTGAACACAGTGCTGGTACAAAAAAAAGTTACTGAACACTGTCTGGTCTTGCTGCAAGCCACATTTCAGAGAGGACAATAAAGACTGAACTGAACAGAGGTTTTGACTGAGCACTTAGATCATTTTTTAAAAAGCTTTAGTACTTTCAATACTATAATTAACTGTTTTAAACACATAACATTGAGTATTAAAGTATCAATACTTCTGACAACCTTACTATGGACCCTATTATGAGTCTGAATTTAAGTTTGAATTTAATTTTCTTTATTACTAAAGCTAATAGAAGGAACTTTTATATTTTGTTGAGTTTGGAGACCCCTGTGAACAGAAACGGCAGCTTTTCCACTGCAATAACCACAAAATCTGATTTGAAAACAAATGAAAAAAATAAAAATCTCTTCCTGCGTCTTTTTAACCGACTAACAAATTACTCACTGTAACTTTGCCGTGGAAAATGCAAACACCGGCTTGTTTCATCTTTCAAGGACAATCTGACCCAGTGGCAGGCATTAAGAACAACTATATAGAAATAGCCAATGTTCTCGCCGATGGTCTGGTCAACGTACGTTGATCATATAGAGGTGCCAGTAGTAAACTGAGATAATTTCATAACCAATTAAGAACTCCTTGTAGTAGCCTGAACTAAGTTTTGCAACTTTGTATCTGACATGTCTGTTTATAATAATTGCCTCTGCGATCTCAGTCTATCCCGTGTTGCTGCTCTGCTTATAACCATTAACTGCAATAGACAGTGTTTGACACGGAAATCTGTGGCAGTGAAACAACAATTTATATTGTTTACTTCCAACTACTTATATCAAATATCATCCCACCTCAACTGTCCAATTACATCTGAGTTAGAAAAAATTATTTTGTCAGAATTCGCCTAATTTATTAGCCTAATTAACAAAGGGAGACAGACCCAAAGAAGTTAACACAACTAAAGACCCTGTTGATCAAACCTACCAAATAATAATTGTTGTCCCACACATATTACAGTTACATATTTTCCCTCCTGTCCACACTCCTGCACAAATCTTTGGATCTGAGCCAATACAGGTTTTAAGATATCTATATGATGCAAACACCATCTGTAATGCCAATGATTCATCTTGCACATCTAGACTAAATTTAGCCTAAATGTAACCTCATCTGTATGTTATATCAGGATGCAGCTAGCAGTCTATATTCATGTAGCCTGGACATATTTCTCTACTCATGCATATGCTTCCTCCATCTGTAAATTGCTCATATTGCCAATTGGTACATCTGGACATATTTTCTCTTCCATCTGCACACCGATCTGCATAACTAGTGATGCACACTCATGGAGCCACCGACAGTGATAGTTGTTAAAAATTATATGCTGCTTTATTTCTCTCTCCAATTGTCCAAATAATTTAGATACTTTTCTCTGTGGGACTTTTTTCCTCAAAGAAATTATTTAAACTTGATAAGTAAATTTGCCTTCACATGTTTTCAATCTTTCGTGAATCAATAATGTAGAAGTGCAACATTTGATTATTTGTTGTTGTGTCTTGTCACACCTGAGCAATTACAGTACATTATTTAGTTACAGTCTAAACTAAATACCTTCTCAAATCAGTCCATGTCAGAAATTTTTTAGAAGAAGACATTTCTGATTAGGAAGAAGCAGTACGTCGTATGAATGTACAGGCAACTTATTTACAATATTTGACTGGTGATGCTAAATTATTATTCAATTTAATGGCATGGTTAAATAAAGTCCAATTTATTCTGACCACTGGCATTAATAAACACTTACATGTGCTTTTAGTCTATTTGTCTAATTGATGGACCCACAATGAGCATGCAAAAAGATATGTTTAGTGCTGCATCATGACAAGACTGTGCTGGAATTCCTAAAATCAACAAGGCAAAATGGATAAGAACATGGGTGAGGAGCGACAGTTTAGCTTCGACTTCTACAAGTGTTAAATATTTGTATCATATATATTTGGAAGAGGACTTGTATCATCTTTACAGTCTCAAGTTTCAATTTGATTGTTTGGTGCCAATTTAAGTTTAAATGCCATCGCACTCACCTGACCAAACCAACCAGATTAAATATATAAACACTTTATGTTTTGATGTTTAATGAACTAAATTACAGCAGTTAGGAGGCTGTGTGTCCCTTGCTATGAAAAGTAAAAATTTATACAGACTGCCCATCATTATAATCAAATTCACTGATGTTCTCATGATGTTTAAATATTATTGACTGTACATTTAAAGAGTTGGTTCACACAGGAACTACTTTCTACCAAAGACGGCCAAAAATGTTTTAATGGGGATTATAGGGACTATTAGTGGCCTCACTGTAAGCTCTGTGGATTAGTAATGAGGATAATAATTTTGTAAATAGATGCTGTTGGATTTTTTTTTTTTTTTTTTGCTTTTAGCAGCACTGTATTGAGGCAGAAACCAAAGAGACACATATCTATTATCTGGCATTTTGAAATGATCTGCATCAGCCGATGCCAGGTCTCACAAAGCCGATAAAGAAATTCAGTGTGGCTGCAACAACTTTGAAAAAACAACTAAATTACAAATATTAAGACTGATATTGCAATTTGCGATATTCTCAGGAATAATCATTTTTAGAGCAACAGTTTTTAACTTAATTTTTTTTAACTTAAAATGGACAGACATTGACTTTCTGAAAATTGAAAGTTGCAGTGGGCCATATTATGTTATTATATATTTTCCATGTCTGTGAAGCAACCCCCACACAATTTATTTTAACCAACGGTCTGTGTGTGCTACATGTGGCTGCACAGATTCCTCCAGAAACCTACCGTAGCTTCATTGCAAACCCCGCACTTCACCACGTGTTGGTGGATCTTTCCCTCCACAGAGATCAGGCTCTGACACACCCTGCAGCTGATAACAGGGGCGCTGCCACTCTCCGGGGAGGTGAGAGGAGAGTAGGGCGGAGGGTCCTCCCCTAGGAGCACTGAAGGCTGAGTGGGGCTAGGGAACGGAGGGAAGTCTGCACAGGGAGGGAGACAAGGAAGGGAAAGAATGATAAATACAAAAGTAATACGAACAGTGGCAAATGAATGGATTGTTGAGGGAACAACACAGTCACAAGAGCTGCGCAATGGACTGAGAAAAAGAGCCTCAATTCTCATGACAAGAAGCCCATTAAGTTACGATTAACAAGATAATAAGATTTGGTCTCGAGTTCAACTGAAAGGAGCTTTAGAAGAAAAACACTCCTGGAATGTGGAGCGGGTTAGTTACAACAAATAAGAGTGTTAGTATGTGTAAGAGACATGAAGAAATGAGAGAAATAATGATTAAGTAAATGGGACAGTTTCATCTATCGGATGCAGCATACAGCACTATAAGGTAGTAAAAAGTATCAATACTTCAATATCACGTTTAAAACAATACTAATGTTCAATAGTATCGAAGAACGTCAGTTCTAAGGCTCCAAGTAACAAATACGTTCATTGTTGATTCATTTGTTGATTAGTTTCTTATTTAATTAATTAGCTATTTGATCCATAAAAAAAAAAACAAGGTCCAAGGTTACATCCTTAAATGTCTTGTTTTGTCCACATCCCAAAGATATTCAGTTTATTATCATAGAGGACTAAAGAAACCATGACATTTTTTTATATTTAAGAAGCAAGAATCTGAGAACTTTAATGTTTCTGTCCTTTAATTGCATCTGAATTTATAAAAATTCAACTTTTAAAAAGTTATATACAAGTAAAGGACAGTGTGCAAGAGTTGTTGCTTCTCTTGCCCATGGATTTTCCTTCTACATGCTTGTCTAGAAGCATAAGACTTTACTTTGACTTTTATTTCTTAAAATGTCTCAAACCGGTTAATTGATTATCCAAATAGTTGGCGATAAATTTAGTGGGTGACAAGTAATCAATTAATTGGAGCAGCTATGATCAGTTCAGTCTTTATTTTTTATTTTCTTTATCTTTTTATCTGTAATCTGGCTTGCAGCCTGGTAAAAAAACAGACAGTGTTCAGTTATTTTTTCTGTAATACCACCATGTGCAGGGTATACATTTTAAAAAAGAAAAAAGTAAAGTGTAAAGCTAATTCTTCTTTTTGCCATGGTATCGAAATAAGTATCAAGTATTTTTTTTATATTAGTGTATAACTCTGGTATAGTGACAACCCTACAGTACTACCTGCTGTACATTTCTATCGAACAGGGTGAATGACAGTGTTTAACACAATAAGGAGCCATATCTCATGCTTTTTCCAATACTGGATTTAGACACGGTCCCGTCTTACGTGAGCTGCCATTGGCTGCAGTCTCTCTTGCAGCATCCCTCAGCAACCTCCATACTGGCTGTCTCATGTGTCAATCATATCAGGTGTTCCTCAGATGCTAGCTAGCTCAATGGTACAGTTATCTAGCTTGTGAGTGCAGTGCGCAACATTCAGTTGTTGAAATGCATGCAACAATATGTATTAGGAAGCATGAATAAAACGTTTCTCAGTGATAATACCAGTGAGCTGCAGACCTGAGGCTTTGCCGATAGTTTGCCGGTGCTAAGAAGGGCTAGCTAGCCGGCTAACTGAACGGTTGCTAGGTTAGCTAGTTGGCAAATTCCCTCAGCCTCAGTCCCACGTCGTGATTGTTTAACTACACAGTTTATCCCCAGGACATGTTAATAAAAGAAATACTCATTATATCCTGCACAGACACGGTCACGACAGGCTGTTTCTTTGTCACTGTCACCGCTGAGCTAGCAGGCTGAGCAGAATGCTCAGTCAGAGGAGGCTAACGTAAGCTAGGCTAGCTGAAGGTGGAGGAGAGAGCTCCATGGATACTCACTCTGTGGTTTGTTGGGCACACAGTAAGGTGCTGCACCGGGAGACACCCCGCCGTTACCGCTGCCGAGAGCACCATCTCCCAGATCTGATAGTAACGGGGACCTCTCGCCGTCCGCCATACCGAGAGCGAGGCGTGGAAGGGGGGAGAGTGGGAGCGTGAATGCAGACTGATACGGTGTTGTATTGTTGTGTCGGAAATGCAGGCGTCACATGATCACACCACCACCGCCGCCGCCGCCGCTGCTGCTGCGGTAACGATGCTCGGAGGTGTGGCACCGACTGCACAGTGCACACACCCAGCAGGGATGCCCTCATACACTAACTACTACACTAATTTAAAAATATGTTTTTTTAATTATTTTTTAACAACACTACTTCATGTGTATAACTTTGCTGTACTGTAGTGACAATATGCAACTTTTATCTCAACCCTTCACAAAACCTATGATTTTTTTTTCTTGCATTCACCCTCATGCCAGTTGAGACTCAGGTTTAGTTTTTATAGCCCACAAAACACTGCTGAGTTTCACAGAAAAACTGTGCTGCACAATCTCCCAAACAAGTGAATGAAGTGAATGGTGACCAGTTTTCAAAATGTACAAAAACAACAGAAAAATGCCTCCATACTGCTTGTCTGGTGTAATCCAAGTCTCCTAAAGCCCAAACATGCTAAATTGACTTCAATTCACACCAAGTTTGTAGTCTAAATCTTCACGGTATGAGCTTGGAGCCACATCCATGTGCATGTGCACGGTCTGAACTGGGTATGTGTGGTGTGGCAGTGTGCAAACAGTATGTCAGGACTTAATCTGACTCAGTGGATGCACGCTGCTGGTATATGCCCTGCCACTGGTCACTTGCTTCTGCTAGTCCCCGGTAAACAAGAACTTCAACCTGCAATCCACACAGTGAAAACGGCAAATAAGTGCCTGGGACACTAATGGTATGAATGTCAACAAACTAACGGCTGTTACCTTTTCTTTTGCAGTGATGTTGTTGTTTTAATGCCAGAGCTTGCCTCAGTGCGCAAATGTTCCACCAAAACAAGTTCTCCCTTGACAATATTTTGCAGCAGCACCATCACTGCATCCTGGATTTAGCGCTGCCCAAGGCGATTGTGATTGGTTTAAAGAAATGCAAACAAGGCAGGGCATTTTTTTTCCCTATAGCAGAATGTGTATGACTTGAGCCAGACCTTTCTCCAGCGCTGAGCACTGTGGAGAGAGGTCTGACTATGTGAGACCACACCAGATGAGCAATGTGGTGGCATTTTATGTTTTGAGTTTTTTGGGGGGTTGTTTTTCACATTTGGAAACTGGTCACCACTCACTTCCTTCCACTTCCGTTTGGGAGACTTGGCACCCCTGTTTTCCTGTGAAACTCCAGCAGTGTTTTGCAGACTAAGAAAATAAGCCTGACCTTAAGTCGACATGAGGGTGAGTAAAAAATTAATGAATTTTCATTTTTGGGTGAACTATCCCTTTAAAATTTTAACAACCAGACTTTAAAGATGTCTGCTTTTCCTTTTAACACTGGGCAGCCTCACTGAATCAGGCAGAGGTAAGGGTACTTAAAGGGACAGTTCACCCCAAATGAAAAATGCATATTTTCCCCTGGCCTGTAGTGATATTCATCCATTTAAATTTTTGCAGTTTTGGAGATATTTGCATAGAGAGGTCTGCCCTCTGTCCAGTGTAATGGGAGTAGATGGCACTTGGCTTGTGGTGCTCAAAGCACCAAAAAATGCATTTGAAAACCCACTGACCTTGTTATTAGAAGTGTCATTTAGGAACTACTTTTTCTCAGCAGCAGAATTGTCTGGAACTACTTTAGAATCTACTGGGACTACTGAACTTTCCATAAACAAAGTAGCTCGTATGTGAAACTGGTCAAAACCAGGTGTGTGGATTGTCTAGAGTAACTGGGTTATGATTTCTGGAAAGAGACAATGCGACTGAATTTTTCAAATGTAATTTTTTTGTGCTTTGAGCACCACACGCCAAGTGCCATTTAGTCCCATTATATTGGAGCGACAGCAGACATTTCTATAGCATATATCTCCAAAACTCTGGAACTCACACCAAAAACAGATAGGTAGCACTACTGACCAGGGCAAAATGTGTATTTTTGATTTGGGGACAAATTGTCCCTTTAAATGTGGGGTTACTTTTGTGTCGTTAGTATGCACTCAAGATAAAATAATCAGATTATTACTGCATGATACTGTACATTTTAATCACATATTTATAATATTCCTACATTTTACTTACTCAGATATTAAGATGTTGCTGCCCTGAAACAATTAAAAGGAGAATAGTATATCTTTACAGAAGCAATACCTGATAGTATATCTTAACACAATGCTTACTTGTGTGGCCATGCTGAAAAAGCTGGTCACCTGTAGTGGATTGATCACTGCCATCAACTCTTATTTTGCAAAAAAAAACTTGCCTCAAATTGCTCATTTATGAAGACTAAGTATTTTTGAATTCAACTTAATTTGTGGTGTCCATATAGGCACTGAAATGACCAGTACCTATACAATGGAAACTTCAAAGCAATCTTTTGTGCAAAGCAGTCCAAAGTTCAGCTGACACTAATGAAGTCTCAGTAGTGAGCGAGCCAAATCAAGTGGGCATCTTCCCAAAGAAAAGGCACAATTAGTCACCACTAACTCTTTCGACATACATATTGGCATGTGAGTATTGGGATGAGTGGGACAAGCTGATTGCAATCTGCAAGTTCACTGCTGGATGTCACTAAATCCTAAAAACTTGGTCTTTAAATACTGCCCACTATTTTAAATATCAGTTTGCTATGGCAAGTATTATGTGCATTATGATTATACCATTCATAATAAAGGTGTCAACCTAAAATAACAGATGAAGTTTACCTGGGTTTACCTCTACAACTATATAGGGTTATCCGATTATAAAGCAGTCACACAATTTTAATACTCATAGAATCAGTGTGGGGACAGGGAGATATTGTAACATGCGGCCGTTGTATCACACTGAATTCCTGTCCTCCACATTTTTTGAGCATCTGTACTTTACTTGAGTATTTGTTTTTTTGGAAACTTCTGACTTTCACTCCACTACATTTCAAAGACAGATATTGTACTTTTGACTCCACTACATTTCTAGGAAGGTTGTTGTTACTTTTCGACTAATCTTTGAAGTCAGCTGTTGGTGTTTTTTCTTTTCTAAAATGCAATTGGTCACATGCTGTGTTCCTCACAGAAGGAAACCAATCACAGCAGCTCCTCTCAAATGGGATTGATGTAAAAGTGGAAATGCGTCATCCAGGCGCTCTCTGTAACAAGAACAAGCAAGTTCTCCCTCTTTCATTCAAACAAAAAGCGGTAATGGTGACGGCAGGAGAAAGACAAAATGAAATCTCAAGATGTTATTATAATTATTAATTATTCCAGGTAGCATTTAAAGTTGGATTGTTTTAATTGGGATGAAAAATACCACATAATTCATGTATATACTGCCTCTGAAGACAGAAAGAAATCTCAGTTATTTAACAGACTTGGAGAACTCCTTACAGTCAGCTTCAATCTAATTTCATGATGTGATTTTAATACAGTTACATCAGAAAATGACAACAGCTGTCCTTTTTGTTTTTGATTGTATTTCTATTCTAAATGTTTTATAGGTGTTTCTATAGGCTTTGTGTAGCAGAGTGGTTCTACAAGCATCAGTGCATCATTAGATGGTTTCAGAGAGTTACAAGGTTCTGTAAATGCATCATGAAAACAATACAGCATGTATTGATATTAGAAAATGTACTTTGTAATTTGTACTTTTGAATACTTCAGTATTTTAAAAACATATACTTTTCAGTACTAGTATTTTTAAAAGCAAGAACCCTAGTACTTTAACTAAAGTAAAATTTTGACTGAGCAACTTTCACTTGTAGTTGAGTAATGTTTGACCAGGAGTATCTATACGTGGACTCAAGTACTGGGGTTGAGTACTTTGTCCACCACTGGTTATTTGTTAAAAATTAACATGAGTAAAGTATGCTAATATATGTGTTCCTACCTAGCATATGAGAGTTTATGACGATTGCAAGATTGGGGGCAATTGTAATACAGTGTTAGAATTGTGCTGACATACTTTTTTGTCAGAAAACAAAATCTCAATGTAAAAATACTTTTAACCCTAATAATTTAAATGTAGTTATCACTGGACTAGTTGCTGGGTCTGCAAACATAGAAATCGACTTTTTTCTTTGAATACATACAGTGTATGAAACTGACACCATATACAAAAAAATACAAAGAGTTTTTAACAGGTTATGAAACAGTCTTGATTTATTAGTGATACCACTATATGACCTACATAAGTATACAATTGCTCCCAATGTCCCCTATAAATCAACACTGAAAAAAATGACAGAAAACAAAAGAAAAAACAAAAAGATTATGCATGTTGATCATTTCTCTTTCTTTGACTTTTAAATACTATGGTTGTACTGTTAAATCTTCTGAACACTTGTCAGGTGTTGTAATTTATTCTCTCTTATTGCATGTTGATAAAATCCATGTCTCGATTCATCAGTAGAGTCACCTCCAGTTCCTCCCTCTCACTGAAGAACTGAGCTTTCCCCCGGCGGCTGTGGACTGGATGTGGGAGATGAAGACCCAGTTTACTGAAGAGAGGACAGAAGATATGGTACAGAGACGGTGGAGGCATAAGGGAGAGTGTGTACATATAAGAGAGGAGGATGTAACAGCGGTGTGAAACAGCAATCAAAGCTCAGATCATGATGTGAACCTCTGATTAAAAGGAAATGTCTGGAAGTTAGAGCTTTCGGTCTGAACTGCTGCTGCCCTGTCTTTAGAGGATTCAAAAATGAAAGAGAACATTTTCAAAGCATCCCTTACTATTTTGGTGTCCGTAGATCAAGGAACTTTTCTGTTACATCCAGGACCACATCTGTTGTTTTCGTGTCAGGGAGTTTGATTTTCACCTAAGGGTGGGAAAAAGTCAGTTTCTTTAATACTGTACACTGTGTACACTTTAATCTTCACCTTTATTCAGACAGGACACAACTGTTTCACATGTATTGTGTTATCCAGGTTATGTGATTTTCTCTCTGTCGTTAATATTCGGTGCCTTTTCACTTTTTATGCGGGGTCTGATAAAAGTCTGAAAAACTGTCAAAGGCTGTAAAAGAACAGAAATTTCTCATCAATGGAAGGCATTGAAGAAAGATTTGCAAAACACTGTAAAACTCAGAATTTCAAGGTCACTATCTCCACAGAAAGAAATCATCTTTTGAATCAAAGTCAACAAACTAAATTTGGAAAATATTTTTTAAATGTTTTGCTGATGTATTATCTTTACTGAGATATTTTACTTTTCTTCTGAGATAAAATTGAACTTGAAAGTGAATATTGGTTAATAATTTGATGACAAATTGGATTCACCACTCACTGTCAACAATTTTTGAAGAGTCAAGTTTATCTAAAGAAGAAAAGTAAATTATCATAAGAAAAAGGTTTTATTTTTTAACATTTTTTCTTTACAGTCTATAATTTATTTGTCCACAAAAAGTTTCAAAATGTTTGTTGAGTCTGACTTGTATGGAAGCCCTGAGAGGCAATCTAATTTCTAAATTGTCCTATCACTAAATAGTTTGCTCTCACATATGGGTGAAAAAAGGGGTTTAGTGAAAAAAGGATTTTGGCAAGACAGCCTTTATAAGTTACCTGTCACCTGTTTTGGCAGGTAATTTTTTTTGTCAGGATAATTCTTCTAAAGCCAGTGTGTGACAGAAAAGTGTGTGATAGAAAAACGATTCTGTCAAAAAAAACCCCTCTGTTTTTAAGTCATAAATACAGGATGGAAAACCAGACCTTACACCAGAATAAGAAAATAGATGATGAGAATACATTCATCATTTACTTCTCAGAGCTTCTATAGAACAGCCCACACATTCTTTATCTATTCTGTTATCTTGCCTGATTTTATGTCTCTTGCTACGAATCAAAAAGGAACATTGAGTGAAGTTTAAAAATCCTGTGACGGTCGATAAATTACCAGCATGGCTTCACAGCACATGGAGGACGGGTCCTTTCTGCTCAAGCCCAAGAACACATCCTCTGTCCCCACACTCTGCTTCAGGATTATTTCATACCTGAAAACAAAAGCACAAAAATTAAACACACACTTATGCAGAGATAGACGATAATCAATACAGTATTCATCTCTCTAAAAAGCATTGAGACAACATCAACAGGACAAACAGTGAACAGAAAGAAGCAGGCGTAAGTGAGCGTCAGCTGAAGTCACTGGAGAGTTGAAAATGTAGTATCCAGATGTGATAAACACTTTTCCCTCATATTTCTATAATTAATCTATAGGAGAAGGGTTCTTAATTAGAAAGTTGTGAGTTAAACCTTAACATGGGGCATTGAGGCTTTTTGGTTTAAAGGCTCAAATAAACTCAGGAAGTGAGAATGAGGGCTTTTTGAATCCAGTGGAAAGTATGGTAAATGAATTTTAAAAATGACTGAAGAGGAGAACTCTGCTTTTCACAGTGTTTGAACACTAATGTGAAGCCTTCTGCCTGTAACTTATGCAGGATTTTTATTCAAATTGATCTTTTGAGAGCTTAATCATAAAAGTTGTTCAACTCTGCTTTCTTCAGCTAAGAAATATCTGAAAAAATAAGTAGTTTCTATCTTAATCATTCATGCTTTTATTTCATCAAATAACTCAAATTCCCTTTGTTCTGGTCTTCGTCAAAAAGCCATCTCTTGCTACCAAATTGTTCAAAATGCAGCCACTGGGCTTTTAGTCAACTCCAGAAGCGGAGACCACATTACTGCCATCCTTGTTTCTCTTCACTGGCTGCCTGTAGGTTTTAGAATTGATTTTAAGATTCTTTTGCTGACTTTTAAAGCTCTGCAGGGCCTAGGACACAATATATTTCTAACTTAGTTGCCCTCATGAACTGGTATGCAACTCAAGATCAGCCTTAGGAGTAACAGATTACATGTAAACTGTATTCAATTGCAGTTACAGATAAAAAAGATATAATCAGATTACAAATACATCGAGATTTACAAATACGATTTAGGTTCAATCAACATTTTCACGATTTTTTTGACATTTCATGGTCCAAACAACTGACAAATGACAAAATAATCACTCGACTGGTCAATGATGAAAACAATCGTTCGTTGCAGCCCTAAACACACTATATTAGGCCAAACAGTTTCACTATATTTTGTACTGAGGTAATCCAAAAGTAATGTTGTCTTTGCTTTTACAAATAACCTGTACCAATAATCCTGCCTTCTTTTAATTCTTTAATGTTTTACTTGTAAGCTCTGTTTGAAAAGAACTTTATAACTATATTTTGAAAGGTGCTATATAAAAAAGAAAAAGTTTTACTCAGGTTGTGGACGCAGATCAGCAAGGTCATCATACTGAGAGCCCTCAGCCACCTCTTCCTCGCTCCAGATATCTTTGGTGTTCTTCTTCACATAGGCAGCTGACACTAAATACACACACACACACACACACACACACACACACACACACAGAAATTCTGTTTGTACCTTTCTTCGGCCATCTGAGTTACTATAACGACTTAAGAGATATTTTTTGCATATATTTGCAAGAAATATAAAGCACCACCTTGTTCATCTTGTTTGGGTGGAGGCCCAACGTGTCCAGGACCCAGCCGTGCACAAGCTGTCACACTCTGTTAAGATTAAGTGATGTTACTGCAAGCCAAGGGTGAGTTTGGGCCAGTGGTGGAAAATAATAAGGTAAATTTACTCAAATGCTGTCCTTAAAGGTATAATCTGCAACACTTTCCTTAAAAAAACAATGTGTAGATGCATATTGCACAACCCCCTTCAGTCATCTCTTATAGCCCAGTAGAAGTGTGTGGTGGTGTCTGTATGTATCTCTGGTATTTGACATCCTAATACATTTACGAACATCTCGGACAAATCCTACTGACTCTCTCTTTGAGTACTATTATGAGGTACTTCTACTTTAACTAAACTAAATGAGCGATGAAAATCAGGGCAGACTAAATGGGGATCAGTTCACCTCTGACTTTACAGTATCTTACTTTAAACTCGTCTTCTTCGTCATCCTCCTGCTGCTCAGTTGATAACAGGTCAGACAGAGCCCGTAGGTTCTGAACGGAAGATACTTCAAGACACTCCATTCAGAACAGGAACAAACTTACGATGTTTGTAATTATAAACAAATCAACAACGAGCTTTAGTACTCCCTTGAAACCACAGCAAGAGAATACTTAGTTACTTAATAAACAAAAACTAGCGTTAGCCTCAATAACATAGCACTCTTGCTAACCAAACGTGAGAACTGTTGCTGTTGACGCTTTCCGTTTCCCTGGAGACGACCAGGCTTTCTGGCTGCCATGGGAACCAGTGACATCACATATAGGGAAAAAAAAACGTCGGACAAATGAATGAATGAATGAATGCATGTGATAAATGAAAACTAGAGAGGCAGATCATTTTAAAATAAGGCCTTTAACCTAAATACGGACGTTACAGAGACGTTACTGGCAGGAGACAAAGTGTAGTAAGCACAAGCCAATAATAACCCGGTAAAAAAAAAAAAAAAACGACGCAAAACAACAAATCACCTTAAAAAAAATACACCATTTAAGTAAAAATTGCTATTTAAAAATATAAGTGTATGTGCATAGTATGACTGCAAACAAAGTCCATCTCAAAGTATTAAATACTGATGCATTTTAATAATGGAGGTGGTTTAAGTCGAGCCTTTTGAGTACTGTATGCCTACTTAATATACAGTTAAATCTATATGTCATGTCTTATAAAAAAAAAAAGATCTTGTTTAGTATTTAAAACTTAATCTGCAAAGTAGCTGTGAAATAAAGGAAGCAGAGCAAAGACTACATTATTTCCCAATCAAATGCAATTTAAAAGAAGATATAAATGTTTATAAAATGGAAATACTTAAATATAAGTACCAAACAGCAACGAGTCCTCATATTTTCCACCATTAGGTGTTATATATAATTAAATAATATCTTAATTCTTAATATACATTTACATTTAATCAATAATCACTTGCAAATAAAAATATATGCTGTTATGTTTTTTCTTTTTTTTGCTTTGTCTCGTTTATCTAGTTTTTAGTCTGGATTATTAGATTATTATATTTATGATCTTTGCTTTAAAACAAGTTTTATTTTATTCTTTGTTTTGTCTTTATATTGGATTTTATCTATAGGTTCTTTCACTGTATTACACTTGCTCAACCTTATTAGTTATTATATTATTATTATTGTTATTAAATAAATCAAATGTATTTTTTTTCATAATTTAAAATATATCTAATATATTAAATTATTCTAAAATTATAAACTGACTACGATAAATGAAAGAAGTTGTGAAATTTTGTGTAAATACGTGGGTCAAAATGTATTATTTATTGTTTCATGCTATTATTATCTTATTATTATAACATAGCAAAACCCTTCGGCTACATCGGTTTGTCATTTATCATTTAAACACTTTTAATCGCACCAACCTGTTTGACAGATAATATGCAAATTAAGTTTTGTGACTGACTGAATGTCAAAGACAGAAATAGCTTGTTTGATGTTTGTGCTTTCAACCGTAGTAAAAACTTTTGTCAAAAGTCAACTGAGAGGTGGCGTGATTATCACTTCGAGTTGTAGTCATGTCCCTCCTCGGCCACCGTAGTAGTGAATGCATGGCCCGCAGGGATCATGTTGAAGGTGACAGGTAGTGCCATGCCGGTGGGAACTCTCAGTTTGTTGCCGATCACCGTCTCTGCTGCTGCCGGAGGAGACGGGGAGAAAGAACCGACTGCCGCTCCGTTACTCCGGGATGAACTGTCTCTGTACACCGCTCCTCAGCAGCAGACAGCCCGGTATGTGGAGCCTGAAGCGGGTCAGCTGGAGGAGACTGTCGCCACCGTCAGGAAGTTTGTAACACCATACACGGATTGGTGTCAGGACACCTACAACAAAATTAAACCCAAAGTTCAGAGTGTCGTCCAGTGTGGGAACGACACTTACACCTACCTGAAGGACCCGCCGAAGGAATTCTATCCCCGGGCGGGAGTCATCGGCTTCGCCGGTGTCCTGGGGCTCTTTCTGGCCAGAGGCTCCCGGATTAAGAAGCTGATCTACCCGGCGGGCCTGATGACCGTGAGCGCCTCCCTCTACTACCCGGAACAGGCTGCGGCCATCGCAAAGTCAACTGGAGACTCCGTGTACGACCGGGCCGTGCGGGGCTACGCTGCCGTGGAGAAGATCCTGTACAACCCGAGCAAACCTGAGAAGGACTCGGAGACTAAACCCTGAGGACCCAAGTGCGCCTCGGCAACAACTCGGCAATAAAAGAAATCAGCATTTCCTCCACGTGTGCTATCTAGACAGGCTCTAACCTGTGTGACTTTCTCATGCCCACTTTTTGCACTAAGCTTCACATGTAACTCAGGCAGGGCATGGCCTGTCACAAGGGCTTTGCTGCTTAAACGATTTACTGCTGCTTCTGATTTGAATGTATATTTATGTAGAGATTTAATAAAAAATCATCTGTCTTACATTTAAAATTTTTATGACATTTTGTTGGTTTTAAACTGTCAAGTGTTAGGACCTTATTTCTGTCTTCAGTAGTGTTAAAACTTAAATTGACATGCATACAAATCAGCAACTAAAAAAATAAATCAAAATAAGTATTCAGCAATCATTTCTATCAGTTGTCAAGGAAAAACGTACTTTTTTTTGCTTCACATGTAACTCAGCCTAGGTATGGCCTGTCACAAGGGCTTCACAATGTTACTTAATTTATTTCTGGTATATATATTTATGTAGAAATCTAATAAAAACCAACTGTCTCATATTAAAATCGTAAGACATTTGTCATTTTTCTAGCAAAACTTTAATTTTTTAAGAAGGGCTGTGCAACTTGACTGATTCACTTCTGCTTCAGATTTGAATGTATATGTATGTAGAGATTAATGAAAAATCAACTCTTACATTTAAAAGCTTCTGACATTTAAAGACATCTGTTGTTTTGAAACTCGTTGACATCCTAATTGTATTTTCAGTAGTGTTAAGACTCACAAGTGAGATGAATACAACTCATATTTATGTATGTAGACATTAATTGAAATAAACTACATGAAAAACAATCTTAAGATATTTGCTGGTGTTGGACTGTCAAATGCTGTTGCCTTAATTCTGTCTTAAGCCCTGTGACAGTTCACTCCTAAATTAAAAATAAAGTTCACACCAGTGTTGAACTGGTAAATAAGTGAAACATGTCTTTGCATTTTGGTTATTTTCCTCCAAACCTGTACTTTAATCGTGGTCAGCACCTCTCCAACACTGGTGTGTGTTCCTCTTTCCTACTCAAACATTAAGGCTGCACTGCAAAGAGTTAACAGCAGTAAATGTGAGCTGTCTAATATGTGACTCTGGAACATTTATTCAAAAAGCCAAATTACATTAGCAATATGACCAAGAGAACCATCTTGCATTATCTGTTACAATAGTATTACCAAGAACAATGTCTGGAAGGCGAGGGTGAACACTGCATGACTGTTTAATGTTTTTATTCTGAGCAGTCAAAAAAAGTATACAAAAATTAAATATGAATCACTTTGCAGAAAACCCCTCAGAGCAGCACCAGCTTCTCATTTAGAGCGATCTGTGCTTGGGTGAGGTTAGACAGGTAGGTCACCATCAACAGGTCCTGCAACGAAGAAAAAGAGTGTTTGATTGTTGTTACAGTCATATCCAGAGTGACAAAAAGTCTAAAGCTCATTCAACAGAGTTAAAAGCAAACAAACATGAAGGACTACATGTTCAGAAAGACAAATGCTCAGTAAGGAAGTATCAGACAAGAGGAGCCAAGAGAGCACTAACAAAGTGTAATTAAATGTTTCCTCTAATCAATGGGAGTGTGCCAATGTGTGGAAAAACAAGCCCGAGTGCAGCAAGTGAACAATGAATGGGAGGCTGAAGGAGATGCACTAAAATCCACTGAGGAAAAACAACCATCGGAAAACAGTTGTTTATATGAGAAATTCTAGTACGTGCAATATTCTAGCTGCTGAGTAGGACTTACATTGATGTTGGAATTGAGCATGTTCTCAAAGTCCTCTGCTGAGATGGTGGGCACCTTGTTGACCAGGTCCATCAGGAAGCGTCCCACGCTGTTGTCCGCTGTCACTTTGCCAGACTGAGACAGATCGAACAGCATTACTTTTATAGCCTCTATAAGTGTTAAACTGATAACCGTACAAATGATCTCTAGAGACACAACAGATTGATACGAAGTGGAACAGCAGGAGGAGAACCAGGAAAAATACAAGCTGGAGGTCTGTCTTTTGTTACTCTGTACTAGGGGTGTAACAAACAGTACACAAAATTCATAGTTTGGTACTTAACTTGGTTTTCAGGTTATGGTTCGGTACATTTTCAACACAACAGGGAAAACAAAAGACATGTTGAAAATAGTACAAATACTTTACAGTGCTTCGCATCATGATACCAGACTATCAGAGATCCTGCCGCCTGCCAATCATGTTGGGATTCATACATGCAAAATAGTTTCTTCAATGATGGCGAGAGAGTTTTCATGGACATGTCTTATCAGAAACAACACTCTTCAGTAGTAAACACAGAATGACAGCACCCCAATATGAAGAGCATCCTAAAGACTCTGGATTGTTTCTACAAAGCAGGTGTTTTTAAACTCTCAGATTGTCCTCGGTCTCCAACAAGTGAAACTGACTTGTGAGTCTATACAGCGCTTCCATCTTTTATTCTTCAGACTGAATATGATCACATCCCAACTCTTGTAAAGCATTAGTCATTGCTTTAGTCTGAATCTACAGCAAGAGGCTGCCAGACCAATGTGACAAGAAACTGTGTGGCTGCAATATTAAATTATGTGCTTCTACAGACAAACTTGACTTCAGTTTAACAAAGTCAACACACAGTTTGACACTAATTTATGTTCATTTTAAATGTAACTGGGACTTAACTGTAACTGGGAGCTGCGACATGAGCTTGACAACCAGGACAGCGCTGACTACCATGCTACTGTTGATACACAACAGCTGGTGCACTGCCAAAATGCCCTGGGTAAAACTCCTGTTCTAGAATTTGTTCCACATGTGCGAGTAGTAGATATAAATAGACTTTTTTCCCCACAGTTTGGGTCACAGGACATGACAAACAAAGTTTTAACCTTACACTCCTATTCTGACTGGAGTCACACCATCATTCCAATTGCTTTTAACACTCACCAGCACATCCTCAATGTAAGCAAGCACAGTAGTCAGCATGTCCTGTATCCTGGCTGCAGAGCCAGCCACCTGGGACAGATCAGAGGTCAGCCCCTTGGTGCGACTTGGAGTGACACGTGTCCTCTGTAGAAGGTCCACTGTAACAAACAGGTGGATCGTTAGTGTACGGTATGACAACTAAGACGCAAGTACTGAGTCAGAATTAGAAAGAGTTAGTTATATTTGCTGTAAAATATACAACAAGCAATAACCAAGTTGACTTTCCATTGACATGAACACCATGAAGTCATTTTAGACACTGATTAAAATATTTTTCCCTATGACAAACTGGAAAAAAAATTCATGATCACATATATTTAGTCATTAAGTATTTATTTCTCAACTGTCATCTTGATTTATTCTTTGTATCCTTACCGCCTATCCTCTCAGTGTCATAGTAGACATACTTGACAGTCAAGGGGGTGAACATCACACCGACTGTCTTTCCTGGCACACCCATCTGTGCACTGTGTAGCAGATAAAAAAGTTTAGTCAAACACACACTCTCGGTCTAGTAGCTGATCGCATAAAAAGTCAACGACAGGGTGATCAGCCGACCTGACGTAAGCACGGATGTTCATCTTGCCACTCTGCAATGCTGTGTCCATGGTCAGGTGAATGGGGTTGGAGGCCTCACGGCTGTAGTACTCGTGGATAAGCACTGAGTGTTCTGTGATGTCAAAGCCTGTGGCATACCTGTGAGGACAGATCTCAGTGTGATGAGAAAAAAAGATTTCCAATTCAATCTTTTAAATTCTAAATTTAATCGACTGACGCACCATCCAATGATGACCTCGGTGGGTGACACCCTCTTGTGGAGCTCGTACATATTCTTAGCAAACTCCATGTCCACGGCAACCTGTTGGCAAAGAGAATGTATGTTCTCTCATTTACAGTGCAACATGAGGCATCCATCTAGGTTTAAAAATGGACAGATGTTCAATTTCTTCAAAATGTATTATCTGTAAAGAACTAGTGTTCTCTCTCATTTATACGATAACTACCACCCCCTTATAAAACTTCCCACAAGGATGACTCAGTTGTGAAAGAGACCTGTGGGAATTATACAGGTTTTGTGCAGATGATACAAAATGTCCAATGGTAAATGTCACTATCTTGCAGGACTTTTTCAAAGATTTTTTTTATGCAATTCCAAGTGATAACCAATAAACATCAGGGCTGACAGTGGAAAACTTATACTATATTAAACTGAAATTATGGCTGATAAATATCAACTATAATATGTGATGTGACATAAATCACACCGTTTAAAATTGGATTCTTAGTTAAAATGCTCTATAATAACCAAAGCAAGTTTGTGATCTCTTCTGAATGCACTTTACTTTAAGAAATGAATCAACATTTAAAGAAATATAAGAATCCTTGTTTTTGTCCCAATGGTGATGTCACTTAGATCTGGTTTGGTTAAAGTTATGGAATATCAAAAACACCCACCGTTGATCATAACTAACTATATCAACAAAATGTTCAATAAGAGTAAATTTATTGAAAAATTAATTAATTTCTTATCTACCTCTTTTGTCCATATAGTGTTTGTTTTATGTGTAAATAATATGATTTAGCCGCAGTAGCATTTTCCACAATAATGAAGCTCATTCATTAACCCAACGTCATTATGAGAATAAAATGGTATTACGACATACCTCATCCTCAGACTCATTGTGGGGGACAGAGAAGCAGTTGGTCACCTCAATAGAGTGCTTGTCAATAGTACCTGAGGACAAACGTTAAAAAAGAGGCATTGTTATTTAGCTAACCGTCCTCCTGTTGTTAGCTAGAGCTAGCTAACAAAAGGGGCTCGAATCATCAACACTGGCTATAACAACATCCTGTTGGCTACGTTTCCCATTAGTACAAAAGTAATAAGAAAACGTGAGATGCGTTGATACATAGTTTAACTACATCTATATACATCTGTATTATCGTTTGAACGGACAGCCAGCTGTTACGAGTGATGATGCTAACTGTTTTGGGTAGCTAACAGTGAGGCTAATGCTAACCAGATGTAGGTTAGGTGGTCGTTTCTAGAAGGGAACCCCAGACCGGAGAAGCTATCACGCGAGTGATGGATAATAAAGAATTCACGATATTTCTCTTACCAAACCCAAGTGTTTCCTGTCATTAAACCTACCCAGATTTTAACCACTGCGTTGTAACACTGTGAAACAGAATTAGTTTGTAAGAACTGTATTTTCAAGACACAACGCACCCAAATCTCGCAAGAGTTATGCAAATCTAAGGTTCCCTTCCAAACCCGACCGTCAGCCAGCTACTACTGGATTGAAGTGAACCAGCATGCGTTAGCAGGGAAGCTAAAGTCTGCCAGCTAGCCATCACCTGTCTCGTCAGAAGGCGGTCCACCCAGCAGAAGATAAATATGTCAAGTTTGTACTCACCCAACAAGGTTCCGATCACACGACTCGCTCCCTCATTTCTCCGCTCGTACGAGTCGCAGATAGAAGCGAGAACGACGGGGTGAATTTTCACCACTGGCCCGTACACCGACATCTTGGAAGAAGAGGCCCGATCACCGGCTCCACTGAAAACATATACTGCCACCTAGAGGCCGGCGGCCGAATAACGGTTAATGAATATGACGCTAATTATAATCAAGTGACTGATACCATTGATAATACAAAGCAGCGTATGATTGGATCTGATATCATTAATAAAAAGGGGTCTACACATTTTGTTCATCAGCTTGTAAGGAGTATGGTCTGATATTTTCGTTTTTGGAGAGCCAAAAATACAGATACATTTTCATTCAAAGGAAATAATATATTAAAAAGAAAATCAAACTGAGCTATATTATACTATTATTACTATCATGAATTTATGTTAACTTTAAATATGAGATATTTATGTTATTATACTATCATAACGTCAAAAAAGGCCTCTCGTCTCCATATTCACATCTGTGTGCAGATGCTGTGCGTCTGACAGTGTGTGCAGAGGAGGGAGATGCCTGCTGTCCCTTCTGTTGTGGAAATGAGAAGTGTGTGAGGCGGGCAGGGTTGATAGGGGCTGGGCTCATGACAGCATCCTCCGCCGCTCAGTGGCTCCACACCTGACTGACTCCATCAGATGCACAGATGATGGAGCTCTCCGTGCCGCTGCCGGGTTATCCTGTTGCCACCATTTCGTATGTCCACCGCACACCGACACATGTTCTACAGATGCCGAAATAACAATTTTTCTTGTTTGTTTTTTTGTGAGTGATTATTCAGTGGACGGGCTGTTCGCGTTTTATTTATGGTGAACGCTGAGGTCGGATCGAGGTGGTCTTTTGTTTTCCTGGAAAAAATCGCACCGGAGCGGACTGATGCTGCGTCGCTGGTAAACACCAGAAATGGGTGTCATTGAACCAATCGCGGTTCGTTTTTGGACCAGATTTTCGTTTTTCTCATGAATAGACATCTGTCCGTTCCAGCTCTGATACATCTACAAGTTGCTCCACTGAGCAGGTAAGATTTTTCTGACATCAATCCTCAAGCTTAGCCTGTCGGTTTGTGGAGCCTATTGGCTGCCTAACAGACACCCTTTAACAGAGGCTATTTCTGATCCATCCATCAGGCGTAGTGCGTCATCTTGATTGTCACCATCGGTCTCCTCTTGCGTCCACCCGCCAGTTGTCCAAATGGACGCACATCAGCCAAGGCTACAGAGGACTAGGACTCCATTTTATTTCAGAGACACACCACGTCTCACAGTCCACATGCATATTTAACTCAGTTTCTTACTTATGTGGGACTTATGTAAGAAATCACAGCAGGCCTGTAGCATAAATCTACCACGTTTAACGGAGCTGTGAGTGCACTTCTACAACAAACACACTCATGCATGAACCACACAGTCCAAAAAATGTCCAGATTCTCTAATTTCAGTTTCTCAAGTGTGATTATTTTCTGTTTTTTCTATGACAGCAAACCGAGTTGGATTGTGGACAAAACAAGACATTCAAGGACATCACTTTAGGCTTAAGGAGACTAAACCTTCCTAAACCTTTTATGATATTTTATGCACAAAAAAATAATCTTTAATCTTTTTTTTTTTTTTTTTTAGGCAAAAATGCCCAAATTCTCTGATATGAGCTTCTTAAGTGTGTATATTTCTGTTTCTTTAGTCCACTGTGACAGTAACCTTAATATCTTTGGGTTGTTGACAAAACAAGACACCTGAGAATGTCACCTTGGGCTTTGAGAAACAGTGATCAATATTTTCTGGATGAAACAACAGATCAAATCAATGACATTATTGACAGATTAATCAAAAGTGAAAATAATAGGGTGCTCCCATAGCTCAGCTGGTAGAGAGTTTGCCCCATGTACTGAGGCTGTTGGTCCTCTGCGGTGGTTGCTGGGTCAATTCTCGCCTGTGGCTTATTTGCTGCATGTCAGTCCCCCTCTCTCTACCCTCATTCGTGTCATATCTTCAGCTGTCCCTTATCCAAATAAAGGCAAAAGCCCAAAAAATAATCTTAAAAAAAAAGTGAAAATAATAGTCAGTTGCACCTATCCCAAACAAGCTTTATGAAACACGCAAAACAGTTGAACTGGCTTTAATGTGCATGTGCAACACTGTGCAAGATTAGACTCTTTTGCTGAAAAATAATGCACATTTATTCTCCCTTCATGTCTAATTCGAATGACAAACAGCCAGGGCTGGGTATCAGTTTGAAATACCTTTAAGGTATCGAGCAAAATAACCCACTACCAAGTAGTATTTAACTTCTCCAGTCAAACAATGGCTGCATTTGCTCTTTTTCGTACCCAGATCTTAAAAATGATTATTTGTATGGTTTTGCTTGGAGTCAATCACTGCAAGTGTTCTTTGATTTAATGTGAAATGTGATTGGTCCCCTACCACAGCAGCTACAACCCATAAAGTCTGTGTTGTGGTGAGTGTGGTGTATTTGATGTATATGTATAAAATGCAGACAATTTCATTCACATGATGGGTATTGAATAAAACAGGAAAAAAAGTCAAAGGAAGTACTCTAATGGTATCGGTATCACTTTATGGGTATATGTATTGTTACTGGTATCATCATTTTTAAATGATAATCAACCCTAAACAAAAAAACCCTTAAGATCAACCCTAACATTGTGATTTACTTCCTCATTTTTTTACATATTTTATCTTTAAAAGAGATGAAGTGATGAAACAGGCAGAGACAGGAAGTCAAATCTGTGTGGCATAGAACCTGCAGGCAATTCATAGATTCATATGGACATAATCCCTTTTAATCATCACTTATGACCCATAAGAAGTGTGTATCTGACAGATAGAGGTGCAAAAAACCTCTTATTTCTTTTCAAAAATCATTTGTCAGTGAATTACTGTGACAGATCATTGTGTTCTTCTCTTTTATTCCAGGCTTCAGTCAAGCAAACAAATGGTCCAATCAATAGCCGCTAGACAGAGTCTGCCATAGGGAGGATATCAATAACACACTAATACACTCAAGACACACACGAACGCTCAGGCCATGGCCCTGGAGAACTCGGTCTTCCCCTCTCGCCCAGACTCCCTCTCGCTCCCTGTGGAAGAGAAGGGGGAAGGGGAAGAAGAAGTGGAAGTGGCCACCGAGGCCACCGCCTCCACCGGAGTCTTCAACCTATCGGAGGAGCTGGGCCACGTCGTCACCACAGAGACGGCGCCGTCCCCTCAGGTCAACAGGTTGTTCCAGGCCAAGCTGGCCGAGCGCGAGGCCAAAGCTAATCAGTGCAGGAAGAAGGCCCAGGGGACAGAGAAGGAGAGGGGACGATTTGGGTGGGGTGAGTTACTCTGCATGGCCTATTTAACGATGAAATTAATGTTTCATAAATGTTACGGCTGCTTTCTGTTCACTTCATTCAGGCGTGGAGAAAACTGGATGGTCTCAAGGACATCATGTCTGACTCCTTTAACTCCTCCAGAGACTGGGGGCTGTTGACAGATTCTAGAGTCTGGATCACCCTCCTTCTTCTCTCTGACTCTCTTACAATAGTCATGATTCTCCTCTAATTTGGACCGTGCTGCAGTGCTACATCCCTCAGTGATTTTGACAGTCTTGCACACCTTTTTTCATTAAGCTTCTTCAGTGGCTCTGCTCTTTGTTTGCTCTGGTTTCTTTCCTCTTCACTGTACGTCTTCATTTCTACATAAAAAAAAAAAATCAACCCTAAAACCTAAAAACACTGTTTGGACATTCAAGGTTTTTGGGTAAGGTTACCTGCCAGAAGCACAGAACAGGACAAATTTAATAACTGAGCCAAAATGGACCTTTCAAAGACAAAAACATAAATGACTACATTTACATGAACAAAATATTTAGCCCTTATTCTGAAAAAAGACAATGCTCCTACTAAGCTGTGTACATCCTGCTGTGAATCCACTAATATTACCTTTTACATCCATCCATCTATCCATCCATCCAGTTATAGCTGGAGTTTCTTGAGCCAGGTTGCTTCTTTGCATCGAAATAGTATTTTTCCACTAATGGTGGACTTGTTTGATGGTATGAACACAACCTCCCTCTTTCATTCCGTCAACCAACTTCTCGCAAAGGTCAGCAATGTGATATTTGCATATATTCAACCTACTGAGATCCAGATCTTTCATAATATTTAAAAGCAGGTGTGTTTCTTTTTCTGACCAGGAATGTGGGCTTCTCTTTTTTTGCATGCATCCGTACCACGGCCTTTCAAACTGAGCTGAACCATAAAAATAGGCAAGAGGCCTTGCATTGCAAGCTGTGGCAAAAATCCCAATTGAGATGCATATTCTAAATGTGCTCTTATGTCTCCAAAGAATGCTCCTAAAACCTGAATAATATCAGCTTATCTCATATGTCTCAATTGGAAAATGCTCCATTGAGAATAAGGCCTAATTAAGAATATCTAAGTGAAGTATGCTGTATATATCAAATAGATAAAGGTCAGAATATTGTCATATTCTGAATAATGGTGGAAAATTAATGTGCATGTAAATGTGTCCATCTGCAATAAAAAGGCTTTTTACATTAAAAAAAAGTATTTACAGTTAAGCTACAGTGGACCCTTTAAAGTCAAAAGCATCAACAGCAGATGTCAAGTTAGGTTTCACTTTCTCAAAGAGCAAGAACTTTATTTCAAGATCCTTCAACTGACACCCAAATATCAACATACAGCATGAGATGCATCTAGAAAAGGCAGAGGGACTGACATTTTGGGCTAAACTATTCATTTCATTTTTACAATTAAGCTACAGTTGGCCTTTCAAATTCAAAACCATCAATGGCAGATGCCAAGTTTTGTGTCACTTGATCAAAGAGCAAAGACTTTATTTCAAGAGTGATACATTTGCATCATAATGTCATCATACAGCAAGCCTAGTAAAGGCAGAGAGACTGACATTTTTGGTTGAACTATCCCTTTAAACCTTAGGATATTACTCTATAGGTTGAGTAGGATGCACGCTGATTGATATCCATTGTTGTCATCAACAGTTTTGCATCCTACATGTGTCATAATCTCAGTTCTGGCTGGGTGCACCCACGATAAAAAGGCTTTTTACACGAAAAACATCAGTTGCCTTCAGGGTTGTACAGTAACTAAAGTCCGATGTTGTAGCTTTTCTTCTCTGAGTGTTTGATGACGTTGTCCTGTCGTACTTCATCTTCTCTCTTTTCCTCACCTGTCTGTTTTCATTTCTGTTATCCCTTCTTCAGCAGCCTGATTTTCCTCTGAGCCACACGCCATCTCTCTAAGTAGTTCTGTCCCCTGGCACCTTCCTCTGTTTATCCTCCAGTGTCTCGACGTGCCTCAATTCAGCTCGCTTCCTCTGACTGCAGTCAGACTTGCATCTTCAAATAGCTAAAGTTTTATGAAATTTAAAAAGCCAGCCTTGTATGCATCTTTGAAAATTTCTAAGGTCTTTTAAAAGGGTCTCTTGGAACCGACAACAGGGTTATGAAACCAGAAACCTATGCAGACTCGTCTTTAACCTTGTTCTGAGCCGCAAAACTCATGCTGCATGTGTTTTTCACAAGAGCAAGATCTACTATTTTCCAGCCTCACATATTCTATTTTCTGTCTCAAACTTCTGTAACCAAATCGTACTGCTTCTCCTCCCTCCTTCCCCTGTTTCACATGATGCCCCACTGCCCCGTCTCTTCACCAGCTCGGACTCGTCGTAAGAGACAGCGCTATGTGGAGAAGAATGGTCGCTGTAACGTGCAGCACGGTAACATGCGAGAAACTTACCGCTACCTGACTGACATCTTCACCACTCTGGTGGACCTCAACTGGCGCTGCTCCCTCTTTGTCTTCGTCATGGCCTACGCTGTCACATGGCTCTTCTTCGGGGCCATCTGGTACCTCATAGCCTATTGTAGGTAAGACTGTTGAGCGACAGGGTGGAAAAAGTTGATTTATTTAGTTCTGAAAACGAAAAAAAATAACAAATGACTGCCTCTAGCCCAAAATGCTAAGAGTATTTCAGAGTTGTAATTTTTACCCATAGTGGCAAATCTGTATTACAAAGAACGGGACTTTCCTCACTTGTTTGCTTTCTTGTAACCTTCTCCTCCTTGCTACTTAAAGGAATAGTTTCACATTTTGGAAAATGCACTTATTTTTTAGCCTGCCAAAACTTAGATGAGAAGATTGATACCACTCTCATGTTTATACGGTAAATATAAAACTACAGTAGATGATTATCTTAGCTTTGTTTAATCCATACAAAATCTGAACTAAACTACAATAAAAAACTATACAAGATCTATTGTGTTAACTGGCAGAGGTGTGGACTCACTCACTCACATGACTTGAACTCAAGTCAGACTCAGGTCACAGATTTGACTATTTTAGACTTGACTTGATAAATTCAAAAAAGACTTGCAACTTGACTTGGACTTTAACAACAATGATTTTGTTAACAGCTTAAGAGTCCGTGGTGGGCAAAACCAGTCTAACTGTCTTCACTTGTTCCCAGTCTTTGTGCTAAGCTAAGCAAACTGCGACTTGGCTATAGCTTCATGTTTTGTGGTATTCATTGAGTATATTTAGTGCTTTGCATCTTTTCATCAAACTTTCAGCAAGAAGGAAAATAACAGAGCTGCAATGATTCATCAATTAGTTATCAACTGCTAAATTAATCACGGTAAAAAAAATCTTATAAATCTCTGATTTCAGCTTTTCAAATGTGAATATTTTCTGGTTTCTTAAGTCCTCCATGACAGTTAACTGAATATATTTGGGTTGTGGACAAAACAAACCCTTTGAGTGTCACCTTGGGCTTTGGGAAACACTGTTCAACATTTTTCACTATTTTCTCTCTTTATGGACCAAACAACCAATCGATTAATTGAGAAAGTACTTGACAGATTAATTGTTAATGAAACTAATCATTAGTTGCAACCCTAGCGAATAATGTTTTCCAAAATGTTAAGCTGGTCCTTTAATGAAACCATCACAAGGCCACATTTTTAACTCCTCAAAGATGGAGGATGATGCTGCAAGTGAGTGACCAGCATTGCAAGACATTTCTGCAACGAAGACAAAAAAAAAATATATGTATTTCAGCCAAAAAAGCTGATGACTAAGCAGTATTAATATTACCATGGATTTCATCATGATGTGTTACCTCTTCACAAGATGTGTCTGCTGGATCCCGGCTCTAATTAGCTAACGTATTTGTCTCATAAAATCTTGCCCTCTTTATATCAATTACAGGCCACCTTAAAGCCGTGCCAGAGAACTGTCGGTGTTGCTGCAATTCCTTGGTCACCAACACAGGTCAATAAAAGTCATAGATTAAATAAATGACTTAACACCACTTTCATTAATTAGCCCTTCCTCTCTGGCTGGAGCGGTGTTAATCAGGGACATTAGGCTGTGTAGTGAGTAGTTTGAAAGAAATTCTGCAGACTCTTAGTGGCACTGGACTGAAAAACCAGCAGATGTAGTGAAGACGCTGTATGTGATGATATATGATGGGAACGGCAGGTTTTTGCAGCATCGAGAAAAAGTGACAGCATGAACGTTAATGGCTGATACGAGGATGGGATTACTTCTTATTCATTATCAGAATGAGCTGAGAGGAGACTGTAAATATGAAGTCAGAGATGAGTAGTCATACATATATTTCCGCACCTCCATTCTTAAAATATAAATCTTCTCGCTCTCTGTCTATTTTTCCCTCTTGACACCCACTCTGTCACCCTCCACCCATCCCTTCCTCACACGTTCTCCTGCTTTTCCTCTGAAGGGGTGATCTGGACCATCTGGAGGATGAGACGTGGACGCCGTGCGTCAACAATGTCAACGGCTTCATCTCAGCCTTCCTCTTCTCCATCGAGACAGAGACCACCATTGGCTACGGCCACCGCGTCATCACCGACCAGTGTCCAGTGGGCACCATGCTGCTGCTACTGCAAGCTATACTGGGCTCAATGGTCAATGCCTTCATGGTGAGCACCAGGACTGGTACATGGCTGAGAGATGGGAAAATCATATTCACTGGTAGATAGTAATAGCAAAAATCATCAGACTGAATATTTTGCAGGTGTTATGTATTATGACTGATATTATTAATAGATTTTGTGTTAATTTGAGGAGAATTAATTATTTTTAATTTTTATTATATAGTTTGGATTATCTGAAGTGAGGTTGTATGTGGTACTCATCAGTACAACAACAAAACTCAACAAACTAAACCCAAACTATCCCTCTAAATCTTGGAGACTTTCATGTCCAGAGGAAAATCTAAATCAAATTTCCATATTTTCTTATGAAACATAAAAATACAGGACATATAACTAGTTTAAATCTATTATTATAGTATATTCTAAGAATGAAACATCATCTGAAATTCATGTAATG
Source organism: Lutjanus erythropterus (assembly GCF_056507025.1). Taxonomy (NCBI): domain Eukaryota; kingdom Metazoa; phylum Chordata; class Actinopteri; order Lutjaniformes; family Lutjanidae; genus Lutjanus; species Lutjanus erythropterus. The sequence continues at coordinate 23,539,788 of NC_139328.1, forward strand.
ACTTTTGTGACTACTTTTGTAATAATTACTGTATTTCAGTTATTTTTGCACCTCTGGTGATTGTCAAACCTTTTACAACACACCTGGATAACTTCTTAATCAAATCTCCAGATGGTCCAGTTTTGTTTGGCAAAATACCTGTCTTTCTGAAAACCTAAATGAGCTACAATGTACAGAAAAGTAGATGTAAACGTGACCGGAGTGAGTCTGTTTAGAAGGAGGCCTCTTGTCAGTTCACGTGCATCAAATAAGAAAGTAAATATATAATTTTTTATTACTATGCAGACGAAATGACACTAATTCAGTGCAGATGGTATGCGTCCTGAAAGAGAAACATGCTGATGAAGCTCTATTTTTTCCACGAAGTAAGCACTCTTTTGATGAGGATGAATCCACACGCTGACGTTGAGGTAGAATCATGTTTATGCATGTTTGCGAGCTGGAAACAAGCCATCTTACAACTAAACTGATAAAATGTGGGCTGTTTTACAATGCATATAAAAAAATGACTGAGTCCAGGGTTAATTCAAGTGTCACAACCGTTTTTGAACATTGAAAACTGGAGAAAGAAAGCTCTATTGGTTTTCACTATTCACAATGAATGTTTGCAACTGTACAGTCTGTGTTAATCATGATAAACAAGAGAAGTTATTCATTTCCCAAACATCCACTGCTTTTCAAGTTATTCCAAATATCTGTGCTTTTTGTCCCCCCTCCGTCTGTCTTTGAGTCTGTTTCACCGCTCCTTTAACCTTTAAACCTCACCTCCGTCCTCTCTGTCCAGGTCGGCTGCATGTTTGTGAAGATCTCACAGCCCAACAAACGGGCAGAGACGCTGGTGTTCTCCAAACACGCTGTCATCTCTCTGAGAGACGACAAGCTCTGTCTGATGTTCAGGGTGGGTGACCTGCGGAGCTCCCACATCGTAGGGGCCAACATGAGGGCCAAGCTCATCAAGTCCAAACAGACTCAGGAGGGTGAGACTACCAGAATACAGAGAGTACATGACAGTACTGGTACATTTTTACTCACTGAGGCTGGGTTGCACCAGTAAGGACACATTTTTAACCCTGATAATTGTTTGATTTAAATTATGTTGCACCAGCTTTAAAACTATCTTGAAAAAAAAAAAAAAACTATTAAAACTTTCTTTAAACCTAAGTTGAGTTTTGACTCTAAATCAAAACTTAATTCCATTGCGTCAAAACTTTACACTTACACAATTTAAAATGTGATCCAATATTAACTTTAAACTAACAGTGAAGGAGGGTTAACTTTTAAAATGGTGACCTTTTTGAGATAGATTGAGCAAAATAATCAAGTTTCTCAAAGAAAGTAAGTCTTTTATCCTAACTATAGTATTTTTTAATCTTCTTATTTGGCCATATTTACTTTGGCAAACAAGTTTTTCCTCAAAGAAACGTTTTGCTAACTATTTAGCTAGCTAGCAAACAATGTAACATTTTATGTTAACTTTTTAGCTGATTAACAAACAATGTAATGTTTTGTTAACATTTTAGTTAACTATCAAACATTGTAGTGTTTTGTTTACTTTTTAGGTAATTATGACAGCAAGCATCTCTATATTGATCAAACTCTATTTAATTTTGTTTTCCATGAATTAAGTGGGAGAGATTAGTTTTTAATTGTGCAGCTGAGCTCTGCTGAATTAAAAATCTGGATTCAGTAATTTTAAACAGTCTTGCTAAACTCTGATTAGACCTAATCTTAGATTAAATTAGTCTTTGTTGGGGCAACCCAGTCTAACAATACTAATGTGACTAAAACAGCCACAACCCCTACTACAACAACAACTTTACCTCTACAAGTACCAGAAGTAGTAGAGGAGGGAATCTTGTTTCTTGACATATATATATTATAAAATGATTAATTATTCTCCTTTCACTTCAGCAGATTTTGTACTCAAATTCTTTTAGATAACAGAGTAGGCACTGGTTAAGCAGGCAATTTGTGCAAAGGCATGTAGAGAAAGAAAAGCACTCATCTAACGTCTCTCTCATCTGTTCCCTTTTTCTCACCTCCCATTTTCTTGTTTCCTCCAGGTGAGTTCATCCCACTGGATCAGACAGACATCAGCGTGGGCTTCGAGACAGGTGATGATCGTCTCTTCCTGGTCTCGCCACTGGTGATCTCCCACGAGATAGATGCACACTCGCCCTTCTGGGACATGTCACAGGCCCAGCTGGAGAAGGAGGACTTTGAGATCGTGGTCATCCTTGAGGGAATGGTGGAGGCAACTGGTAAGGAATGGGTTAAATATAATAATGTGTAAAGCAATAATGTGTAAACGCAAACAGCAGAATGATCCATCTGTCCCCAGTGCTCCATTCTCACAGCTGATTAGTGTTATCTAAAAATATCATACAGAGGGAAGTTGGTCAACTAGAAAGCAATCTTTAAAATTAAGCAGTTAACTGGGGCCCTATTATTATTATTATTCATTTCTTTTCTTTTCTTTTTATTTTTTTTTAACGTATTTTGAAGTGTAAATCCAAAGTTTTAGAATTGCTCCTGCAGATAGTCTCAGTCAGCATCTGAGAAACAGGCTGCAGTGGTTGCATCGTAATCCTCAGGGGTGTTTTAAAGAGATAGTTTGGATCAGAACAAACACATTAAAACATAAAGCCACACAATGACACAAACAAACTAACCAATCAAGGCAGCGGTAGACCAGACTGTAAATAAAGATGGCCGACACATATTCATTTTCTCCTACTGTACAAAACTCAACTATCATAACCTCAAATAATCAATTAAAATCAAACTGATCAGAAAAATGAGCACTTTGAACGTACAACCTAAAATGACAGAAACCATCTTTGGGAAAAACTTATTTGATGTGTACTTTTTAGATTGTAGGTTTTAGCTTCACTTTTAGGGTGCTGACATGTTGTCCATCTTTATACAGTGAATGTGGTAAACCAGCAGCTCCTGTGTTCTCCTGGTAAAAGTACTGTTTTGTCACTTGGTGGCACTGAAGACAGCAATATATTGTTTTCTGTTTCTGATGAAACATGTTGTCAGACACTTAGAATAACAATCTGAGCCTGTTAGTGGCAAAAACAAGCACTTTTAGTGGGCATACTCTGACAGGGCATAATTTGTTTTGCTTGTTTTGTGGCCAAAACCTTTTGTACCTATTAGTTATTTAGGCCACAAAATGTAGAAAAAAGGGCCCAGGTTTAAAAATACCAGAACTCCCCTTTAAGTCTAGTGGTTTTGTGCACTATAATGCTAAAACAGATAAAACAGTCCCAAAATGCAACATAAAAATAACTGAGCAGGAATATATTTGAATGTTTGCATAATGAACTAAAAGCAAAAAAAAAAAAATCAAAGTACAGTTAATGAACATATTTTTACTCACTGGAAACAAAAATAAATGTAGCTATATTCAGCTGATGATCATTACATTTTAAATTTATTATCCAGGTCATATAAATAATACTATTAACAATATTTTATTACTCAAGAGTTTTATATGATTGATTGTTGGGGAAAAATGTTATCAAATATAACAGCTTAACAGCATTGTATTGTATGGGAAATAATACCTTGCAGTTTAATTTAACTGTAAAGTTCTAATGGCTTCCATGTTGTAAATGCATGTTTGGCTGCAACAAGAATTGAGCATTAGGAAATTAATCTTGCAGATCCATACGACTATATGATATTACAGTAATACCATCACTGTTTTACCGAAAGCAAACCCTGTCCAAAATTGTCCATTAGAAAATGAAATTCCCCTTCCAGGATGTCTCAGTTTATATCTGCAGTTTTTTTGTTTGAGCGCTCTCCATCTCATCTCTGTCTGTCAGGAAGCTTTTAGAGCATTATGATGTTGTGATTACGGGGGAAATATACATATATACTTATATAAGTGAAGGTGTTATATAACCAGGAACAACACTGGAGAGTCATCACTGTAGCCAGTGATCTTCTGAAGACGTGGAGGTTTTTGTGTTCTTATACTTTATGTTCTCATCACTTAACTGATGACTAAAAGAGCAGTCTTTTAGTCAGGGTGCATCAGACAACACTCATCTTCCCTTGAGCAAGGCACTGACGCCTCATGGAGACAAACTCACTGTTAGTCACTCCTGATAAATCATCAGTTAAATGCCGAAAAATACAAACGCATCAAAACATTTGCTCTGGCTTCAGATTTAAACACATTTCAGTCTTTATTTCCGAAGCTCAAAACACCCACAGACTCATGACGTTTTACACCAAATTTATCAAAACTTTAAAGGGACAGTTCAGATTATTTTAAGAGAGGGCCGGGGCTATCTGGCTCATAATACAACCATTTCCTGTCAGAAATGGCTGTATGATGGCAAGGTAAAGCATTGAAAATGTTCTTAATATAGCACATACTGATTTTTTAGGTGACTGTGGATAAGTACCTAATACAACCCATTCTAACAAATCTGAACTATTCCTTAAAGAGGTCTGGATTTACAGTATATCAAGTGGGAAAATCATTCATATCAGCTGGGCAACATTTTGCTCATAGCTCCCCTCTGAGATGACACATTTAGGAGCAGCCATGTTACATTTATGGTTGTATTTCATGTTACCGTCTGCACTGACTTGCACTTGTCTCACCATCTGAAAACTACAAAATCCAAACAAGAATAAACAGAGTCTGGCAGGAACAAGTCACCAGGTACCTGTCCCCCTGGAGGGATTTGGACAGGTCATGTTTATCTTTATCCCCCCTTCTCATATCGCCTTATGTCAAATTCACTCTCAGAGGATAATGTACTCAACTGTTCCTTACTGTTTGGCAGGAATTCAGTGTATCAGAGCTATTCATGATGCGTCTCCATGAGCTAAAGGTGGCCTCTCTGCCTACTCCAAATATCGATTCCCTCTGTCAGACCGCTGTGGAGAGTTACAAAGAAGTAGCCGTAGCAGCCATGCCTGCAGAGAATATTCATATAAAGACAAGCAAACGTCTATGCCTCACAGATGTTGTGAGACATGATGAACTTCTGTACTCATCAGTATGCTATTGTTTGTGTGTGTACAGGGATGACGTGCCAGGCGAGGAGCTCCTATTTAGCGGAGGAGGTGTTGTGGGGTCACCGGTTCAGCCCGATGATGTCACTGGCAGAGGGCTTCTTTGATGTTGATTATGGAGCCTTTCACCACACATTTGAGGTAACATCTTTTGAAAGTGGAGTAATAAAGACAAACTACAGGCTAATATACATGTAGGGGTGTTTTATTTGATAACCTGGGTGAGTTGTCTCGTATGAAATAGGGATCAAACCAGCCAGCTCATGGCAATTAAGGACTTGCCCCTGTACAAATTGTTTTATTCATTAGTGGTTACCAAATGTAACAACAAAAACTAATGCTATAATAATGTTTTTCTAGGGCTGTTTTTTTAAGTCCAAGGTGATGCCTTTTGTCAGTCCGAAACCCTAAGTTATTCAGTTAAATATGATAATAAATAAAGTGAGTTGCCAGATTTACTTGCCTGACATGACATTTTACTTGCCCAGGGCAAGTGGACAACCCTTGTTGTTGAGTTCTGATGTGTGGTCAAAAAAACACAAAAAAAAAATCCAAAGCAGTCTCTTTTCAAACAATTAAAATGCCGCCACTGTCATGAATTGGTCATGTTGAACCTTAAACTGACTCTGACGCGTTTCGGCATCAAGAGATCATCAGGGAGTCAAATGAAGGCTTGTCGAAGGTTTGAGTTTGTGTTCAGGTCCAACCTGACCATGCTGTGACAATAAAGGCATTTCTATTCTTTTAAAAGAGTGTCTTGGAATTGTTTGTGATTTTTGACTACACATGTATTCCTATCCAAAGAGTCCAGGAAGTACTCCTACCCAACCACTTCTGGATATTGGCAACATCTGTTGAAATCCTGTTTACAGGAGCACAGATATAGACTACGTAACATCAAGTTCAGATATTAGCAGTATTGTTACAGTGGAGGTTAGAGGCAGAAACTATTTTAAACATGAACAGAAATGTCAGACATTTTTTATCAATTTAACAATTCATCCGAAGGAACATACCAGTTCTTCAGCTGACAATAAACAAGATGGTAACTGCAAATGTTTCAGTGAGGAAAACTCTTGCTGTTATCCCTATTCCTGTCTCCACCTACATGTGCTGTATAAACAACAGCTGAATTCTCACACTTGTTCTCTTGGGGTTGTTTAAAGGCATGCTGGGAAATAGAGGAAGTCTAACTTAAGTGTTTATTTCATGGTTATTTTGGTAGGGACAAATAAGCCTACACAGCATGGACCGGTGCCACCCACCATTAACACCATAACACGTGCCTATCCTGAGATGAGCTTTCATACAAATTTACAGAACTCAACAGGAAAACACACACAAAACAACAACAATACACTCCAAATCTAATAAAAAGCACCTGATAGCAATGACTACTTGTTTGACCTTTCTTCAAAACTGTTATTATCCTGTTCATGCTGCAGTATATTGAAGAGGTGCACAATACAACTGGCCATGTGATCTAAGGGGGTTGAAAATGCATGTTTCATATGAGCTACCACCAGCAGCAGGTTAGCTTAGTTTAGTGTAAAGACTAGACACAGGTTCAAACAACTAGCCTGGCTCTGTTCAAAAATAACAAAATCCTCTGACCAGCACCTCTAAAGCTCACTAGCTAACATATTATATCTCATTTGTTTAATCCAGGGATCAGCAATCAGCTATCAAAAGAGCCATTTTTGGCCCAAAAAAAGTAAACTGTTAAATTTTCTGTTTTCCTTTTCTGGATTTGGTATTATTTTAGTTAACATTATATCATAAAAAGGTTTTTGTTTTTTTTATTGGGCATATAGGCAACACTTTTGGAGAATACAGGAATCACTTAAGACCTACAAAAATGATAAATTAAAGTTAAAAAAGAGCCATTATTAAATTACATATTATGTTTTGTCAAAGCCACTGGAGAGGGGTCACAGGTGACTGCTCTCTGGTTTAATCCGTTTAAAAACTGAAATGTAAAAACTCATGAGGTTTAAGGCAGAGACTAATTCTTGGACAGAAGCAGTGACATCCAGCGTAGAGTTCAGGAAAACTCTGCTCCCATAAACTATAAGGTGTCATTTTTTCACATTTCAGTTTTTGGACACATATACAAAATATTAAATTGTGATCTTAAAAGTTGTTTGATTTTAGTCATGTTTCCACAGCAGGAAATTCTCCAGACTATAAACCTTTGTTTGTATTTGGTGCATTTCCACTACAGGCACCATGGTCTAAGTTTGGTTTCGGGGACATTATTTTACCCTCCAAGAAGTCCCTGGGTCTGAACATTTCTGATTGGCTAATTGTGCTTCAACACACCAACATGGAGTTAGAGAAGAAAGCAAACCACAGATGGACCGAGGTCGATCATTGTATAGTGGTGCACAGAAATTACATATAAAAACAGCCATTGCTTTTTTCATATGTCAGCAGACCAATTGGCTAATCTTCACATTGTCCTTAGATCACACTGGAAACGCAGACAACAATCTGATTAAGGAACATTTTAGTATTAGTTGCCACCACATTAGTTGATTGACAAGTAGTTCCTTGACTAAGTTCCGGGTACTTTGGGTGGAAATGTGGATTTTGTTACCTTTAGACAGTTGCAGGCTTGCTGTTTCCACCTGCTATACTAAGCTGACAGAACTGATATAAATTTTCTCAGCAAGTAAAAAATAGCATTTTCCAAAATGCAGAAATATTTCTTTCGCTAAAATATAACTCTGAGAATGGGGCTTTTTTTTGCCCATGTTGCTAATCTTCATCATGTTTCCCCTCCTTCAAGGTGGACACGCCCTCGTGCTCAGCCCGAGAGCTCTCATTGGCTGCAGCCAGACTCGACGCTCACCTCTACTGGTCCATCTCCAGCAGGCTGGATGAAGAACCCACTCTGACCAATCAGGCGGCCAAGCAGCCGGACAGCGGCTCGGCCAACAGCAAAGGAGGGGAGCCGACCTTCATCGTCGGGGAGATGACCGACATCCAGGAGCAAACGGGACTGGGCGAGCTGAACGGCAGCGTCGCCACCGACCAGTCCGAATCAGAGGCCTAGAACAGAGAATGTTTACAAAGACCTTCAGTATATCACCACCACAGCACAGTTAGTGTTCGCAGACCTTTTCTTTCAAGGCAAATAAGTAGTTTCATGAAGCTCAGTTCTACAATATATGCCATATCTTATGTTACCATATGAAGATTTATTTCTTGATATATTTGTCTTTTATTTCTATGTTGATCTTTGTTACAAGTGTACTGTATGTGTGATATCTCTTCGATTTGTTGTGTTAGATCCAATCACCCTTGCCTATATCTACATTTAAATGATAATACTATGCTTCAGGTGGGGTCAACAATAGTATATCCTGTGGACCAAGGCTGAAATTTAAACAGATAGAAGTAATGTGTCTTGCTGGGCAGAAAGACGAGGTGGTTGTTTGTGCACATTTTGTGGGATTGTTCACATTTAAAATAGGTACAGTGCATAGACGCTTTATTTTCACCTGCGCATGAGTATCACTAGATGGTATTGAGATATAGACTGAAATTGTAGTGACCTAAAATTTCTTTAGATGCAAAGATTGTTCTAAGGTTTATTGTACACCAATCAGGTGTTAACAGGGTGGTAACACCAGCCCACAGACGCAGGTATACTTGCCTACTCTGTTAAAAAACTTCATTTGGCATCAAGCCGTCATTTCATTTGGTGCTAGAAAAATGTTTGAAAAATCTATTTGGCTGACAAAAATATTATAAAAGTGGCCTATGAACTGTGGCCAGTGGACAACAATGCTATTATCCTGCTCTGGGTGTAAATTCATAACTTGGAGGCACACAGTATTATGTCTGTTGAAGAGTAACTTAACATTAGGCTGAAAAGCAGTGTTTTGCAGCACCAGCACCAGCACCACTGTTGGGTGTGGTCAGAAATGCGCCGCTGGGAGAAGATAGCCTTCAAGGCCATAGATATATATACATAGATGCCATTCTGGCCTTTTGATTGTACGTCAACATTGCTGCCATCTGGGAATAGGCAAGACTAGCCTGTATCTTGTTATATCTCGTTTTGCTTGTTTGTTTGTTTGACAGCCTTGCGTGGTCCAATATGGCGGCAACGTTGGCGTATTGCAACAGGCCAAAGTGGTCAATGCAGCATCTACATATGTCTATGTCTATGTTCTTGGTTAGGTTTAAGGGGAAACATACATGGGAGAAGTTAGCCTCTGTCAGAAATGTTGCTATTTTAACACCAAATCGTGATTTTCTCCCCTAAACCATACCCAAGAAGACATTTTGGTCAGAAAGCCTTGGAGGCTAACTTCTCCCAACAGCAGGAAAAATATGGTTTGGGTAAAAATAGCAAGATTTCTACCAAAAAGCCCCGAAGACTCATTTCTCTCATGTTGCGTCTGTAACCACACCCAACAGTGATATCAGCAGGTACAGTATATCACTGCAGTGAGGTGAGAAGTTAAATTAAATTAAAGTCTCGAGCAGAAACAGGTTTTTCAGGATGTGTTAAGTTACTCTCTGATAACTTTAATATGAATTTGCTGACATTCCTAACTGCACTTTCACATTGTGGTGACTAGGGTATCTATCTAAAACCTTTAACATAGAGACAGGTTAACACTCGAGGGTGTCTGTGGTTTCGTTTCACATACAGTGTGTGTAGCACAAGGATAATCTATCTTTTGTCCCCAGCCAAGTAGAAATTAAAAGCACAACAGTGTCCTGCTCAGTTCAGCCCAAACTCCTGCTTCTGCTGCTGCGTATATATGTGGCCATTTTTACTTGATGTTTTTAATATTTAGTATAACACATCTGTTAGAATTAATAAACTGCAGTATATTCCAGACCAACTGTGTCAGATTGTGTGATATTCTGTGGAGGGACTACACACATAAATGTATGCTATATTTACATTCTGTACTGTGCAAAGTAAAGCTTTGAAACTGCTGTTCAGGAGTATAGCTTCAATTAAACTGAGGTGAGATTAAATATTTGGTAAAGACAAAAGACCAGTATGATTGAAAGATTTGTACTTGGTCCTGAAAATAGGCTTAATGCTACAATACATAATATTACAGGTGATGGAATACATCTTAAATATACAGTATACATTTGTCTGCTCTCTCTCTTAGAGTACTATAATTATACTACAACTACTATACCTACTATACTATACTATATACTGCAGTCTAACAATATAAGAACTGTGTTGAAATGAATTAATCAAGCACTACGCTACAGTAGCCTACGCGTTCAAGGCACTTACACTTCATTTGAGAATTTATTATAATTTATTATGTCACTATAGTTTTACCTCATTCCAGTTCAGAGGGAAATATTGTGCTCCACTACTTAAACAAATGATGACTAGTTATTTGGCAGGTTAAGATTTTATGCTGAAAATGAATCTCTTGAATCTGGTAAGATTTTTATGTTATGTTATGTTAAAGTAGCCAGAGCACAATAAAAACATAGTCTGTGATTCAGAATTTTTTTATGTTTCTGCGCCAGCGACAGTTGTGGCCACAGACTTCATGTTTTTTTGGGTCATCCCACTGAATGCAATATCTTAAGTATACCTTGAGGGAATTTCTTCAGACTTGACAAAAATGACCATATAGACTATTCTTTTCTGACTGAGTGACTTCTAGTTTTTTCTATGTTGTGAACCACTGGACTAAACCAGCAAACTGCATATAAAGTAGTTAAAACGAGCTCCACCTTGAGGAGCTACAACAGTAAAATGCTGCTTACCACTCATTGTTGGATCAGTATTAATAATTATGTCACTTATATATCAGTAACATGTGCCAATTTTCTGCAAATGAGCACTGTAATAGAGTATTTTTACATGTTGGTGTTGGTACTTTTACTCAAGGAAAGGAGCTAAATACTTCTCACACCAGTGATTTTATACAGCTTTTAAATAGGCCTATAGCTGGGTATTTCAGTGTGCCGCATGTTTTAAAAGCTGATCATATCTTTCCAAGTAAAATCTAAATATGACAAGTAAATAGCAGCTGTAACCATTAAACACATTTACTGCAGTAAAATGTACATTTATCTCTGAAATGTACTGGTGGGGTACAAGTACAAAGTAGCAAGTAAAAGTACTTGATGATGATTTACCTCACAGAAGAGTAACTATTTTAAAAAGTATGATAATTTGCTCAGACACAAGCTTAGGTGGCCTTAATGCATTAAAAAACACACACTTTTGTTTTTATTTCAGTCACTCAGTGATTACATTGTAGATTACTATTTGACTAATGGTCCATATTAAACTTTTCATCTTGTATAAAGCACCACAAGCACAACGCATCTCATTATAAATTCAGGGCTGTATGTCAGCACCAGGAGAAGTCAGCATATTGGGTTACTAGGCAGAATCTCTGCTTAAAAAAAAAAAAAAGAAACGAAATGTCTTTCTCTGTCTTGGCTGCTAGATGGCGATAAAGATCCCATACTTCTCCCTCCAGCCAGTCACACAGCCCTATTGGTGTGTAATGAGATGGGGTCCCCTTCTCAGCTGTCTCCTAGGCAACCGGGGCTGGGGACAGGGAGAGGGCAGAGTGTGTGCATGTGTGTGTGTTTATGTGAATGTGTGTGTGTGTTAATGTGTTTGAACTGGACCTTCACAACTGATGGAGGAGTTTGTGAGGATTGTCAGAGGACTGATGTGATGTTATTGTTTGATATTTGTGTAAGAATGGGTGATGATGATGCACAGCAGTGACCTTCAGCTGAAAAAGAAAGGATGCCCTTGACATTGAAAAATAAGTCATGAAGGATAATGACTTTTTTTTTATCTATCACAATAAAATACGAGAAATATGAATTTTAGTATCCAAATAAGTCCTTTTTTGGTCACAAAATGAAATGGGAAAGACTGAAGCATCAATGTATGTTTTATAGAGTCCTCTCTAGAAAGAAATAGTTAGACCTTGTTGCCTTTAGCTTTCCCCTCATGTTGAGATGTCATCACCATTGTGTTTGGGAGTGAAAGGCTAAGTGCAAGTTTAATAGTTTCTAGTGATTTTCAACTCACCCCACAGTTGAACCCCATGTGCCATTTCCAAGTTCTAATTATGATTTTAATGAGAGGCTGTTTTGCATGATCCCTGCTGAGCTGAAATCAATGTTTCTCTTCATGGAAGGACATCATGACAGTCTTGTTTCAGTCTAGGGAGAGAGAGAGAGGAGAGGCAAGGAAGATTTTAAAAATAAAAGAAATGAAATATAACCTCCACACTGACCAACAATTTCCCCAAGACAAATAGAAAACTTTATGCAAAATGAGGCTTTTAAACCAGTTTCTGAAGTGCACAAAACTCCTCACACAAAACCCAATCATAGTAAACATTAAAAGCTGTGGTAACACTTTCTATGAAGGACATGTCTATCATGCAAATGACATTACAATGCCTTCATAAGGCTTCATACAACTCTTTATAAATATTTATAACCATGCATGGCATCTTACAACAATTCCTACTAACCCTATACAGTGCTGTCATTTAAAGCTGACAGTCACACTATAGTGCAGAGGTGGACTCAAGTCACATGACTTAATAAATATGTGCATTTTTCTAGATACCGAGAGAAATTATGTTTTGTGTCATGGTTTGGGATTCTGGTTGGTTGTTTCCTGTTTTATTTTGATAGTTTCTGTTCCTCCCTCATGTGTTTTGGTTTTACTTCCTGTCTTTGTCTGTGTTCCCTCCCCTTGTGATCTCTGATTGTTTTCACCTGTTCCTGATTGCCCTCACCTGTGTCTTGTTTTCCTTCCCCTTCCTAGTGTATTTAATCCTGTGTCTTGTCCTCTTCCTTTGTCGGTTCATTGTTTCTGTCACTCTCGCGTCTCGTCTCCGTCTTGGTCAGTGTTTCCCAGTGTTTTCGGATTTATGGATTTTTGGTTTTGTTCCTCCCTACCTGTTTTTGGATTCACCCTCGTCATTCATGTAAGCTTATGTTTGGTTTTTTGTTCATTAAATACCTTTTGAAGTCTACCCCCTGCCTCCTGTGTCTGCATTTGGGTCCTCCACTTAGTCAGACATAACATTTTGTTTTTTGAAACATGATTGGGTGATTTCTCGTGCAATACATGTAAATGTGGCAACCTAATGCAGACCAGCAGAAGCCACCAGGCTGCAGGTCATGGAGGGCTTGTCTGAAAGTTATAAAATTTGTATTCAAGGATCATGTTGTTGATGATGGCAGTAAGAAGAGAAGACAACAGCGGCTTACAGAGGTTTGCAGCTCAAAATTCAGTGACATGACCACAACAACATCCAGTTTCATCTGGCATCACAAAATCTACAAAAAAAGGTAAGCGAATGTGTCTTTTTAGCTAACTTATAGGCTGGTCAAATGTTTGCGAGAAAGCTAATGTAAAGTTTAAGCTATAGACTTGTCTTCTAATTGATTATGGTCTTCAGATAATGTATAGGACGATCAGAGGACTGATTAAGGGCAGTATAACCACTTAAACTATGCAGTTAACTACTTGTGACTTGCTTTAAGACTTGAGACTTGCTTGTAATTTGTACACGTGATTTACTCCCACCTCTAATATAGTGTGTTACTGATGGTTTTAAGACATTATTCCCTGTAAGAAACAGTAGAACAGAACAGTTCTCTATGTGTCTTTATAACTGGCTAAAGTCATGGTTGTTATAATGTGCTGTGTAACTCAGATTCTTTTTTCAGCCACTGTTGTCACTTTGGCATGGAGCTGTAAAGGATTATTATTAGCTGAACTTATAATACATTCCACTATGATGTTTTTTAAGGTATACATAACTGCTCTATATACAGTAAAATATAAATGAAAACCTAAGGCACTGACAATTGAATCTGCAGCTTCCCTCAGCTCTACAGAGCAACAGGCAGCTGTTTCTAGTCAAAAAAAAATCTCAGATAAATCCAATGTACACTACCTGTCCAGCACAAAACAACTGACAGACGGAGTTGGCAACTAGCTGATAGTCAGAGGATCATTCAGCAGCCAAAGACACAGTCTCTGGTTGCATAAACTACCTTAAGTTTCAAACTTAAGTTTGTTTCTTGTGCAAAATATTTCCCTAAGCTGAGGGGTTTATTTAGGAGCGCTGCATAAAGCCTCTTAGGTTGTCTCCTTGTCTGAGTCTTCAGGCTTTCACGGTAGTTACTGTCATAATACAGTACATGTGCACTTCAGTTGACATGGTTACGCTTCACTCATATCATCATCCTTTAATGTTACTTGACAGCATTATTGTGAGTGTTGGCTTGCTTCTCCAAAACGGACAACAGAGATAATACAAAAAGAAAGAGAAAGCCAAACTGGACAGGATGGGAATGTTGTTCTGCTCAAAGAATATGGAAAGTGCAAGCACATAATCCAAAGTAAATTTAACCAAGCTGCCATAACAAATACGCACAAGAAGATGTGGCAAGAATTAACTGCAAGAATCTGTGTGAGAAATCCTGCTGTGAAATGAATCGTAGATTAAGTCATCAAGAAATATGAAAACATTACCGCGTCAGCAACAAAGCAGATGGCAACACATTGATAGAAAAAGACAAAAACTGGTGGGTTTTAAAAAAAATGATATAGCTAATGTTAATATATTAGACAGGGAAGAATCAGACTAGCAAAGATGTTCCCTGGATTAGATGAGACCTGCTCCATCCTGTCATCAAAACGAGGTCACTCTGTACCATTTGTTTTGGAGCTGCCCAAGTGTTGTACCATTCTGGTCAGCCATCTTTGAAACATTCTCTACTACTTGATGTAATGAGATACATCCCGCCCAAGGAACCACATTATTTGGAGTAGTTCCTGGAGTGTTTGCACTTGCAGGCGCACAGGGCGATGCTTTAGCCTTTCTGTCATTATTGGCACAACGTTTAGTGTTCATTCACCAGAAATCTTCCGAAACACCACACCATCATACAGTAACAAAAAAACAGTGGAAAGTGTTAGGGCACCTCTTAAGCTTAAAAAACCTAGATACTACACTAAAGTCTGGAAGCCTTTCCTATCTTACTTTAAACAAAATTTTACATCCAAACTGTGTTCCCTGAACCTCTGTCCCCCAAACCCACCGTGTATGTCTATTTGTGCACTGACCTTAGAATACCATGGTGAGCTGTGATGTTGTTTGCTGTGTTACATGTTGTGATGAAAATGAATATGTTGGAAAAGGTCAATAAAAAGATTTCAAAATAAATATATAAGACAGAGTCATGCTAATGTTTGACCAGCCAGCCACAAAGCTGCTAGTGCAAACTAATGGGTCAAATCTATACTTTCTAACAAGCTGCGCATTGCTGGCAAACCCTTGAATCACCACAGAGACCTTACAACACCAAGGAAATCCTTACGGCAATTTTTTAGATTTTTCTAGAGCTGAGATGATTGGTTGACTAATTGGCTAGTCAATTAAAAGAAAATTAGTTGCCAAATTTTGATAATTGATTAACTGTTTGTTATTTTTTAAGCAAAAATATCAAATATTTGCTGGCTCCAGACAGTCAATTGTCATTTGTCATTTATGATAGCAAGTGAAGAGTGTTTGGATTTTGGACTGTTGGTTGGACAAAAGAAGCAGTCCTATTTTTTTTAAGGCATCCTTAGATTAAATTTTAAGGGCAACCTTAGCCTAAGCGGTTTCGTACACCTTGGCACAGATATTTCTTTCAGGAGTTAGTAGAGACCAAAATAGAGCTAGAAGAAGATGCCATCATCACAGCTGTAAATGAATGCTGGGGTCGCTCCGTGTTTGCTGGGGGTGTAAATAAGCATCTGTTTGCTAACATCTTAACACACGTGATGTCGTCATGTCAGTGTTGTGTTTACAGCTTGTTGCACTGCTCCCCAGTGGGAAAAACATGCACTTTCTGTTTAAAACAAATGTGAACAGAACAACCCATGATGGAAAGACAAAAATAAGGAAAGCATGTCTATACAGTAACTGTCTGTCCTGATGCAGTAAAACCAGCACCTGGAATGGCCAAAGAATTGTTTTCAGATTCAGGTATGGATATTACTTCATGTTCTAGATCACAGTCCTGTGACTGATTGCTTTTCCTGCTCCTTTAAAAGTCCATATTAATGACCGTTTCCTTACTTCAGGCCTCCACTATAACTCTGTAACACCAACCACCGCCGTTCCTTAAGTCTCAAACAACCTCGCCAGATCTTTGCTCCCTCTGTACCACTGCTGGGGAAAAAAAGCAGCAACACCTCCTGTATGTGTAATAAGTTCAATCTAAAGTGAGATATTCACCTCCAGGTAACAGCTGCTCTAAGAATAAGCACAATCAAAGCACAACATTCAGTCAATGTATGGAGTTGTTTAATGTGAAGCTAAAAAGTCCTCGATTGTCAGATCTCAACTATTTCCTGTAAGTTCACCATCTAATACCTCACTTTCACATTTGTGTAGTAAAGTCAAATTTCTTTCACATGTGTGTGAGCCCTTTAGTCGATTATTTTAAAAGCAGTAAATTAGAATCAAAGGCCTCCACAGAGTAAAAGTCAGCCTGCCATGTGAAGTAGAGCAGAGCTGATATGCGTGTTAGACCGCCCACTGTAGCATGCAGCAGGCTGCATGACGGGCCGTGGAAATGGCAGAGTAATTTTTCGTCTGCAATGACATGAATCTACATCACACACTACCACGGCAGGCAGATATAAACCCCAGACTGTTTCTAAATATGGCTCACATTAGGTCACGTCTCTGCCGAGGGCAGGTGTAAAAGTGACCGAGATCAAACTCTGATCAGAGCAAGTTTTACTCTACATCAAGATCAAGAAGAAGATCCAATCTGCTGACGATGGGAAGCAAACATTAATTTAATTATCTGTTTTTTTTTTTGTCCTACTAGTGTAATAAAGTTGAGACAACATCCACCTAAAGACAAGTTAGACTGAATTTCAGCACAGGACAAAGAGACATCAACTAAATAACATAGGTGAACAACAATGAAAGCGTATTTAAACTTTTTCAACAAATTTAAAAGGTAAAACTGGATTAATTCATTGGCATATTAAGGCCATTGTAGAGGTGGAAAAAATACGGAGGTGGGAGAGAGAAAAAAATGTATATATAAAATTTAACACAAAAATTTGTGTATTCACTAAGATTAAAGTGGCAAATTCACAAGAAAAAACTCACAAAGTTACAAGAAAAACCTCAAATATTCTCTGAGATTATAAAGTCATAAATTTGCCCCAAACAATCAAAGATTCTCTGAGATTTAAGTCACAAATCTACATGACAAAAAAGAAAAATAGTGTGTTTTTTGTGAAGGAACCAGAAATTACTGAGCTGGTAATCAGAAAAAAAAGATTAAGGTCACAAATTTACAAGAAAAAGCTCAAATATTATTTGAGATTAAAGTCACAAATTTACCAGATAAAGCTACCAGCTATCATCCAAATCAGAAGCCTATGTCATTTTGCGTATAACATAGATGTTTGGATGTGGTGAGAGCTTAGGAGCATCAGAAGCCACAAGGCAATGGACAGTTGCATGGACACTGCCAGATACATCTATAGGCAATTCAAATGCCTATAATCTGATTAGATAGGTCTGTTGTGTTTTTCCTCTCAAGATTATGACTTAAATTTTGGAAGTTTGGGAGTTTTCTCTTGGAATATCACTCTCTCCTCAGGCTCCATAATTTACACAACACTAAAATGACCCTAATACGCCATCATAGATTAGAGCTAAACAAGCAGCTAATTAATAATTCAGTGTCTCTCGGGTAAAAATATTCTACCAATATTGACCCATTCTGTGCTCAGACCAGAGTGGGATCTTCACTTCCCTTTTGGGCAGCCGTTCTAAAAAAGAGGGACTCAAGTACTATAAGGTACATGAGCGTCCACCAAATGACATGTTATGTTGCCATAGAGATGGGTATTGCTGGCAGTGCCTTGACAGTGTGACAGGAAGCTGGAGAAGAGCTGATACAGTGGTCTGTGTTCAGCAGGTACTCCAGGCTGACAGCTTTTAAGATGACAGCCAACATGAGGCCAGTGCATCGAGTCGAGTGGTGGAATTTAGGTTTTTGAAAATTCTGTACGAGCTGAGACAAATTTATTTACTCGAGGTGTAACAATGCATTGATTCTGAGTCTGTATACTGATTTTTATGCAACATGTATCTATATCGCAAACTGTACTGTTCGATACGGCTGAACTGTATAGAAATAAACTCTCAAACATCTGCATTAGAGCGGGAACAAAGTTGATTAATCAATGGAAAGAAAACTATTTGCTGTTTTATTCATTTTTCAAACAAAAGTATCAAACATCTGCTGGTTTCAGCTTCTTAAATTGTAAGGATTTGCTGCTTTTATTTTTTATTTATGGTAGAAAATTTTAACAAAATTAAAAAAAGTAAATGTATACTACTAAACATCAGTCAAACATCTATGTTTACATTATATACAGTTACACAAATCTATAATTAAACACAACACCTTCTACCATAGTTATACTACAGACGCAGTTCCTTTTGTTAGTTTTTTTTTTTTTTTTTTGGCAGAATGTGAACGTTGTACAGTGTCCAGTTAAAATTTAGGGGAAATAAGACCTTTCTCAGATATACTTTTGCAGGGTTTGATCTTCCAGTTAAAGATCAGTTCTGAAGAAAGCTGGCGATTGTTGAGTTTCATTCCCAGGTCATCAAATACCAACTACTTTACCGACCTGTGATTGACCAAATTCTCCTGTCACAAGCTAGACTGTCTAAAGCCTGAAAACAGAGTCAAGAACAGGAACAGAGGTCTATTTTTCTCTCAGACCACTTGAATTACATTATCCTTAAAGATTATGCCGAATTATGCCAAACTTACCCTGTCTATCCCAGCTTTAATGAACTATCAATGAATTATTACGGTTTAGCATGGTATCAGTTGAAGTGGCTAAATAAATTTGATAAATGATTTGCAAAAAGAAAGTAGATCCATGAAGTTATAGAGGTCATCCCGAAGTTGATGAAATTTCCCTTTTGTTGACTGAAGTGTGTCTCAACAAAACACTGACCATTTAGTAAAAACTTCCCAGACTTAATTAATTAAAGGTAAAATCACATTTCTACATTAAAATACCTAAAAATGTCTGGATCTGTGTTATATACTTTGCTGAATTAGACACTCTCAGTATCCTAAATGTTTCCAACAATGTTCAACCCCAGAGAAATACACAATTTCCAGGTAACAGTGCGTTTCATTTGTGAATTAAACACCAGATGATACGTCAGAAAGTGAGGAAGAAAGTTGGCAAACGTGACTTAAGTGGGCGAATAAAACTTCAAACATTACCTCGTCCATTAATACAATTT
Source organism: Lutjanus erythropterus (assembly GCF_056507025.1). Lineage (NCBI taxonomy): Eukaryota > Metazoa > Chordata > Actinopteri > Lutjaniformes > Lutjanidae > Lutjanus > Lutjanus erythropterus. The sequence goes on from NC_139328.1 coordinate 23,559,188, forward strand.
GTGCCTGAGACACATCAGATAGATTTCCACCCGCAATGGTGGATGGTTAACAGTGAGGATAGCAACTCCCATGAGCCCATGCTACTTTACGACATCATTAAGGTCAAAGTCATTTGCTATTGTTTTGACTGGGAGACCCCTAGTGGCAGAAGATACATACTGTTCATTTAACACCTTGCTTAGAAAATTGGATTTAACATATGTAAGTGCTGCTGACTGGGTAAAACTATTCTCCACCAACTATTCCAATATCACTCATTCAAGTAAGTAAATCATAATTATCACTTAACTGAAAAATCTGACACTTGTTATGTAGATGTCCAGTCAGTGTTGATTGTAATCATGGATGGATCCTGGATAAAGGAAATCAAACAAAGTAAACATGCATGGTTCCAAGTTGTAGTGACAAAACACTGTCGTGCTCAACTACGTGACAACTAATGATGAATATAGAATTTGATGCTCTCACAAACAGGTATAGTGACAACAAACACATGTTCCTAGGCATCGTTTTTCAGTCATATATTTCTGTCTCAGTGATAAGTGGTTTGGGAAGTACAGGAGAAAACTAACTGAAATCCAGTTTGATCTACAATAAAGATAACTACAGTTGGTTGAATATATGCTGTTAAGTTTGATGTGCGATAATAGTGTGAAATGTGCGGCCAGTCCAGCCAGGCTGACTGTAGATTGTAGCGTCAGCCCACTTGGCTCTGACCCATGCATGGTTTCCACATTCAGCTTTAGTGAAGACGTAGACTTGGACGAATCTGAGATGAAAATCAGCTGCTATTAGCAGCGCTCAAGTTAACTTTGGGCCAATGTCAGCCAGTTGAGTCAGTATCAAGAGTCGTGTGTGTGTGTGTGTCCAAAACTACAATCAGCATAACCAGCAGGAAAATCAGTTACGTTAAAGTAGCAATATACAGCAATTGCATGCACAAAAATGAGTCCTGCAGGCCTAATAGCAACTTGAAGCCATAGAGGATATTAAATATGTTGAAATCATGTTTACTATAAGATCTAAGGTTGAATTGGACTGTTTCCCCTGGCCCCCTCCTCCTCAGAGTCAGGGAAGCTCAGCCAGTTTGCAAGAACACTGCAAGACGGAAAGACAGCCGCAACATTGTCAACTGACAATAAGAAGTGACAGTGAGTCCTACACTATAAGTCGATCAGCTGTTTATAACTGTCAGCTGTCTGTCTATGTAAAGCTAAGTACATTATCATGAAAACAAAAGCCCTCTGCTCTGAAAATACACACCCTGGACCTTGATTTAAATGGGTGTCTGTCTCACTGCCTGCCAGACTCCTCAACACATTGCTCAATTTAACCTTATAACCATCTACTCCTACAGGGTTTGTAATTGTAATTTCTTATGACTCATAAACAGACACTTGATCATTCATCAAATATTCAGCAAGAATATGAAGTCTAATTAACATGAAATGGGCAAACAAAAAGTTATTCTGGCCCAGAAAATAAATTTCAAAGGGGGAAATTGCAGCAGTAGTGATGTTGTTGGATAGGCTAGGATTTCAATTTAGCATGTTTCCTTAATCTGATGATATATTATGGTCATTTTATGATTTATTACAGAAAATATGTTACAGATATCTCCTTTGAGTCCAGGCTTTGCTGTGAGATAATATCATTTCCATGTCAATGGAACATTTTATAAATAACTACTTATACGCAGTTTTCTCCTTAAGTCACACTTAAAATCAAAACTGATCATAAGTATGTTTTATAATTGAGGCTCCAGGACTATTGCCTTTCATAAATCATTCCTATTTGAAACTGCTCACGAAAAGGTAACACAGTACACAGTTCAGTGTGCAGAAGTTTATGTCGATGTTTTTACCTGAGATGTTCCTGCGACTGACCAGTCCCTGACCCCTGAGACTGTCTGTGCAGAGGGAGTTCTGTTGATTTAATTGAATAGTTGATTGATGAGACATTGCTGTTGAGTTCTTCAAATGCCATTTTTTAGCACTTAGAGCCAAGTGTCATCTAGTTCCGGTTATATTTGAGAGAAGATAGACATCTCTATGACTGATATCTCCAGAACCCGGCAACTCACACCAAAACGATCTAGATGGATAAAAAGCACTACAGCACAGAGAAGAAATATGTATATTTGAGCTTGAAGTGAACTGTCTCTTTAACTTGTTTATCTGCTCAGTAGTCAGCAGCCACTGGCCATCCAAAACTGGTTGCACTGGGCAGCTCCCAGATGAGGATGCATGTCAAGTCTGTGAATAAGTGAAATAGTGAAAGGGTGTCTCATTCTTTCAGGGACCCCTAAGGTCAGGCTTGGACACTTTGTCATCAGTGAGTGGATCTCTGGACGTGAGCGTTGCCCCGTCACTCCTCAGAACGAGGAGGGATCCCTCAGAGTGCAGCATGTCACAGTTGGCACAGGAAGGCCTGAGCCCAGCACATTTAATTAGCCAAGCTGTCTTGGCATTGGATGGGAGGGGGGACACACACAGTGACGAGTCATCAACATCACCAAGGGCGCGGTGCTGCTCGCTGCCATACTGCTCATCTAAAAACTTAACAGGATGGGAAAGAGACGCATGGGCGTTTATGTAGAAATTTGTCCCTGGGAGTCTGAGTTTTTACTGGAACATCAGCTGAGTGGTGCAGCAGTGACTGACCTTTCTTGTAGAAACACATAAGGTGTGTCCCTGTCAGGTTTTAATGTAAGAGACACTCAGACCTCACTGCTCCACATGTGTGTAGTTACCATTCAAGTCAATATGCCAGATTGAATGAAAAAAAAAGACTGTTGCTATGAAAAAAAAGCAAAGTTAGGAGAAACAGTTTGGAAGAAACCATTCTGACATCCCTCTCTGTAGCTGCCTGCATGTGAGGAGCCCACCCCACCTCAGCTGTAGTGAGGAGAGCCCAGTCCAGGCAGCCAGCAACCAGCGCGTCTCTGCCTACCAATAGGCATGCTCGGCTCAGGCTCTGTGCAGTGCTCTCAGTCTCAGCAGCTAAAGCTGGGCGCAGGGGAACTGCGACGGCCGCGCCAAGCATCTTCCCAGGTATGCGTCTCTCTGCTACGCCCTTTTCGGTTTTGCACTGTTGAGGCATCTTTGCTGCATGCTGTTTCCCCCCACTCTGCCGACACTGGCTTATTTCTAGGGAGGGGTTGCTGTTGTGTCTTTTTTTTTTTTTTTTTTTTCCTCCCTGTGTACCTCACGTAGCCTCCACGGTAGCGCAGGGCAGCGGGTCTTGGTAAACACTCACAGTCAGCGCGGAGAAGACGCATCTGTAAAACCTGCTGGTTATCCGCGCGTCAACTTGCACACACCTCAAAATGTTCGCCCTTCGACAGATCCGAGCCGCCGCCGCCGCCGCCGCTGCTGCTGGTGGCGGAGGAGAGGCGGGGATGTGCGCTCCTCGCCGCTGCGCTGCGTGCTTTTCTTGGGCAAAAAAAATTTGCAACGAGGTTATGATTTGACCAAGCGGCTTTCATCTAAACATGACCGCTGAGCGCATTTTCAACTTGTGCGTGCAGGTAGAGGGTGTTTTTCACTGGTAGGCGCTGGACTTGCGGCACAGGGCGAAGCAGGTATTGGGAGCTGATTTGAAAAATCATTTCATAGCAGTCAATTTAATGTAGGCTGTGCCATATAACACTGCAGTAGGATATAGGAGGGCTATAGTAGGTCATACTCTGCCCATGCATGGACAGATATCCTACAACAGTGATTTATTATTGATAGCTGTGTGTTATGATACAAGAGATCTATTTCACATCATTATTCATTCATACAGTGAGTTATCATCCAGGGAGAATGATGCTGAGGGAGATGTTTTCCACATAATCGGGTAGTTAAAACACAAAGTGCTCTTAATTATAAACTTGAGCTTTAAATGAGTTCATATAAGCATGTTTTTCATGATTAGCCTGGTGTGTGCTGCTCTGTTTTCCCTGTCACTAGGTAAGATGTAGGTACACTCCCTTAGCAGTTAGGGTGGTGCTGCCTGCTAGTGCTGATGTGTTACAGTGGCCACTACCTGTGCATGCAGTCTGCAAGGCCTGGCTGTACATTGGGGGCCTCCCTCCCCTCAGCTCCTGGAGGGGTGGTGGTCAATAAAACTGCGTTTCTCAAACTTTAAAGTAAATGTAGACTATAAGTTGAAGTTTTTAGGGTGGCGCAGGAAAGTCATGAATGAAAGCTCCTCACATAAAAATTGATTTATGTTTCCAAAAGCTGTAATTATCAGCTAATGAATGACCTCAACAGCAACTTTTAGGACCCTTGACCTTATTGTTAGTTCTCCACACACACGAAACCCACATATCTCTCAGCATATCCATAATGTGCATGTAAAAATCTGACTGTGAAGTAATTATTAATGGTACTTTTGTTGTTGCTATGCAAAAAAAAGCCTCATGTGCTATATTTCCACTGCAATCATTTGAAGCTATGACCTTGTCAAAAAGGGCCACCATGTGTCTGGTTTGCTCTGGTTCTTCCTGCGTTTAAAGGAAGCTACTTTTCTATATGAGTTCATCTTCACTGGTCATGACTGCTCTTGGATTTGGCTAATTCAAGAAGCCCTTGAGTTGATTTTTGCTGCATTTACCACATTCACTCCACTTGAGAGAGCCAGGAATAGTTGGAGGACTTATACATCAGAAGCCCTGATTTGAACACGCTGATTTTTTAAAATGTTATTTTAGAGTCTGCTCGGGCTTTGTCTAGTCAGTGAAGTTGTAATGACATTCATAAACTGGATAATCCGTTTAAACATGTGTTGTCCTTGAAAATGTGGTTACACAGATATTGTGGTCCTAAGGTGAAGATGTTCTGCTGAGCATTTTACATCTGGATAGTGTAAATTATCTCCAGGCTCAGTGCAAAGTGTTAACAGTGAGTCATACAGTATGAAATAAGCTCCCAGGCCAGAGGCAACTCCTAACTGCAAAGTGGACAAAGTTATGGAGTGAGAAATGTTAAGGTCACCTTAAGGTCAAGGGACGAGGAGGGGTTTTTTACAAATTATTTGAGGGAAATGGTCCTTTATACAGTCAGTATTTGGCATCGCTGATGTAAACAGAGTAAAAGATTTCTTTACTGACAGATTTCTTGGTTTAGGTCAACATTCTTTTTTCAATGGGTTTCTATAGAGCTGCAGCTATCAGTTATTTTAATTGTTGATTAATCTGTAAGTTTCTCGATTAATCAATTAATTGTTTGGTGTATAAAATGGTAAGAAAACATTGATCAGTGTTTTCCAAAGCCCAAGATGACCTTTCTGTCCACAACCCAAAAGTATCCAGTTTACTGTCATGGAGGAGTAAAGAAACCAGATAATATTCACATTTAACTGGCTAGAATCAGAGAATTTTGACTGTTTTCTCTAAAAACTACTCAAACCGATTAACGAATTATCAAAATAGTTGGTGATTAGTTTAATAGTTGACAAATGATCAATTAATCATTGCAGGTCTATTGTATGTAGCTGCAACAATCAGGCAAAAGTAAATGAATCAGCAACTACTTAAATAATCTATTAATCATTTTCATGCAAAATTCCAAATATTTTTTGGTTCCAGCTTCTTAGATTTTCTGATTGTTTTCATCACATATGATTAGAGATGAGTATCATTAGGATTTTATTGTTATTGATACTGATACTGCTTATCAATTTGTCAATGCTCTTACTCGCCATAACTGGGGGCACAACATAGATACATGACAAGAAAATATGTGAAAAGATTCAACAGTTATTTTATTGTTACTTCTTTGCAAAATTATCAGGTTTAATTGTCACACGAGTTGGTGTAGTTAGCTGCATTTTTATTGAGTTTAGTAAAGTGAGCCCACACTTTTGAACGTTTTGCCCGGTCAGATGTTTATGTAACGTTACATAAATACAAACAACAGTATCGTTTGCCTTGGAGCTTAACAATATTTCAGTGCTGGCCTGTACCAGTTTAGTACCAGTTCTTGATACACATCCTTTTACATAACAGTAACTAAAATATGCCCTAGTTTTGGCTGGTTGAACAAAACAAGTAGTGTAGGGATGTCAGTCGGGGCTCCGGAAAGTTGTGATGGGAATTCTTCATTATTTTCATACACTAAATGATTATGAAACTAATCAATAATGAATTGAATGATTAGTTGTCAAACTCTATCAGTATTAACAGAAGTTGTAGGTTTAATTTAATGCCTTATTTTGTTATAATTTTGTGAAATATAAGGTTATGTTTATTTTATCATTAGCAGTGGTGTCACAATGTCAATAATAAATTGAAACCTGTGATATTTTCCATACTTTTTTCTTCTCTCCACTGCCGCCTACTATGGGGCATCTAAAACACGTCTAGAGAAAAAAACACAAAGAGTTGCTTACCAGCCGTAATTTTGTACTTGATACCATATAGAAACTGAAAATGTAAATGACAGTTGTCAGGGTATAAAACCAGTGATCAAGACTTGATAGTCAAATATAGTATAGCCAAGACATGTTTAAATTGAAAAATTTTAATCTACCATTTTTTCCCCACAATTAATTGTTTAGTCTGTAAAGCAACAAAAAACCAACAGTTTGATATTTGAACTTGAAAAATGACTGAAACAATTAATTGATTATCAAAACAGTTATCATATCAGTTTACTGATTCCAGCAACAACAACAACAAAAAAACAAATTACAGCAACAAACTAGGATTATTATATCTAATTTTTTTTAAAGTGAATATCATTTGAATTGCATTGTACTATCATGAGGTATTCATTAGGTTTTGTATCGAAAAGAACAGCAAATTCTGTTTTAATTGTTTTTTAATCTTACCCTAGGGACAGAAGCAAGTCTCATATAAGATTATTTAGGTGTATTAATTATTCATTTAGATTACGCTTGATCCTGGTAAAGTAACAATATGAAATCAGTGCATTTTGTTCATATACAGAGGAAACATAATAATACACTGCAATAACAGGTACACCGCCTTGGTAAACTTTCAGTCAACTTTTAAGTCTATGTTATTGGTCTATTAGTAGATATTAATCTGTCTGTATATCTATAGATAGTCAAGTTTCAGAATGAAATACTTCTCTGTTCAGTCACATGACCTCCACCCCTGATATAAACTGTAATCTGTAATGGAAAATCAGCTGATTGAGTATTGTAGTTTCAGTTAAAAATGAATAAAGGTGTTTGCTGTGAACAATTTTGGCAAAGTGTCACCCTAACTTAAAGTGAGAAGTGGTTTGTAAGTCTATTCTAACACTTACGTCTTTGATTCAACGCTGTTCTTGTCCTTTAAGTGACACCTCCATAATGGAAAATGAATAGCGAGCCACTATTCAAGTCCAAACATGATTAGCCAAAATGCTAATGTGTGCAAAGCCTTTGATCACTGTGTTACTGTTTTATAAGCCATCCACTGTCATCTCCAGGCAGGACAGACTGTTATAGCCACTAATTAATATATCAGACAGGCAGGGCTGCTTCTGCATTCACATACACACACACACAGCAGAAAGACTCATCCCATGAAACTTTTAGCCTGTGTTCAAGCACGACAGTATTCTCTTTTAACCTACTTTAAATACTGAAATTAACGGTTGATTAATCAATTGACAGGAAATCAATCATGAACTGTTTTGATGCTGATGGTTTAAAGAGAAAATTCATCACTTTTCATGTGGATGTCCAGTCAGTGATGATAATAAATGTAGTCAATTGAACCAATAAGTTCCTCAGTGCATGCTTTGTTAGTCAGTTCTACTGCTGCAAAGTCTGTTGTACTTTCTGCACCAGTGATGTCACAGTGATGTCATTGGTGTTAAGGAAGAACAACAGGCTATTTTAACTTAGATTTCTGTTCACCGCCTCTGGGGAGGCAGAGGGTGTGCTTGCTCAGTATTTTGTCATTTAATTCTCTGTTTTAACCAACAGAGTAATAGCTATGGGCTCGGGTGGTGATACACAGAAACATGGGCGTGGAAATCAGAAGATCGCACACATTGCATCCTGGTACATGTGGGCGGCATAGCTTTGCAAGCAGGAGAACTCAGCTTTCTTGGTCAGTGTAGCATATAAAAAGAATTTATTGCGTCAATTAATTACATTTAGCATCAATTTGGTTGGATATCCACATGAAAAGTAGTGAATTTTCCCTTTAAGTCATTTTTTTGAAGCATATGTGCCAAACATTTCAAAGTTCGCAGTTTGAAATGAAGATTTGATGCTTTTGTAATTGTAAACTGATCTTTTCGCACTAGACTGTTGGCTGAACAAACAAAATCAACAATTTGATGACATTACTTTGGGCTTTAGGAAATTGTTTTTTTCTCTACCATTTTTTTCTTTGACATTTCACAGGTAACTAAAATAGTAATCAGCAGCTTGATTTTAGTTGCAGTGCTAGACATATTTTGAAAATATAGCATTTGCAATTTTTTGCCAAACACTTAATTTAATCTGCTTTATGTAGTGTTTAAGACAGAATGACTACAAGACCTACAACAATTGGTTGATTTGTTGTTTGAAAGAAAATTAATCACCAACTCTTCTGATCATCAATTCACCTTTTAAGTAACTTGCACAATGTTTGCTGGTGCCACTTTTGTAAATGTAAGCTTTAGTTACTTTTTTTGTCATTTATGACAGTTGATTGAAAAAAAAAATAGCTCCTAACTATTTTGGTCAATAATTATTTTTCATTTCATTTGTCAAACATAAATGTCAAACATTTGCTGATCCCAGTCAAGAGTCTTTGGGTTTTGGACTGCTGGTTGGACAAAAGAAACAATTTGAGGATGTCACTTCAGGCTCTTGGAAAATGTGATGAGCATTTTTCACACTTGTGTAACATTTTAAAGATGGTTATGCATGAAAGTAAATGAAAGAATTAATGAAAGATTAATCAAAAATGAAAGTAACTGTTAGTAGCAATGATTACAATTGTACTGAAAAAAACCTTCAAAAAATATTGTTTGAAGTTTATCAGATTTAGTTATGTCTACGCTTGCTGTGGTGGCCTGGAAAGTTTTGGTTTGACTGGTTTTAGAATAAGATTCATAGATTAAATAAAAATAAATAAATAAATACAATGACAAGGTACTTATATAAAGATATACAAACATATTTTTTCTTCAATAAGACAATTAAATCATGAATCTAAATATTACGACAAGTAGGGATCGTCTTATAATACGCCATGAAATCTTAAGTAAAGACGAAAAGACCAAGGTTCATACAAGTTAGTTTTAATTTCAACTTAAATTTTGCTTTCTTTTCAGTTCTTTTTACACTTATGTTTCATGTTCATTTCCATTTTTTGTTAACGCTGCAAGTTAGACTTCAACTTTAAAAAGGTTTTTATGATTCAGGAGCTGAATCACTTTAATTACATGTAATAAATGCACCATCTTTTTTCCTGATGCCATTACAAGAGAAGAAATATTGGCAGCTTGCGAACTGGCAACATAGCACAGAGAGAAAGAGCTGTATAGATTATGTAGAGTCATTTGTATTGAATATTTCTTTTTCCCTTACAGAATGGTATTAATATATGATGCAAACTATACTGGAGGAGATTCATTTAAGAGTATCTGACACAGACTGTTAGCATGATGAGGTATTTAATCTCTTAATCTCTTTAATGTTGAAGAATTACTTTGTAGTTTCTGTTAATATATGCAGTTATTCTTGTCCACTGTTCTTGTCTAAGTATTGCATTGTCCACATGAATAGATTAGTGCAGCTGTCCAAATGCTGCTCTGAGTGTCTAGAGAACAATAACTGTGATTGTATTGACTGATGACGAATGTTCTACCTAGACCCTGCTTGTGTTTAGGTTAAATCACATTTTCTAATGTATTTATCCCAGACAAAGGGTAGAGAAATCATTATGTAGTCAGTGGTTTAATGGATAGGAACAACTCTAAATTTAGCAATTCTTACATTGCACAATGGTTGTTAGACAATTCAGAAAGATGAAGGATGTCTTTGGGAAGAAGAAAGGGTGTGGTTTGGGAAAGAACTGTCAGAATCAGCTGAACTACCAAGCGAGAATAAAAATATGGGGTCATAAATTCTGCAGTGTGTACTTTAAAAACTTAAGATGTACATTCCAGAGTTGTCCTCTGAGACAATAATGTGTGCACTACAGACCGTGTTATGTTTAGCACATGTTCATGTTTAATTTAGATCACTTACTGAGCTTTCAACATAGAACATGCTGAAAGAGTAATACATTTAGCAAAGCAACACAAACATCTGCATTTTCTGACATCAGCTATAGCGTGTTGAAAATGACACATCTTTGATTTAGGCGCATGCAGAAATAATTTGCTCACATGTTACCTCTTCCCTCCCCTGTCCTTTCCTTAGTGATGGCCTCTGCTGAGCAGCCGTGCTCCAGCTTCCACCAGCAGCACTGCGCATAAGGCAACACACCCACCTTTGCCCTCCTGCCCAGAAGTGAGAGAGACACCACCATGTACAGTGTGGAGGACCTCCTCATTTCGCACGGATATAAATTGCCCAAGAGCGGTCCTCCGTCTGCCACGCCTTATGACAAGCGCCCTGCTGATTGCCAGCGTGAACTTGTGGACAACAGGGCTGGCCGGGGGACACTGAACGGGTATGAGGCGGACCGGGGGGCATCTATCACAGGCATCTATGGCAGCAGGCAGGCATTGGTGAAGGGCTACCCCGCCACAGACAACGAGAGCGGGGAAAGGAACCAAAGGAGAAAAGAAGCCGGTATCGGTATCCTAGGTGACGCTCAGCCCTTGGGTGATTCTCTTGCCACAGATAGTGGGTGAGTGTTTTTTTTTTCCCCCTCTCTCTTTTGCGATCCCCCACACCCTTTACCTACCCTTTTTTTTCCCTCTCCCCTCCTTCTCACTGGGGCCCTTCGGTATTGCATGCAAAACTGAGTCTGCACTGCGCAGGGTTTTTTTTTTTTCCTCCTCTTCCCTTTCCCCTCCTTCCAGAGCTGCAGAACACTGTGGCTGCAGCAGCACCACTGACACATCTTATGCTGGGATATGAGGAATTATGAAAGGTGCCTTTGCTCTCATTTGAGTTGTTTACATGCCTGCACAGAGGTGGCTTGTGTCTCTGTGGAGCCCACCCATACTGGTGTCATCTCCACAGTCTTCACCAGGCAGGCAGGCAGATGTAAACAGCAGCACTAGACGGTGAGCAAACTGAGGAGGACTGAACATGCCTCAAGACAGGCGCGTAATCACTCCACTGTAAACACTGGCACACTGAATCACGCCCAGCACGTGCTCTGTGATGTAAGCATGTTGCTGGGCAAGTGTGCACAGCGCGGCTCCCCTCAGCCATACAGTAGCATATGCTGCTGAGGATGATACATTGACATTGCTGCTTAAATGAATGAGTACAGTGACTAACACAGTCACTTAGTGCAGTGCAGATACAAGATGAGGCTAATTGGTAATTGTAATTCATTCATTTAGTTCTCTTTTTTTATTTTTCAGAGAGGATATTTGACAAATGTATATTGTAATATGTATTTATGATACATTTTATGATGAGATTTTTATTTGATTTTTATGGAACTGCTAACAGCAAATCACAGCCTTTTGTAGCTGTATCATAAATATGAATCAACTAGCCTGAGAAACTACAATTATTGATTTATTTCATTTTAAGATCTAATGGTTACATTTGAATTTCAACAAGGATTTCAAATCCACACTCCCTCGTTCCATTATAACTGACTATCATTGGGGGTCGATTAAAACATGCTTGGATGTGACTGATGAACTACGGAAATTCATGTTTATCACGGTGTTTCTTCTGCTTCATTCAGTGGTGAGGAAGAAAATTATCACGACTGCTTGAGAAAATCAGAACTTTTAAAATTACAGTGTAATTTAACAAAATGACCCTTCTGAAGACAAAGAACTGAAGCTCTGTTTTTTAGACTTAATCTGTTATGATTACGTATGCTATTGCTGAGATAATTGTTTTGGCAGTGCAACATGCATCACAGCCATATCCTGCACATAAGAGGTAAATATGGGACCATAACTAAAATCATCTCCAGGCAGCACTGCTTTATCATACTACAGTGGAACCATTGGTTTGAACCTGCCAACAGTCACCCGTCACACACTTGCCATTTTATGTTAAATTCAGCAAGCTTTTTTAAATTTATCCTAATGTTGGTGTAATATTACATATTCACCCTAGCAACAATCAAAAAGGCCCTCTCCTTCTGATTTTCTCCTGAAGTGTGTTTTATTGGGAAGCAGACTGCTTTAAAACTTTATTGTTACTCAGTCATAATGTATTTCCTATACAGTTTGATCCTGCTAATTGAGTTATGTGATCAATCAAATGGAGGGAAAGAGCTTTTGCTTTCTTGTCACATCAGGTAATGGGATGTTTTCGCTTAGACTTTCTTTAAGAGCCACAGTTGCTGTCCAGATGACCAAGTTCCAAGATAAGGTCAGCACAATTTAATATGCAGATCATATTGCAGTAGCATCACAATTTCATGGTTTCTTCAAGGGACTTCGAAGCCGCTGACTTAAGCACTTCTGTCTCATATGTGCTGGCTCTCCTTGATTAAGTTGCGTTGGAAAGCCAATACTGCCAAAGACAAAACACATGCTTGAGACTGGCATAGACATGTCACTTCTAATTTTTGGCACTTATTAAATCTCAAAACAGTGCTGGTACTTTATTATATTATCATAGAAAATGAGATACTCATTTTGATTCTTATTTATTTGGGAAAGTCTGTTTATTGATTAATGCAGTGGTTCTCAAACTTTTCCTGGCATGGCCCACTTCAGAAGCTGGAAAAAAATTCATGCTCCACATCCTGCATTTTTTAAAAATCATTTATCATTTTATCACTAACAATAATTGGGGAAGCAACTAATAAAACAAGGATCCACATAAAATTTTAGTTAAATTAATGTCAACTCAGTAGCATCAGCAAATTCTTGTTCATTTGTTTTTCCTATATAACTCATATTTATTCGTTTCACTACACATTTTTCTTGTGGTCATACCCCTCACACCCCTCCTGCAGTAGCTCTATGTTCCACTGGTGAGGCCCACCCGACAGATTGAGAACCATTGGTTTAATATATCAGTAGTTTCTTTTAGTGTTTCTTTTAAACTATGGAATACTAGCAATCTGTTAGTCATATAACCCTTTCAGACACTATTCTTTTGAGCAGCAATGATTAGTCAATTAATTGATTTGTCGATGGAAAGAAAGTTAATTGCCAACTATTTTTTCAAGCAGTTAATAATTTCAGTTGTCATTTTTCAACATTTGCTGGTTCCAGCTTCTTAAATGTGAGAATCTGCTGCTTTTCCTTGCCATTTATGAGAGTAAATGAAGAGTGTTTTGAACTGTTGGTTGGAGAAATGAAGCAGTTTGAAGACATCACTTTGGGCTCTGGGAAATTTCTAACATTTTTTTTGACATTTTATAGATGACATGATTCATCAATTAATCCTGAAAATAATAAGCAGATTAAATGATAATGAAAATAATCATTAGATGCAGCCCTACTATTCTGTGTTTATGTGTCTGTCTAAACATGCCAGATGTCCACCTCACTCTTCTTCTGTAACAATGTGAATGTCTTTTTCACTCTGATCTTTTTGGTCTTTGCAGGTTCTATGATGTTCCGAGTTTGACTTATTCAGAGCCGCTGAGCTATGATGAGAGGGATGTTTCCTACTGGCGAAGGCGAGGCCAGGACTTCAGTATCCTTCTGGACTATGCTGATGGCAGGGAGTTGAGGGCCTCTGCTGGCGCATGGAGGCCACAGGCCTTGATTACAGCAGAGGAACACAGAGCGGAGAGGCAAGCGCAGCAGCTATGGGAGGACATTTCCTGGCTAAGGGACCTGGACGCAGCCCCTGGTCAGCTAAGGGTGACTGGGGAAAGGAAGTGCCAGAGCCTCGGTACAGAGGAGTGGAGGCCTGCTGTGGGCCTGGGAAGGCAGCTGTCAGATGGGGATGGGGACAGGTGGGCACAGGACCAGTACCGCCTGAGGACACCAGAGGGTTTTTTTCACCCTAGAACTAAAGCAAAGTCTCAGTCTCTCCCCAGAGTTTTATCACCTGATGGAGCTGGCAGAGAGCTCATTCCATCCAGGCCTAGCCTACCTGATAGACAGAGGATAAACAGTACTCTCTTCTCTGGGCCCTATAGTAGGTATATCTATAGTGGTGCTGTTGTCAGGGACCGGTGGGGTAGGAATTCTGGGCCAAGCAGCCATGTTGCACTTTTACCAAAGCCCAGGTTCAGCAGGCCTTTAAAGCCTCCGTCATATGAGATTCACCAGCAGACTAGGGGTAGCGCAGAAATGCTTGCTATAGACCAGGGTGCCAAACAAAAAGAAAGGCCGATCTATTATCCAAGGGGAGGGGACCTGAGACAAGACTATTACGCACAACACTCTGCCATCTCTGGAATGGAGCCTCCTGGCTACATCCCACCCCCGTCTTATAAAAGAGCCCCACCCCCAAGATCAGTTTCAATCAACCGCAATGAAATGGCAAACCTAAGATGGAGGGCGGAAGCTCTGCAGATGCCCAGCTCAGATCCTGGCAGGTGGTTTTCCAGACAGGCAAGTGCATCATGGCTGGAACATTATGGAGATCGTGCTGCATCCTATCGAAAACAGGTACATTCTGGACATGAGATAAAGTCTCATTCTGAAGAACAACCAGGTCATGCCCGACAATTACCCACTGAAGACCCAAGAGTGAAGCAAATCTCAGGAGGGCCTAGCGGAAGTTCTCTCACTGACTCAGACAAGATCCGTAACATCAACAAAGAGACTCCGCCCGCTAAGATTTTAGGACAATCTACACATGATAGTGCCTTTCCTCCCCAACAGGGGCCAGCTCTCAATACTGACAGCCGCAAAACAGCTCTCACTGACAACGACAGCAGTAATCGATGGTGCAACAGGGGAATTAAAAAAAGTGACAGTGTAGCTTCTGAAAACCGTAGTCAATTTTTTCCTTCATCTATTCTGGGTAAACCACCACCACCACCATGCAAGCCGGCTGACCAGGGTGTCTCTGAAACTGTGACAGAAGTAAAAAAGGTGGAACAACCTGAGCCAGCAGCAGAGAAAGACAAATCCAAGAATCTCAAAAAGAGACTTAGTGAGACAATTTTTTGTTTGGTGTCTGTCCCTGTTACTCCACAGCTCACTGGGACAATCCGTGATCAGAATAACAACAATGAGAAGTCACCAGACCCAGCGGATAGTCCTAGTGACAACAAAACTGGCCATTTAACAAACCAAAGTCTCCAAAGCACATCTTCAGCTGAAGCTGAGCTGCAAGCACTAACTGGTAGCATAGCGAGCAGCAAAACAAGCAGTAGAGCGAGCAGCAAAATGTTTAAAAAATTACCCTGTCGACCCCCTAAGATAAACCATTACAAGGAGATGAAACTGTCGGGATCATGGCCTGCAAACCAGTATAGAGACCAAGAGACACAAACTAGCCCAGAGGCCCGAAAACCTGCCCCTGAAAACAAGGAAGCACAACAAGACCCTGTCCCTCCTGGCACTGAGGTCCCTCCTGATAGCAGCGGTGTAGTGGGCACTGCCTTCAGTTTTCCTATAAAGGGAGTGAAGAGCCTGAAACTGTCAAGCAACAGCGCCTTCTCCCTGACATCCACCTTCTCCAACCAGCTGAATAAGAGCACAGCTCAGCAGCCAGCAGTACCACCCTCAGGAAATGCAGAGGAGACCAAACCAGCAGCAAAGAGTGGGCAGGAGGCATTTGAACAGTTCCTGCTGAAACCGGCCAGCCAGCGACCATGGGATGCTGTCAAAGAGCTGGAGACCATCAAAAAAGAGGTCCAGGATCAACAGCAGCAACAGAGCAGCAAACAGCCAAGCGTGGACAAGTGCATAGAGGACCTCAACGAGGCCTACAAAGACATCTTGGAGCTAGGCACTGCCAGCAATAAAGTCCCAAATGGTTCTGTTCAAATCCCTGAGCGTATCAAAATCCGATTGACATCAGAACCTCTCAACAAGCCCAGCAGCCTTAGGCGCAGTGCAGTAAGCTGGTCTGTTGACCCAGAATACAGGGAAGTCAAGAGCGCCTTCTCCAGGCCTGCAACAAAGTCGGTAACCTTCAGCAAGCAGCTTAGGGAGGAGCTGCCTGTCCCACCTCGGGAGACAGGCTTCAGAGAATACAGGGTTGTTGCGCATCTTTCGCGCAGACGGAGCAATGACGGCAGGACAGTGAAACTAGACCTGCCAGATGAGCCTATTGAGACACCACTTTGTGACTTCAGTCCGACAACGCACACTGCAGCGGCTGAGGTGCCGTGGGCAGATAGACAGCCCATGCAGGATGCCTCTACGCTCACTAGTCCTCCTGATTATGAGGACATTTGCCAGACTTTGCGTCAGTCTAGAGATCCAGTGGATGCCAATAAAGGGTCCGCAGGCAATTTTAAACCTAATGACGCAGAGCCTCTTCAAGATCTTGGTGTGGAATCAGAGGAGGAGTGCCCTATTTGTAAAAGAGAGATGGAGAATCAGATGAGACAGGGCCCATTGCCTCCACTTCATGAGGAGAACAGCTCGGACAGCTCGGCCAATCAAAGCAGTCCACCACAATGCGCTGCGTTAGAAAGTCCAGCAGAAGACACAAAAACAGAGGAGCCAAAAGACTCGAGTTTGAATCAGTCAGGGTCTGACCTGTGTGCTGAAACAAGGGAGCAGCATTCGTTGACGCAGGAAAACATGGCAGGGGGTGAAAAAACAGATAATGCTCAAGCAGAAAACTTGGACAATTTGTGCACAGTTAATTCTGCTGAGAGCATACCAGCGGATGGAGCTACAGAGGACAGTACATCCACAATATTAGCAAATGACGTGCCTGTAGACCCCCAAGTCACAGAGGAACAGAGTGGTAGTGACACAGTAAGTAAGGAAGTAGAAGTAGGAAAGAAAGAAGCCATTACAGGAGAAACACCTGAAGGCAGTGCAGACAAACAGACAGATGAAATGAAAAGTGAGTGTGAGGGGCAACACAGTGCAGTGCCTGATGACAAGCAGCAGCAAGAAAAGAAGCCATTTGCTGTCCCAGAGCATAGACTTGGTTTACGGACTCATCTGGGGCGAGACCACCCAGGGTTACCAGAGTTTCCACCAGAGAGACTGCCACTTTCAGTTCCCCCAAACCTAGACCGCAGGCTGTCTCTTAGCTTGGAGGGGGAGAGGAGGAGCAGGGGCCCCTCCCACAGAATGGAAGCATTGCAGACAAAGCTGGCTATTTCTCCAGGTCGGGTGGCAGTTGAGCGCCTCGCCCGGATGAGGGAGGTGGACGTTATGTATCGAATGAGGCGCCTCAGCATCAGGAGTACTGACTCTGGGGAGGGAGAGGCAGAGACAGAGGGGGAGAGCAAGGACGAACAAGAGGAGGAGCCCCTTCCTGCTCCTCTGACAGACAAGGAGAATGATCAAGAGGTCACCCATTCACAGCAGGTCTCTGAGGAGACAGTGTTGCAAGATGAGCAGGAGTCATCTCTCTCAGGTAAGATAAAAAAATTGTGAAATGTTGGTTAAGTATAGAAAACTGTACAGCTTTACCCACATTTTCAAATTGTCAAGGGTAACATTCAAAGTAAAACATTTATTTCTCTTGTGTTTTTTTTTTGGTCCTAACAGATTCAGTAGACTACAGAATCAAAAACCGAAAGGAAAATACCAGTGGAATTATTTAAAATATTTGCTCAATGCATCATACAATTTCACTGTCCCTATCCACAGATTTATTATGCATGCTTCAGGGTGACTGCAGACTAAACCATGAGTGAATCTGACAATTCCTTTTAAATGCTGACAAATGTGTGGGTAAAGATTGCTCAACTTGAAAATCAGAATGTTTATAGGTATTGATAGGAAGTGATAAGCATATGGCCAAAAAAGCAAAGTTAAATTTTTGTCCACCGGCCAAATAGCTAGTGAATGTTCAAATTTTACCAGCCACAAAATAAATTACCATTGTTGTTTTGTCTGGTGAGTGAAGCATATTTGCATATTTTACCTGCATTTAGCTGGTGGAGGGCAATTTTGTGACCTGAATATGGATATTTAGAAAATTGAACCATTGTTTGCTTCTTGGGCCAATTTGACAAAAAATGGTTCAGGTTTTATTCTGTAGGAGAGACAATAAATTGTGTTAAGAGAGATGGCTGGAATCATATTTATGTACTATTCTTTCATACTTTGGGTATTTCCATCACCAATCTTAAAAACTCAAAGTTACACCAAAAGTAGAAAATTGTCCCCTGTAAGGAAGGGAGCACGCCAGCATGCATATGAATATCTGGTTCATTTAACTCTGGAGGTTGCATGTTACCTGTCACTGGGACCTGCTGTGAAAGACATCTCCACAAGATGGTGTCAGTGCCCAAAGATAGTGCAAGTCTTCTGCCCTCCTCACAGAATCTGGATCCATTAAACATAGGACTGACATTTATGTCACTAGAATAAATAGAATAAATACAAAACATACTTAGACACATATTACTGTCCTGTCAAAAGGGAATTATTTTCCACTGTGATAGATACTGCTGTTCTTGTCAATCCATCTTCACTTTAGATATCTTAGATGAATTTTATAATATAGTATTAGATATAAATTACAAACAAGCTGCTTGAAATAACTGAACAAATAACACAATAAAATGTTTACTTTCAGTTGATATAGATAATTATTGATAATTACTAATGATCTATTTTTTATAAAGACCAGGGGAGAAATGATAAATTTAACCACCTTACTTTGAATATAACCACTTTGTTTATCAAAGCATACAAATAATAGATTAAATAAACTATTACCTATTACTATAACCTGTCTTTTTTAAAATTAATAATTTCCTCACTGTTTGCACTAATTTTCTCACTCCACATCCACTCTATATATTCAGTTTACTGTTACTGAGGAGTAAAGAAACCAGAAAATATTCACATTTTATAAGCTGAAATCACAGAATTTTGACATTTTTGTAATGAAAGTATGATGATTAATCAATCATCAAAATAGTTGTCAATTATGTTAATGTTCGATTAATAATCAATTACCTGATTAGTACTTGCAGCTCTACAGAATTGTACGCTAGATGATGTCATACATGCAACGATGACTTCTATCACCATCAGCTGCGTTTTTATGGTTTTGCTTATTTTTTACAGAAATATCAAGGTATGAAGGTATGAGAAAATAGATACCGCATAATAAGCTGTTTATGAGCCATATTTGTCATGTGCTTTGGCAGTTTACATTTAATGCATTTGAGTGAAACAAATGAATGTTTGATCAATTTGCCTATTGCTACTGATGATAGATATCATTATTGTTTTATTACTCAGGCCTAATTAAAAATGCACTTTTTCTGAATGAACATTTTTCTTCTTTACGTCCCAGAACCCCATGATCCCAGCCAAGTGGAGACAGTGTAGAAAGACTGCGTCCATCATCTCCATCTGAGGTTTTTAGCTCCAACACTGTGACCTGGCTGCCTACTAGAATGCCTTCATCTCATCTTGACACTGAAATGGCCTTCTTGTCCGACAAGAGCATTGTGTACACCCTCACCCTCGGCGCTGCGTTGACTACTAAGAGTGCTGTTCCACTGCCAAAGGGAGGTGCCCCCTTTAAGTCGTGGGGCAACTTCCACCCTGAATCCCTCCCCAGCCTTCCCAAACTGACTTCCCACTACCCCATCAGTCCTCCATCCCCAAGCCCATCCTCTTATAGGGTTCCCACTAGTTAGTCTTCTTGTAGCGGCTTGTCCTTTCTATTCTATCCTCCCTATGCTTTTCTCATTGGCAGACATTATGCAATTCTGTCGTGCATACTAGAACTTCTAAAATGTCCATAGTGAATACAGTCGAGACATTTTTTGCATACTGAAAGAATCTTGTTTGTTTACGGGCGAGCTGTTAAGGATATGAATGTAAGCATTTATGTTTAACCTAGCGTAGATATAGAAGGGTTATTGTCACAAACCTGTTCTGTTGCATTTAAAACTACACCAAAATAAACTGCGTATTTGATTGTCGTGGTAAGGCGACAGCTGTTTTAGAACTGGACATCACTGTCTCTGGCTCAAGAACTGTTTTGATTTTCAGACGAGATCAATCAGCCTTTCTTTTTTAAAAGTTTTAATGACATTGTGCCCTGTCTCATTGCTTTTGTACACACTGCAACCATAATCCATAGAGCTCTTCAATGAAGAGTGTCTCTGCACCACATGACATGCTAGATCAGTGACCTATTATACGATACATTGGTTCTACGCTGGAGTGGAAGAGTTGCCTTTTTTAACCAGAGGTGTGTTAGTCCCCTGATCAATCCGATGTATAGCTCCTATTTCCAGGTAATTTCAGGAAGCAATAAAGGCACGGATTGAGTTAATGTGGTTATTGGCAACTTTCATTAAAATTAAAGATGGATATAGGGATATAGAACAACAACAAAAAAAAGATACGTAGAGCAATATTGTTGTACAAACAGCTCAGTGGTTTAGTGGAGCTACCTGTAGGAACCATTGTCAGGAGTTTTAATGTGAAACGTGTCATTGAAATCATATTACAGGGATATGGAATCGTGTCAGGGTATATGGGCGCTTAACATGGGGTGGGTGCTTTACTTCATGATATATATCAATGTTCATACATCTGTATCGCAAAGAGACAACATTTCACGGAATATTTATTTTTCTTATCATCGAATTGTTAATCAGTTTGCATAATGTACAAAATAAAGTATATTTTAAATATTTTAAGAGATATTTTGTATTTAACCATGAAATTTTATTTCACCACACTTATATCAAGCTGAAAGTATCATATGTCTGTATAGTATCATATTGAGAGTATACATAATTTTCTAGTGCTTTAAAATCTAAGAGAGTGATTTAAGAAGGGATGGCCCTGTGGTGTGCCTTGATCACACGATTCGGTTTCAGTGAGCGATAGGGTTCATCAGTGGCAGAGTTGACGGGATGGAAATTTTTTGATTGTGCCATGATTTCCTATTTGATAGTGCTTTTTCATATGCTAACAAAGTCAATGTTGGACGCTCCTTGTGATATTTGATACATCAGTCCATCTCAGCTGTGTTTCCTCCGTTGGTGGTCAGACATGACCTGTCTTATTTTTGTCTTTGTGTCTTCCGGTTCAAATCATGTATTGTTCTGTTGTTGTTTATGGGAAACATGTTTAAAAATAAAATTGGGATTTTTTTTTCTTTTCCTTCCTTCCTTCCACCCTCCCTTTCTTCTTTCCCCCCTCCCCCTAACTTCCTCTTTTCTTTCTCTGTTTCATTCATTCCACCGAGTGTTCGTTTTGTGTAAATTGTTCTGCTGTCCCTAATACTTATTGCACTAAAAGGATACAACGCAGTTTGCTGTTTTTGGCTGAAAGCCATGTATTTGCAAAGAGTATGAAAAAAAAGTTGTTTTTTAAATAAGTACAGGGGTTTTTAATAAATTTTGAATCATAACCTAAAACCTAAATAATGATTTAAAAAAAATCTTGCAAAGAATCTTGCAAAAGTTTGCAGTTACGTGGTTTTTCAACAACAGCAGCACTGCATTGGTGTAACGTATCAACAACAGGCTTATAGGACTCCACCACTGTTTAATCACTCATTTAGTATCACTTAATTGTTATGTAGCATTTTACAGTTGTAGCATTTTATCAACTCAGACCTTTGTCTCAGTATTTCAAACATTTCTTGTAAATTTGGAAAAAATCATGTCGCCTTATTATGTGTGCATTACATTATACTCCAGGCAATGCCAAATACTAACGTACTAAGCACTGTTTCATACCTTAGGTTTTTACAAACAACTTACTGTTCTGCCATGCCTCTGGCTGGAGAGGTGCAGTAGCATTGTGGATAGTTTCTGCTCTTCATGCTGTTTATCTGTAGGAACATTGAATCAAAACTGTGAAATTCAAATTCTACAAAAAGCATCATATTTAAAATTACAGGATGAGATTCAGTGTTTCAAGACAAGCCCATAGTCAGCATCACAGGGAGGACAAGCTGGCACGCCCATAATTACTAATACATCTCATGTTCAATTCATTTTGAAGACTGAAAGGCATTGCCTCGGTCTTGTGTGTAAACTGCCCCTGACAACATTTAAATAGCTATTTCAGTACATACGCCCCCCCAATAATTGGCATGTCAGGTACACTTGAACATAGTGTCATTTGACTTTTTGTACTGCAGGTTATGTGCAACATGAAGTAATTATGCACACTTGTAATATTTTCTATTTTCATATGAGATTTAAGTGCTTTTTGTACTCACTGACATCTTTTTTTCTTCCTTGCATGAAATGCAAGAGAGAGGAGGAAAAAAAATGTTTTTCATAAAATATATTTGCATTTGGTACTCCAATAGTAAAACCGGTGGGCAAAACATTATGTTTCATAATTTAATTTACAAAACTATGCCAAGTATTTAAAAGCTATTTTTAGAGTAAATCAAAAGAGAACTCATTCATTTTTTCCTTTAAGACATGCCTTTATCTTTGTATCTATAAATATGAGCATAATCCATAGTCATATGATTGTGCTACTGTTGTATGATACTGCAGTCTGATTCATAAATAAACTCTTTGCATGAAATGAAAGTGTTTGTGATTAATTGTCGAGGGGCCATCTACATGAATCACGTATGGAGTGGACACAAGGAAGCAAGACAAACATCAGTAGTCAACAGCAAGTTCAGCAAGAACCCTGTCATAAGCATAAATGTTTCATTTTCAAATGAAACTCCCATTAGAGTTGACTACTATTCTTTAAGTATTATTAAGGCAATAGAAAAAGCGTGTATGTGCACAATTATGTGTGTGTTTTCACACATGTACACTTGTGTACTGGCAATTTCAGCCCAATTACCCTGCCAGACTGTCACACTGAGCTCCACTTGCTCAATCAAAGTGTTGGCAAAGACAATACTTGAGCTGAACCTTGTAAAAACCTCCCAGCATGCTCTCTGAGGCTTGGATGTCATCCATCCTCAGACACCGTTCAAATTCCTCTGTGTGCCATCTTTTTCTAAAAGGAGAGTGAAAAGTCTGATTAGTATTTCCTCTGATGTGATACTTCATTGATCCCTATATAGATGCGTTTTCTTTTCACTGACATCTGAATACTCTGCTTTTAGGCAGTAGTAGTTAACATATTTAAGATGCAATATTTAGCAAGATTATGTCTGCATAATACTGAAAAGGCAATAATTGAATATATGTTCTGAGAAGGTAAACAAGTACATATTGCTTTCTTTAGTTTAGATTCTTCTTTCTTTTAATTTTAGCTTTATGAATGCTCATCACTGTTAAGTGTCATTCAGTCAAGAGACCTTTTTCACAGCAGCCATATTGATATTAAATAGCAGGATAAACACATGTGTTGTGTGTGATATTAATTAAGGTCCTATAACATTTAGTGTAGCAGAGCTTTTGCAGTGAGCCAACATGCACAAACAGCAGCACCCTGACTCAGTTTGCGCTGGATGGAAAGGAGCTTAATTAGTATCACTGGTCAAACCCGCCTTTACCTGATAATTTCATGTCAAGATGGCTGATATGCAAAGTCTTAGCATGCCAACTTTAAGCTGGCATAACTGACCTAATGGCACTTAATGACAACAAAAGTAATCATGATAGGTGTTTTCATGTTATTGTTATAACAGTGCCACGTCAGACTTATACACACTCCTTAACTTACCCTCAATTCTTTATAAATGATACCTGTTCATACAATATCATACTTCAGCCTACATAATTAATTTGTTCCTATATAAACACACATGGCCCAAAGTAAATTAAAAGTTAAAAATAACCACATAACAGTTAATGAATAAAACTTTTTTAAGGCAGCCATAATGATATGAAATAGTAACAGAGTAAACAAAAGTGTTACCAGTGTTAGTAACTAAGGTCCTGTTTCATTTAGTGTAGAAGACACTGATTCTCTGTTTATCCTACTTCATGTAAAAATGGCTGCTATGAAAAAGGTCAATACCGCTTGCAAAGAACTACAGTACTGCTTGAAAGAATAATTCTAATACTTATACCTTCACAAGCCTATTAGCAATGTCATTTAAAATATATATGTATTGAATCTTTCCCTTTTTAATTTATTTAACATCACCTGTTAGCTATCAGGTAGAAACAGCTAACAGGTAGAGACTCGCTAACTTACTTAATGTGTGCTGCCAGTCTACCAGCTTGGCTTGACGGAAAAACAACAGCAAAAATAGGTAAGAGGCTTTCATTCAGTATAATTACACATTTTTAAAACTTTAAAGAATGAGTTTTCCCTTAGTAGCGTAACTGCAACACCTAGCTCTAATAGCAATAGTTAAGCTAGCTGAGTTATAGTGAAATTAGCTTAGGGTTAGGCTAGTTAAGATAATGTTATTAGCTTACTGGACTCTTTTTTTCAAACAATAATTTTCCCCAATAGGTTTTATTGTGGTGTATAATATTCTTACCTGTGCTGTTAACCATAATGCAGAACAGATGGTCTTAAAAACTCAAATTAGTTTCGGCCATTAAACGTTTCCCATTTGCCACAATAAGCAGGCTAAAGCTGAAGCAGCTCAAAATAGTAATTTATGTTAACGTTAACATGCAACATGGCCGTTTGTATGCCTTGATAACCTCTTCTTCCTCAGCTAAAACTCTTTAACTATTTACCTGTTCTATTTTGACTGAAAATAATAGTCCTAAAAACACACTGAAGCTTCAATTACTGATAGTATACGTGGTATGGGCATCTGGAGGCTCAGAACAAACATGAAATCACAAGCATGGCTAGTAAAATTATTGGCAATAATCCCTTTTTAAAGTATTCATAACACTGCCCTCAAGCAGAATCCACAGAACCTCTGTAGCAACCAAGAATATTTATAAAAAGTCTTTCATACCAAATCCCAGTCCTCAAAATGAAACAGTCCCTCTGCCATTAAACTCCAGCTGTCCCTCCATTACAGCTGCCTCAGTCTCCAAGCCAGACCAGTCCACAGTAAGTAAACTACATATCTGCCTTTACTGTACACCTGTCAAACTTGCCTGCCTCTGTTACTTGGGGAATAAGTAACACCACTAATGACAGTTGTCCTCTTTCTCCACTCCTCACGCACACATAGACTACATTCTCAACTGTACCACACCCTTGGAAGATTGAAGTGAAAGGATAAGTACTTTTTTTGTCATTTAAATTTGTTTGTTTAAGTACCTGTAGTGGATATAGACACTCAGTGAGCTGCATATACTGTTTTGCACTTCTTTTCCACAAGATGGAGCTAAACTGTTATAATACAACAGCAAAAAAAAAAAACAGTTTTCTCTCCACCACAGGATGTGAAAGTAGAGGATGCCTAAGGTAAGTAACATAACTTTTCTAAATGAATGGAAGTTAATTAATTCATTAAGTGGCTTTGGGTTTTTCACACCATGTACCACCTCATAAAATATTTGCTTTTCAAGTACCACAGATACAACCAATATTATATTACAGTAGTGTAATTTGAACTCTAATTAACTTGAGATAGGCATATTAATTACAACATATTAATTGCTGATGACATAATATATGACATGTTTTTAGATTAATTTATTTTATTATTTCAGATTCCTCTGTTTACAACCAGAGGGAGCTTGTGTGCATGTCATAGTTTGCTGGTGTGTTTCATTTGAACTGGGAAGTCAGAATTTCTGAGTTCCCAGTTGGAAATTTCAACTAGAATATCCACTGAAGGCAGATTTCCAACTCACAAAGTCAACAACCCAACCATGAAATCCAATATGGCTTTGTGCGTCACCAGTAGTGAAAACTGTTTTTTGACACCCGTGTCTCATTAAATCAGTCCTACACACAATACTGTCTGTAGACATGAAATTATAGTGTTTGTATACACAAAACACACCAGAATTCACTGTTAGCAGGTGCAAAAAAGTTTTTTTTTCAGACTTGTACTGAAATATGGTCAATTTGGGTGTGATGTCATTCCCATTCTTGAGAAAGATTTTGTTGTCTTTATTGCCTACATCTTCAATTTATTTTTTCTTTGTCTTTTAATAAGACATGTTGGAAAACAACATTTTAAAGAATTGTTTGCTTCACTCACATTTCCATTTTTGGAGATGAACAATAGTTGCATAACTTTTCATAAATATTTACACTGTGTGCCTGCATGTGTGTTTGTGTAGGTGAACAACCCAACATGAACAGCACAGAAGAGATTCTGTTTGTGAACTCACAGCCATCTTGCAGTGAGTACTTTGGCTAAAATAACACATTAAATTGCAAGTGAATGTACTGCAGGTTCAACTCTTTCCTTTTAGGTTCAGATAAAAATGAAACATTTATCTGTTGTAGCCTTTAAATCCATACAGTGCAGAAATTTACATATATCCCATAAGGCTGGATACATAATTGGTTATTTGGCTGAAATTAATGCGTAGATAAACCATGCATTGCTCCAAGCTATGTGCTATAAGCCCCCAGTGCTGTAGTACAGGAGCCCCTGCAGAGCCTGGCTCACACTGTGCTGCTGGATTGTAGTTTAACAGCTGATTCGATCCCCCTGTGTTGGGAGCCCGATGCTTCCTGGCTATTTATGGCAGATGCCCCTCTATCGAGGCTGCTCTCTTCAGCCCATACATGGTTGCTGTGGGATGAGGTTACCACGCCGATTTTGGCCCGCACTCCCCAAACCCCTTGGAAGCAGTGTTGTGTCGCTTCTTACCGTCAGTCTAAAATATATCAGACCAGGGTCCCAAACCTGGTTTACAGGAATGGACAATTTACGAACCACAGTTTTGATTCTTTGGAACAGTTTGAAGATCCACTTATTGTAGGAATATCAGTCTAACCTCGCGCCCCTTTTGTGTGTTTTTTTTTCAGCTTCATCCTCTCCTTCACCCCTCTCCTGTATACCCCACTCCCTCTCGTCCTCTCTCCCTCTCCCTCCTTTTCTTTCTTCTTTGCTTGGCTGTTCCTGGACTGATTTATTTGGCCCGGTGCAGCAGAGCAAGTGGGAAAGCACCAGGCTATATTTGTCGGCTGCTGAGGTTGGACCTGCTACATGGTGGATGACTCTGAATCCTCTGTTTGGGTTTACCTGCTCACACCTGTGCCTCCTGCCTCCTCAGCATCTGCTTTGCTCTGAATAAGGAACTAGTGAGACCCTTTGTTTGGTAGTTTCATATCCCTGAATTCTACTGTCAGGATAAATGGACTTCACCTGTGAAGCATCTCTCTCAGTCCCTTACTGTTGGAGCTAAAGCATAGTGAGTATGGTTTTCTCTTAATTCTCTTAATTCAATGCATGCTATGATATATATAAAGTCAAAAAGTAAGCAGTTAGTTCCTTTATACGAATCTGGCAACTATTCATCATTTGTGACGTAGCTTTATCTGGAGCTGCAAATTGAAGAATATCTGGTATATATTATATTAAAGGATGTTTGACCATTATGTTTGGCTATTTAATTTACTTTTGTGCTTCTTTAGCTTGCTTGTAACTTAAATGTAAAACAATTTGAAATAACTTGTCATCTGGCATTAGATAAGGTAAAGAAACCATCCTTTAGTATTATTTATTTTATTTATGCTATATTTGATGATAGACAACCTGAAAACAGTTGTCCAATGCAGTTTATAGTGGATGCTAACTTGCAACACCTGTCCATAGAAGGGCTTTTATGAAAATAAGAGACAGTGAGGTAAAAGGGAAATAAACTAAGTACAACAGTATATCATACATGTAATTAAAAGCTGAGTACAGCAAGACAATAAAGCTCAAGGTTGAAGACATTACATTTAAAGTAACAAGACATAAATTCTGGTGTAGAAGTAAAAGAGCAGAATAACAGAGGACAGCAGTACTTACTGTTTTCTGCTATGTCAGAGTACCTGCTGGTTCAAGTATTTTACCCATTAAAGTGTCTTTTAGATTTGAGTAAGATTTTTCAATCATTAATATTTTGGGGTGGCAAAAGTACATGCAGTATGTACTCAAGTAGAAGTTCAGATGCTTGTGGACAAAAAGACTCTGGTAAAAGTACAAGTATTTATTTAACTTCTTTACTGAAGTAAAAAAAATACAGGCTCTGAAATGTATTCAAAAGATAAAAGTAACAAGAATCTCTTAAAAGGGCATTTCTAATGGCAGTTTCTGTTCAAAGCTAACTGAGTCTCCCTCTGTCTGTTTCATTTTATTGTGTGTTTTATGTCATTTTTGTCTTATTATGTCTGTGATGTGTGATATGCCCTGATAGATATACCAAGAAACCATCTTTGTGTCTCATGTGTTATTGTCCTGTCCATTTAGGTTGAAATCGGTGTTGATGTTCGCTTGATTCACCTGAAATGCATTAAAATGTAATGAGCCTGTTTTGAAAATGTAAAGAGTAGAAAGCACAGATATTTGTGTTAAATTGCCAGAAAAATTAGTTAAAAAAAAAAAAAAAGTAAAATACATGTACCTGAAAACCCTGCTTAAATACAGTTGTACTTAGTTACTCCCACATCTGAGTGGAGGCAAACTTTGGTGCCAAAACTCAGCCGGACTTGACCGGTGTCTGTTTTACATTCCCCCCTGGAGAACTGAATGTAGTGTCCCAACCGAGCCTCCCTCTTGTTGCTGTCTCAAGTAACCACATGGGTATTAGCATTCCAAGCTGCAGATTATGGCTGTATGGTGGCATGTGTGTGTGCAGCTGATCTGTCGGCAGTGTGTTGTGCTGGTGTGTTGTTCCAACACCGGCCAGGCGTCATTTCTCCACAGTTTTGTTTTTATAGTGTGCGTGTGAGTGCGTGTGACTTCGTACGGCAGTTGCTTGCTTGGCGCTCTGCACCTGCTGCACCCATCAAAATGAACGGACAGGTTTACAGGCTGGCCCCATGTTTGACCTTATGTCACTGGATTCTATTCATCTACATAGAAGAATACAGATTTGCACATATCTCCAAGTGTTGTAGACACATATTTGTATTATCATCCAGCTCTGAGACTTGCATTAATCCATTAAAGGCCTGCATTTTTTTGGTAAAATAGATTAAAACAGTGGTTCTGGCATGGGGTATGGGGGCACACTCTTGCACTTCTCAATAGTGAAATATAGCTTTTATGTGGTTGGTGTTGGTGTTTAAAGGATGAGAGTACTAGCATTGTCAGAGCTCATATAAATGAAAGGGCAAGGATTCAGTTCCCAGAACAGCAGTATCTCCTATTAATGTGTGCCCTAACAGGGATTTGAACAACTCCAACTCTTTGGAGCAACCTTTTCCATTCTTTCATCACCCCCCTACTCCTATTTAGAAGAGAGACTGATGTGATCTGTTGAATATGATCTCATTTACCAGTTAATTTGTGGCTTGTACTCACCATCATCTCTGGTTGTCCCCACTGTGTGCTGATACTGTCAGCACTTAGCTTGTCAGAGGCAGGGAGCTGTCCACGGCTCCTGCTGGCCTGCTAACATGGTGACCTCTTTCTGAATGTATGACTGCTGTTTGGTTACATGTGACATGAATCAGTGATGATGGCCATGGCATCCATGCTCCTCAATGGGTACTGTTTCTTAGGATGTTCATAGTTACTATGTGCCGTGCATACAGGATGCAAAATCTTTTGTCTACCAGCCAAATGGCTAGTAAATGTTCAGATGTTACCAGCCACTAATTACTGCAGATGACCATAGTTTGTTTGGCTGGTGAGTGAAGCAAATCTATCAACCACTTGCATATTTTAACAGCATGTGGCTGGTGCTAATTTTGTGCCCTCCATGTACAACTATAGCCTCTCTATTTCTGTTATGTTTTGCATCATTTGATGTATAGGTATCAGAACCAGTATGATGGTAGTATATAGTAATTTTAATGGTGGGCTTTCTGGGTGTTGCTGGATGTTGTGACTGTTGTAAATCTAACACACTGGGAAGTAAGGTGGTTGCAGCAGGATTTAGCAGTGAAAAAAGGTACTTAAAGTGTGTAGAATTTAGTGGCATGTAGCAGTGAGCTTGCAGATTGACCTCCAAGCAGGAGAGTATACAGGAACTGTGAAACTTGTCAGTGCAACATGGTGGCCTCCATGGAAGAAGACCTGCACTCTGTGTAGATATAAGCGTCTCATTCTGAAGTAACGAAAGGGCATCAATTCCCATTTTCAGCTGATTATACACCAATGAAAACATACTTATGAATATTATATTCCATTTCTGACATATTCCGCCAGTAAATCCCCTTAAGACTTACACACTGGACCATTAATATGATATAAAAACAATTGTTAAGTACTATTAAATGCATGGTTTAGTCTTTTTTTTTTTTTTACATTTTAGAATGCATTATTATAAGTATAACTACATATACAGCAGACAGTATATACTGTCCATTTTTCTGTAAATGATGGTCTACTTTGGGGCTACTGGGAAGCAAACAAAGATTGGTTTACCATAGTTGCACAACACTGACCAACACTCACCTGAAAATATTTGTTTTGGCGAGTTTATGGTCTTTTTAATTTCTGTCTTCTATCTAGGCAAATGACATGGTGAATGAAATGACTGTGCAGTAATTCTGAGACGCACCAACAACTAACTACTTGTTGTACTAAATTGTGAATTGGTGTGACTCTTTT
Organism: Lutjanus erythropterus; assembly: GCF_056507025.1. Classification (NCBI taxonomy): domain Eukaryota; kingdom Metazoa; phylum Chordata; class Actinopteri; order Lutjaniformes; family Lutjanidae; genus Lutjanus; species Lutjanus erythropterus. The sequence continues at coordinate 23,589,900 of NC_139328.1, forward strand.
GTCTGCTCTGGAGTTACCTCATCACGTTACATAATGTGAAGATGTTCCTGGACGATGTAACTTTAAGAAAGGACAGCCAAACCCTCAAGTAAGCATCTCTGGCATGAAACCCTCCTCTTCCTCCTCCTGCACTCACTCTGTCTCTGTCTCTTTTCTCCTCCTCCCTCTCTCCTGCTCTGTCTAAGAGTCGCAGAACTTTTTTAAGTGTGTTTCCTGAGCACCAGGCTCTGTGCTCATCGATATCCATATAAGAGCAGAGCAGGCATATTTCTGTGCCGAGTGTCAGGCAGAGTTGATGCAAGGCAGCAGAGAGGAACGCAGATCTGGATCTAAAGAGCGAACTGCCAGAGTAAATGTTTAAGGAAGGAGGAAAGTTCCTGTTCTGCTCACTTAGGCTCTGAGTGATTAGAATATGTCCTTCTGTGCATGCGGGTGCACGTATTTATATTAGTGCATGTGTGTCTGTGTCTCAGTGTACATGAGTGCATTTGTCCAAGATAACCTAAACAGAGAATGTTTCTCCCAATAAAGGCAGGCCTGGTGTTGGAGAGCAGTGTCTGCTGCTGCCAACAGTGCAAAGACATCTTAAAACTAATAATCATTTCCTGATAAAACAAAGACCACTCTGCTATTCTAAACAACGGGTATCTGGTAACCGTTGAATGAGGAAAGTCTGCCCAGATGTACAGGAAGTCACAGATTTTATTTATTGTTAAAACACGCACAAGAAGTGAGTAGTTAGTGTGAGCAGCTGTATACCAGTGTTAGTTTAATTGATAATTATAATGCACCACTGTTACCGCTAAGTTAATTATCGTTAGTGAAAATATTGCCAGAATATCAAGCCACACTTAAAATGCCTCAGTAATATGTTGGCATGCTCCCTTTAAGAACAAATCCAGTTTTTAAAGCCCACATTCCACACATGGATGAGTGAGTGCCAGTTTTTCTTCTGGGTTGACTTTTAAGGTAGATGATAGCTGTCCACAAGCAGTTTGTTGGAAGAAAAAAGATTAGTGGCTTTAGGAGAGAAATGCAGAAATGCAGGTTAGACTCTCCAAAAAAAGTTGTCTATGCTGCAACCCCTGACAGTTATATGTCTGCTCCATGGAAGACATTCACTCTCTAACAAATTTATTTTAAGTGATTCAAATTTTCAGGAACCTAATCAAGCCCAGTTGCCTACGATAACCCTTAGGGAAGTTATTCTGGGTACAGTAAAGCTTTAATTTTCGAAAATACCCAAAGTATTTCCAGTAGGGCAAGACACTACGTTCTCAAAAAACTGTTGAGTGTTATACGTCATATTTCAGGCCTGTCTCATATTCAGGTGTGTATAGACATGAAAGTTCAGTGACATCGGAGAGTGATAATGATGGGAACAAAGGACAAACACAGTATAAAGAGGAAGAAAGTCTGTGTTGTGAGAAGGCTGGGGTGGATGGATGGGAATACCACAAGTTTTATTTTGAAAGTTTAACTGGTTGTTGCACATGTGTATGATTGAAAACTTGAGCACAGAATGAAAATGTGTGTGGTTTTTATGCATAGGAGAGGAAAAACATGCCACTGTTTGAGTGGACTGGTGGGTCCGTTATATGCTTTGGCATGATACCTGGTTATACATTTACAATGAATGAGCTCTTTAATCCATTTTCTCACTAGGCACAGCCAAAATACCATGATAATCTACTGCCTTATTGAAAGACAACAGTCTTATAATAATGTGTCATGTAATGACTAAATGTTTATAGTTAATTTTTCTTCTGTTCAAATAACTTCAGAAAAACTACATGCAGTAAATGCATAACAGTTCTAGATGAGGGCCAATATGATTCTGTCCTGTTGTCATTAATATTGTTGTTACCTGGTTCACCTAAATAAAAGCTAATTGTAGGCCTGTACATCACATAAGGCCTTAAAGCTCAGATCGAAACAAAGGATCATGTGGTGTTGGTTCCCATAGAAAAGTCCACCTTGAGCTGAACCCCTGTATGACCAGTGTGCTGCTGAAACTTCACAGCTTAAACTTTGATTAGCAAACAGATGCTTTGATGTTGAGTCACGCCGGGATTTGTTGAGGTACTTCCCCTCATGGTGTTTACATGATGTTCTGGGTGTTGAGTTTTATTGGCTGGTTTGTACATCCAGTGTAGCAGGATAAAATTGTTGAGCTGAGTGTCACATTTTTAGACCCAGAGACTGTTATTATCAGAGCAAGTGGACTCATTGGTCTATATTTGCTAACATGTCGTGATTAGTCAGACAACTGATCTGGTGAGTGATAATAGTGAAAATTGTAATAAACAAGCTGTAGGCCTTCTAGTTACGTACATATACTGTTTATAAGGTTAATATTAGTTTATATACATACTCGCAAACACACACACACACACACACACACACACATATATATATACATACATACTTACATACATACATATGTATATACATATATATAAACTTTTGGCAGTACTTCTAAATTTGAAAAGTAAAGTAGTAGTATTTTTTAATCAAAAATAGTGATCTGATGTTCTCACAGTGTGTTTTTAATAACATTGTTGTTTTCTCTCTTTCCCCTGAGGATGGAAATAGCCAGTG